>NW_022639494.1:357511-369123 GCF_010583005.1 Odontomachus brunneus | reverse complement strand
TCTCTCTCTCTCTCTCTCTCTCTCTCTCTCTCTCTCTCTCTCTCTCTCTCTCTCTCTCTATCTTTCTATCTATCTATCTCTCTCTCCAATCAGGAGAGAGACTTAGTATGTTTTCGAATCCGTCGTCTGAAATGTCCACTTGACCATTTGTGCTATTCTAGCGTGGCGAGATTTCGTTCGCTATCGCGGTGTACCCAGGTGTTCCGATCTCGATTAGTAGCGGAAAATACCTTTGAATCGCGCACTAAAAAGTTACACGAGCCCATCCTCGAGTTCGTCTTGCATGAATCACCAAAGGAAGTGACTCGGCCAGATCGAGCGTCCAGGTGTCCCGTTCGGTTGCACTCATCTCGTACACTCGAGTCCACGAATTCCACGCGCGGGAAAATAAACCTTATCGCACACGGATAAAACGTGGCCTTAATATTATCGGTATACTCTCGGTTCGGACGTACCGAAAAGACCTCCCGCGCCCTAAGAGATATCTACGGGATTATCGGCGTTCGGCATCGTTTTCTCGAGTTATTTCCACGTAGTTGATAAGCGAGGTTTATTACTAGCGAATGTCAACTTATGAGAAATTGCCTCGCATTTATTTCATCGACTGCGACTATCTTTGATAAACGCCACGTGTCGAATGAATGAAGCTTACAGTTGTGTAACTCAATATAAGTACGTGGAACATTCCGCATCGTCATATCGCTCTTCGATTTTTTTAACAAAAATGTCGTACTTTTGTGTTGTGGAGATTTCCCACATTTGAGATCTTATATCATCATCAATGAACTTAGATCCTGAACTCTGGATGATGATATTTGGACTCGAAATCCTAGAATCTTTTGAATCCTGAATTTTGTTCTTGGACATGTAAATGAAAAAAGATATACAAATACGAAATGAAATTTTGGATTTCAAACGTGAAATTTCCGAGAGTATTCAACACTAATATATAAAGCCGCAGAAAAATAAACAATAAATTTCCTCATCAGGCAGATACAATTGCGAAACTGCGACGATACACCCGTCAGCATGAGATCGTATCGCTCGCGATCTGAAATATATCACTTTTTGTTAGCGATTATCGGCGTGTCGAGGCGAGTGTGTCTTCGGTAACTCGCGGCCGTGCATTTTGTCGCGAGCGCGATTTGTCGCGGTACGCAAAGAAAGAGGAGGGACCTATAATTAGCGCGCTCTCGCCCTGTCCTCGAACCCGGTTCTCGAAATCGGCCCGAGAGATTGCGACCGGTCGGTGGAAACCGCGGCGGCGCATCTCCGCGCAGCTGCTGCACATGCAGCGCGCCGAGAACGTAGCACGGCCGAAGTGAGCCCGTAATCGTGCGCTTCCTGCTGCGTCGTATCCGTCGTGAGATAGCCTGCGTAGGTACTCACCTCTGCGTGCGCACACGCACGTCGTACACTCTCACGAATAAATTTGCGAAGCGCCGCGCGGAAAATCGTGGGGAGAGCCGCGGCTCGAGTCAATCCCGGAATGCATAAACGCGGCTCAATCCTAATCCGGCCGTGCGTCCTTGGATTAACGAGCCCTGCTTCCGCAGTTCCGCAGTTCAGAGGCTAGCTTGCAATAAGAAATACAAGTTTTTCTCAAAATAAAATTTAAAAAGTATTAAAAATACGAGCGCAGTAGATATAAGTGGTTGCGAGAATTCGATTTTACCCGTTTGTGTTATTTTTGTATTTTTCAAGAGAAATTGATTCGTAGCGATTTATATCAATTTACGCGTGTCGCGTCGCTAGAGTACAGCTGTACGCAGGCACGTACGTAAACACGCTGCCGCTCCGATCAAAACACGGTTATCTCGATTGTAGACCGGTCGAAACGATAAATGAGATCAGATAAGTAGGAACAATTCTCTCCCGTTATGACGCAATCAAATTCGTCGGGATGGACGCGACAACAGGGGGACTCTCGAGTAGCGCTTCAACAGCGCGGGAGAGAAACCGAGCCGATCAACTGCCTTCAATCAAGATATCTTTTCAAGGCGCGTATATTCTTGTAACAAATGTCGAATGCCACTCGCCAACAGCGAAGCGATCTCGAATCGACAGAGAGAATCAATTATACAGCGATTTCTCTAATCTTTCATTTCCATTTTTGTACCTGGGCGAGATCCGGTTTCTTGAAAAAAAAAAAAAAGAAGAAAGGAAATACAAAATCGTATCTTCGTCACGCCATTAACGCTGGGACCGGTCGATTTTCGTATGTTCGAAGGACACGGGCGATTATTTATCGCAATCGTTCCGAATCGGCAGCGAGAATCGGCACTGGATCTCCTTCGGCGTGACGGATTTTTTCGACTGCGCCTCTCCGAAGGCAGAAAGGAAGAAAGATGTGCGGAGAGAAAGAGGAGCGGAGAAAGAGAAAGAGGGAGAGAAGGAGGAAGACATGGGAGTGCCCCATCGAAAATTATTCCGTGGAGTGTATCTTGGCATCCGATGATTGTGCGCCAGCGGCTAGAGTGGTCTCTCTCGGAGTGCACGTGCGCCTTGCACGTGTTAGCTGTGGGGCGACTCTCCCGAGCCCCGACTGCCTACAAGACTGTAACATCGTAGCAGGAAGGGGGCCGGGCAGGAGGGGGGTTCGGCGAGGAGAAGAGGTGGATACGGCAGCTATAACTATACGCTCACACTTATCTCGTCGCGCGCTCTTTCTCCCGTTTTAACGCTTTCGTCTCGCTTCTTCTTTCTCATTATCCGTCCGCCTGCCTACGTTCGTTAAATGGAGTACCGCGACGCTAATTGCGAATACAGCCGGACCTCGATACCGCGCACCTCCAAGGGGAGAAGCCACCCTCGTCGTGGGCGGCTTGGACATGCGAGATACAAGGCACGACGGCGGGGATACGAGAACAATCGGGATGATTGCATTGGAGGCGAATGATTTTTGTACATGTGCGCGGGAAAAACGCTTGGGGTTGGATTAACCAAATTTCATGGTGAAATATGAACAAGCCAGGAAATTGTCGGTCGGTTGGAGTCGCCCGATTTCTATTCAAGTTCACCAGAGATCTGGTTAGCTCGAAGAGAATTCCGGTGACCCCGACTATGAATTTCTAGTTCGTTTATATCTCATCAGGAATTTAGTTAATTCGACCAAACTTCTTTTCCCGTGTGTATGTGTGTGCGTTTATGTTGAGGCAAAATTATTTCTGCTATTCTTTTGGCTCTTGCGATAATGACACACATCGGTGCACTATTAGTCGCAAGTGGAACTGATAACGTGGCTCGAGTGTTGTTGTTGAAACCAATTCGATTGTAAATCACAGCCGACGGAGACAAGCGAGAATCGCGGCAAAAACAAACGGGTAAACAAGATTTGGTTGAATTGATTAAAGGTCTCGTGAAATATGAATTCCGGTTGGAATTATCGGAATTCTGTTAAAATTAACACGACTCTGGTTAACCAAACAAGATTTGCTAATCAGAACTTGGAACTGTTTACGCTGAACAAATGTAAGTTCTGGTTAAGCAGAAATCTTGCTTGGTTAACCAGAATATTGTTGAACAAAATTCTGATAACCCTTACAGAAATATCATACTAAGAATCATTGATAATTACTTATTTTCAGTATTAAAAATACTGGATAATAAGTAATTATCAATGATTCTTAGTATGATATTTCTATAAGGGAACTTCAAGCGGAACTTTGGTTCGTTCATATTTCACCAGACATTCGGCTAATACAACCAAATTTTTTCCCTGTGTAGATGCACGGGAATGGAAAAGTTCGCTGCGAACGGTCATGACAGTTTCGTTCCTGACGGACCGGACGATGAAACTGCAAATGGCAAAACGGAGCTCAAACCGGAGACAGAAATCACGGGCCGTGGAGGCGCGCGGATCCACTATTTGCGCAGCTGTTCAAACGGCTCGCACCGCGAAAATACTACCTCGTCATCCGTTTTTAAAATACCCGGAGTCCTCGGAACGACGGCGTGTATGTACGTCCGCTGTTCCGAGGACCTCGCGGCGAGTCATTAACGGGCCGAGAAACGTCTTGACCTGTTTCTCGAGGTGCGCCGTCGTTTGTTCTCGTCGCTGTCATCGTCATCGTCATTGTGGTGGCCGCGATCTAGAGCGCACCGTCGCCGCCAGACCGGTGTGTTATCCGCCTATTTCGCAACTTTCACAGGAAGCAGCCGTCTAGAATTCCACGCCGCGTACACATCGCGAAGAATGTTTCGCACGAGGTGAGAAACTTCAAGTTGCGCCGCGGTGCGAGCGCGCGTGTAGATGCGACTTAGCGACTCTCGAAATTACACGCCGGATTGCTAAAAATAGATAGAGATAAAGAATGGACGGATGTGTGCGGTTAAGGAATTGTAAACCAAGTCTCCCTTTTTGTGGCTAGGTAAGTTGAAGGACAATATACTGATACTCTGATTAGTTAGGATTCTGTCAAAGATGGCATATTTTTAACATTCTCCTTTGAACATTTTAGACACGCGGAAAGCTTTCTCAGCTAAATCGTATCTCGCTCTTTAAACTGGAATTAGAGTCTTCTCACTATAAAGTGAAGAAACAGACTCAGATCCTTTTTATCTTAGCACATGGAAAATAATTACTTGAAATGTATCGTAATGCGCCGAAAGATTTGGACTATGTGACGAAACGAGATTTTTGTTCAATCCCTGAGGGCCTGCGCAAGGCTCCTACGAGATATTAATCCGCATTTCATTCGCATGGTACATTCCATACTCGGACAGAGGTACGAAAAATCTATCACGGTATTTGTCAGCTGCCTCGACGCATACCGCGTGGGACATTGTCATGGAAACTTGCAGGCCGCATTCGCAGGAACGCCTCGTCTAAGCTCGGCGATGCACAATGCGCGCGGTATTAACCCACATATACGGTTTTCAGCAAATACTGTGAAAGCGGCAAACAGCAGGTAATAGGAACGTGCCGCAAAATACGGTGGAGTCGCCTCGGAACACGCAAACGTGAAGAGTCCGACCCGAATATGACCCACGCAAACATCAGCGAGCTTTGGAAAGTTTTTTCCGCTTCCTTACAATCGAGACATCGAGAAAGGGGCTGAGAGGGAGCACTCGAAGGAAAGATATGACGCACGTTGAGAGCGCGATCGTGTGGAGCTGTTAGAAAAAAACATCGAACTTTAAAATGGTGAACATTGTTTCATCCTAAAACGCGCCATGACGAATAACCGATCCCCTATCGATTGCGACGGGTTATCCCCTGTAACCCTTGTCATCATAACTTTCTACAACGAGCTCGAGGCTCGTGTTCCAAAACTGGGCGACTCGTGAAAAAGTCCAGAAATGCGCGAGCCACCCAAGAGAGTTATTCGAAACCGCTTTTCGTCCGACTCGTAAGACAGCATCAAATACAAAGGTTTCTCTGTTCCTTCGAGATCGTTTCTCTTTCACTTTTCCCTCTAGGAGGTTCACATTTATCAATTACGATATTCAGTTTTTTCTAGTTTCTCTGATGTCCTCCATTCTTACGAATGATATCTGTATTTTGGGAGAGAAAAGGCGCCGATGTCGGTTTCTTCAATTTTCACCGTCACAAAAGTCGTACGTGGAATTTATAAGCTGGAATTGTCGACTTCTCAGATATTTTTTTCCAACTGCAAATTTCGTTCTTCGATTTTCGAAGGATATTAGTTGATCGACAATCCTCTTGCAAATTCCAAAACTCCCATATCTAAAAACTGAAAGAATCGGTTCCCCTTCGTTACAGTAAGATGCGGAAACAATATTTTAACAAGCTCGCATCGATAAACTCGCGCTCCGGCGCTGTTTCGAGGTACTGATTCCCGAAGGTATTGAAATCTCGCCTGCGGGCACAGAGTAATCTTCACGAAGTAACGCGGGAAGATATATAAAGGAGCGGACAAGAAGAAAGGACGGGTGAAAAAAGAAGGAGGAAACGACTCGCGCACTCACGGCAGCGGCGGTGGCGGCGGCGACGGCGGCGGTGAGGAGGAAGAGAAGCGGGAGAAAGATCAAGAAAAAGAGAAAGAGTGAGAGACAGGTAAGAGGCGCGCTCGCAAAGGTGACCGAAGCTAGCTGGCCTGGTCGGTTTGGCCCCGTGGGAACGCGTTGGTGGCCAGCTGCACTGATTGCCGTGAGAGGACGTGACGTAGCGTCGTCGAGGAGCGTATACACACGCACACATGCACACATACAAACATGTTTACATATTATACATATACACGCAATACTCACGTTCCATGCACACACCACGCATACGAACGAGCACGCATATGCACACACGTGCACGCAACGTCAACGTGCCCGTGCGCCCGCACTTGCGCTTGCGTGCCGTAATTGGCGATGGTAGTGGTAGACGACGAAGTCGCAACGGTGGGACCCGTAGGGGGTTGGGTACCGAGAGAAACGAATAGGGAGGTGGTGTGGAGGGAGGGAGGGCGGCAGAAGAGGAGATGGAGTGGAGAAGCAGGGAGCGGAGGGATCCAGCTCGACCGACTGGCGGGACGGGCGCGCGGGAGCGGGGCCTGCATTCCTGAGAGGCGCCGGCCAGTCTGCGGCACACCTGCGCGTTCGGTTGAATCACGGCGCCTCCGACATAACCCAATCTCGTCGTCCTTCTCCGATTCGTTGCGCGTCCCGCCGCTCCATGCTTGTCCGTCCTCGTCGCGTCCGCAACCACTTGCTCGCCTCGCTCCTTCTCTCTCTTTCGCTCGTTCGCTTCGCTCTCGACCTCGTCCCCTCGAAGAAGCGGCGTTCTCCGTCTCTGCCTGGCCGAGCGACTCGTCTCTCTTCAACACTGGTCTTCTTCTTCTTCTTCTTCGTCTTCTTCTTCTCCTTCGAGAGATCTTTCTTTTCCTCTGATTCTTTTTCTCTCAGAAATACGAGAGTGACCGCGTGTTTCGTGGCGCGAAGTGCGTGGCGACCTGTAGCGATGTGTCCCTGTCGCTCCTTCTCCTCTCTCTTCAGTCTTTCCTCGCGTTCCACGCGTTCATGCCATTATTACTCGTTCCATTTTAACCGACGTGTCTCTTTCTCTCCCATTCTCCCGTTCTCCCGACTTCTTGCGGCTTTTCTTTTAGTTTCTGATTCTCTCCTTATCGTGCGCATGAACGCGTACGTGATTCTCAGGTTCCGCTCCTTCACACCGTGGGAGGACCGACCGCGGTGCCGCGAGATCCTGAAGAGAGAAGGAAAGGGGGGAGAACGCGGCGCGGGTGTGAAGGAGGCTGATAGACCTAGGCTGGGCCGCCGATCTTACGTACAATCGGAGGAGGCGTGCAGGTGTCCATCGTTGTTCACGTCCGACGCGTCTCTGTCAGTGCCGCAATCTAAGTCCGGCCACCGTAGCAACGGCTACGAACTGACACCTGTTCCTCGTCGAGGTCGGTGCATACGAGGCGCGCCCCAATTGCGTCACGGTTCGGTCAACTTCACCCAAAGACTCGCGCTCGTGGCCGAGGAAGTTAAACATTAAATTTGTTAGAGCTGAAAATGTAATTTGTCAAACTCGAAAGCCCGCAGCTTGATCGGTGCTCTCGACTTTGATGAATTTAATTCCTAAATAAGACTGTCCCTCTTCGATAAATTTAATGTTTAACTCAAAGTAATCACCGACTAAAGTAATTCTTGGATTCTTGAAAATTGAATTCTCGAACACTCATAGACTTGGGAACGAATAGCTCTCAGGAGAGAGATCCGTTTCTTTTTCCTCTTTTCTTTTTTTTTTATCGCTTCCTCTCGAATATACACTCGGCAGTCTTGGGAGATCTGCTATCGCGGAAATCCATTTCTCAATAGTATACTATTGAGAACGAGGCAGAACTAAGAGGGTACGCAGGAGAGGGGAAACGTGAGATGAGAATTGGACGATTTACGCGAGGAATACAGGCGGCTACGATGCCGCCGGACGCGAGGGACCCGGGGCTCATTCAGTGACGTGGGAACGTGTGCAGATACCATTCATAAGTCGACCATATGATGTGTGCGGAGTGGCCCGTATGTGAGTCCGTATGCGTAAGTGCGCACATGGTCGAATCTTGCATAAGGCGCACCGCGCCTCTCGCCCCGCTTTTATATTGTATATCGTTATCGGAGCGGCACGAGGCTTCTATCGAGAGTATTAATTATTCACAGCTGTCAGCTCGGTAAACCCCTTGTTAAAAGCGGATTTTCTATTCACACTAAGTAGATTCACAATGGAGAACATTTTCTATACAAGGGATTAGTATCGATATGAATTCTCCGAATAAAATAAATCAAGAGAGAGAGAGAGAGAGAGAGAGAGAGAGAGAGAGAGAGAGAGAGAGAGAGACGACTGAAAGTGCGAAAAGCGTTTCAGCAGGCAAATACGGGCCAATGCGCACCTTATCGGTCGTGAAAGTGAAAGACTTATCGTCCGTGAGGGACTTTCGAGTCGATTAGCTCGAGACATTTTGGAATATTTCTTAAAATACTTGCATTTTCACGTCAGTCTCTCGGCGCATTGACTCGTATTTGCCTGTGAATTGAATCACTCCTCCCGAGAGGATTTATTCGTTATTCTATTTGCCCGATCTCCCACGCACGAGCGAGGAAACTCGCGTTTCATTCAGAGATTCTCTGGGTTGCACATGAGTGAATTCGGATCGCGCACCGGTATCGTTCACGCTCGAACTGATTTCGTAGCCGTCACTGACACGGGAATCAAGAGAGCCTCCGAGAGTAAACCCGCGGTCTTTCCTTCACGGCTTACAATGAGCGTCGTGGGACTCGTGGGAGCCTCGTATTCCGTTCTTACCTCGTTCCAGCGTGTACGCGGCTCCAACTCCTTGTCGTTTTGTTGTCGGACAGCCGTGGACGAGAGCTCGAATTTCCGCCAAGATCGGAGAACGCGCTTTGGGCGACACGTCCTTGGGCCCTTTTCTTGAAGAAGTCCTTCAAAAGAGGAGAGAAAGAGAGAAATTCTTCCAGAGGAAGAAGTACGGCACTCCATCTGAAATCAAACGAATAAAACTGTTAGAATGATAACAGTTACCTTATTCGATCTAAAAACATATCTAACATATTATATTAGAATTAAGAATGATAGGAAGATAGAACTCTTGGAGTAATAAAAAAAAGTTCTTTAAAAATTCATTTAATATATTGTAACGAGAGTAATATCCGAATGTTGGGAGTCGCTAAAGTGCCGTTTCCGATAAAAAGCGTTAAATGGCGATAACGATAATATCTGTTGCTGACTGATAAGCGTGGCATCGTCAAATAGTCCGTTCTCGGGACGGGATTTCATGCGTGTCCGTGTGAGTTCCCGATTCAGAGAGTGCTGGCGTACCTGCGGCGCGCACCTGTACGAGCCCAGGTTTATCGCCGTAACAGCTAGCAGCCACCTGTGCGGCAGAGATGGTCGTACAGGTGTCTCTTAAAGCGTTACATTAATTACAAATGAGCAACGGGTAACCCGTGGGTACCCCGTGGCTTTAGCTGTCGTCATTTCGCGCACCGCACCTGGGCAAACGCGCTGATTTTCTCTCGCTTGGCCTCGACCCCCGAAAGTAGGTGACTCGATGCCGTTGAAAAGAAGAAGTGTCGGCGGTGCAGAACGTGCGGAAGCAGCAGCAGAAGGAAAAAGTAAGGAGCAGCAGAAGATGATGAAGAAGAAGAAGAATCGCATAAGACTATCGCGTGTGCTCACTCTTGACCGCGAAGTAGAAAAAAGGCCCGTCAAGTTGGTGATGCAATCGTTGCACATGCAATGGCGCAATAAATTCCAGCTACGTGTCAGCTGGGGATCAAGGCGACCAAATGTATCGCGCGCGCACGAGAGAAAGAAAGAGAGAGAGAGAGAAATACAGAGAGGTGGGTTTCTATGTTTCCGTGTGGCATTCGAAGGATACGGACCCGCTCGTTTAGCATTTTTCGCAAAGAGCGAATGTTACGGTAGACCTCTCGTTGGATTTTTGCACGACAAAGAAGCGGCTGCCACATTTTTTGCCCGGCTCAATCAAAATTTTTGCACTTGCGAACAATGCAAACGCTTGACGCGCAAAGAACCTGTGCTATTTCCGGTATCAGGCGAGGCAACGAGTCTTTTCTTCCTTCGTTACTTGACCTCGTTGAAGGATACGCCGTTTCACCGGCCAAAATGAGCGGCCGTCTGTACAAGTGGCATTGAGCCACTTCTACCGAGACAATTCGTCAGGTCTCAGAGACGATATTCGCTTTCGAAGACTTTTTCAACGGAGATAAGTGTCGACCTCCCTCTCACCTTCGGTGAGTTGTATTGTCTACTACAAACTCCTCGTCAGCTTTCCTTACACATAACTAAGAAGTATCGGCGTCGATACTTGCTTCTCGTTACTGAAGAGTCATTCGGGAAGACTGAAATAATAAACCAAAATTACACCACGCACTCAGTGTTGTTCTCCTTCTAAATTTCTTCGAGCGTAATCTCAAAACGAGTAAAAAGTGGCAGCATCTTTATTCGAAGCGATAGCGAAAATATTGCAACTCGAAAGAGTGAGTGTTTCACTCAAGCTCAAAGTGGATTCTGACTTTACATGAGCGAATGTTTCAATCAATTGAAGTAAATATATTCTTATGACAATGGAGTCCATCAGGTTCACTTTTCGATTTCGAGTGAAGATGTTTGCCCGACAATTCAAAGTATTTACTCCATATGAAAAATTCGAAGAACTCAGTAATCATTCTACCGAACCAATTTTAAAAAATGTAGAAAATTCTTTCTTTTGCTTTTTTGTCTTGGCTGTTTCCTTTTTCAGCTTTCCAAACTCTACGACATCGTAATATCTCGAAGAACCGCAACAACAAGAGCGTTATGACAATAAGCAAGGAAGAAAGAAGAGATGGTGGATTGGAAAGATTTTCGATTTGGGCGGAATTAATAGCGAGTACCGTACGGCAAGCATCGCGAAGAGGAAGGTAAGTATTTCAGTGAACGCGCACCTCGAGGTGCACCCGTGCCTGCCAGTGTTTGCCGCAGCAACCTGGCGCATTCGAAGCCTGAATGTTTCCAAGCGTGGTGACGCCTGGCATTTCTTCGCGTTCCTTTTCTTCGCCTCACGCACAAGTCGCCGTGATGTGGTCCATACGTGTCCCTCGTTGTCCCTCCTACACGACCACCCAAACGACAGTCTTGGGTATCTCTCTTCTTTAGAAATTCCTTTTCGATCTATCGTCGTCACGTCGAAGTACAACACCTGTTGGCTGGTACTTGCTACCTGGTAGCGAATTGTTGCTGGACACGAATCGCTACCTGTGATTTCATATGTACAACTATCCGATCAAGACAAAACATGACTAGTTCGGCATATTGTTATTGACAAGAGAGCAAGAAACAGCTCATATAAAAAAAAAGCCCCGAACAGAGACATGTATGTCTTTTCAGACAGAAACTTGCATGCATGCATCACGCTCGACGGCGGAGGAAAAGGCAGAAGAAGAAGAAGAAGAAGAATGGAGGCAATCGGAAGGTAGAGGCCCCGATAGCGCATAATAAAAGAACGAAAAGAAGAGAGGGACAGGGAGAAATCCCGAGGAGAGGACGAAGAGGAGGCAGTGAAGAGAGGAGAACAAGAAGCCGGCCTGGAGATCAGGTAGACACACACATATGTACGTACACGAAGACTCGTGACGGG
>NW_022639494.1:352915-357412 GCF_010583005.1 Odontomachus brunneus | reverse complement strand
GGGGGGCAAGGAGAGGCGCGACGGAACAAGACGCAGGCGGAAGACGAAGGAAGAGACGAGGGCCGGAGGGAGAAGGAGGAGGAGCAGGAGAGACCAAGGAGCACGAAAACGAGAAGGTAGGTGCCGGCGATACCGTGCCTTTCTTCCCCTTGCCACCTTATTCGCTATGGCCGGACGGTCGGCTGGCTGACCAGCCGACGGGGGGTAGTGGAGGGGTCCACAGTGCGTGCGCGATCTCGTCGGGGTCCTCGTGCGGCCGCGGCGGCGGCGGCGGCGGCGGCGGCGGCGGCGGCGGCGGAGGTGGAGGCGGCGGTGGCTGCAACGGAGGGGGCCGCGAGGGGGGCCAAGCCGTGGGCATCGAGAGGGGACCTGGCGACAGACTGGCGGGCGCGCACCTGCACTCGCTCGCCGAGAGAGCCGACAGTCAGGGGCGCACCTACCGAGCGCAGACTCCGCTCTTTCGACGACGAAGATACAAATCACGCCCCACGCCGCGCCGAGAGAGCCGGTGCATTCTTCGTGTTCGCTGGCTTATCTCTAGCGATGGGCTCGAGGCACGTCGAGTCGCGCTCCGAGTGCGCGACCAAGGCCTCGGATCGTTTCGAGCATTGGGCTCTCGCGACACGCGAGAAATTCCTGCGACTCTCGTAGTTCCCCGAGAGATGATGATCGGGGGACACGATCATTGTTGTTGCGGCGCGGTTTGCGCGAGCTGGCCCGCACGTTCTTCCGTATCTGGCCGTGATTTGCCAGACGTCTGCTATCAGTGCGTGAGCACTCTCGGATCTTGCGGGATTATCGGGGCACTTGAAACCGCCGAGATTGTCCGAGGTTTTTAAGAATTTTCGGTCTCGAGCGATATTCCAGCGAAGAGATTCGAATCTTTGCATGATTGTGTCTCACTCGAGTATCTCCAGGCGAAGATACGAAAGTTCATCGCCACTTATCGTCGTACCGGCACGTTCCACTTTCGAGAGATCTTGTTTTCCTCGCGCTTTCTTTTTATTTCGCGCATCTTCTGTTCCCTTCTTATTGTTTTCATCGCGCTCTGATGCAAAAGTTTAGCCGGGTTTCTCGCATTTCTCGTGATCTCTCTCGAAGTGGAATTTTCATGTCTTAGGTATCTCTTCGACGAAGGACGCGAGATGATGCTGCTGTTGCGTCCGTCGAGAACGAATCGCCGCGAACATACCGAAGCGGCGTCAGCTACGCAGAACTAATTAATTTTACGAAGAGGATCGGGAGGGCTCTAATAAGAGGCCTCTCTGAGAGGCCTGTCCAGGGACAGTGCGGCGGCTTTCATACCGTCGTTAATTCTGCATTGAGAGGCACTGCCGTTTTGAAACGCATTCGCGTTCGTACGCGTAGAAAGTTCACGCCGATGCTCGTCACTACGCGAGCGAGGCTTGAGCACTTTGCAATTAGTCGTAATGTTTATTAATTACCCGACACACACGGTAGATCCGTGTAATTAGACGGCTGGCTCTCTTAGTCGGCTGGTTTTCTTTTCTCTCTTTTTTCTTTTCACTACGCGCAATCCTGTGGAAGCAACTCCGCGTCTTGCAAAATGCACGTTGGTATAGATAGTCCCAGATATACGCCGTTGAGATGAATGGTGTACGAGGAAGACTTTTGCGCGGCGACTTAATTACATTTCGAGTATTAAGCTATTACGAGAGAGTTCTTTCCCCCCGGCTGTTCAAGAGCCGCACGTCTCGACGTCAAAAATATATGCAGCTCGTGCATACTTAATTTTCTCGCGCGTTTATAAAAGCGAAACGACAAATAGCGTGTCCGTATTATTCGTTGACTTTCGCTGTCGTCGGCCTTTTACAAGATCGTTAAACGTCCGCCGCGTGGTAAATTTCGTAGCCGCGTCTAAATACCGAACTTAAGGTAGCACTTTCAATAATCGACGGGGTTATCTACTAGAAAACAGACAAGCGCGACTCGCGATAACAAAACACATACACAGAAATACATATTGTGTTCAAGTGAATGTTACTTGTTTCAAGTATTTCATAAGTTTATATACCCGCAAATCTCTCATGAGTTCATTGTAAACGTCAAATTTATTCAAAATATATACTAAATCCTGTTAAGTTTAGTATTTAAATAAAAAATACGAAGCTAAAACCAAAATTCAGTTTGCTTACTCCAGAGAGTCGCGACAACTTTTCAATAAAGTTTTGTAATATTCTTGTCGAGAGAATAAATCCTTCTTTTAAGTACATGATAATGAGCTTTTCTTAGATTTATGATGAGTGTATCTCAAGACTATTATGAGAAAAAATATTCCTTGTTACAACCATAACTCAAAGGAAGAAAAGTAAATTGAACAATAGTTTTTCTTGACAGTAAAATGATATTTTTCTGTGTACACGGACGTGAAGGATGGACTCGAAGCTGGGAAAATAAGTCCGCCCGAAAATACGAGACACGGATCAAATAAATGAGCGTTAAACGCGGCGCTATCGAGGTTACAGTGATTAAACGCGCGATTTAAGCGAACGTTGCGCAGGTAGACTGACGCGATAATGCTTATCACGCGTGTACGCCGTTCCACTGTTGGGCTTGCATATCAATGGGATTAAGAATAGACACACATACACATTCGCGCGACGACTCAAGCGCGCGCAATTATCCGTGTGAAAAATCGGCGCGATCGCGAACCGCCTTCCGCTACACTTCTTTAACGGTATTCCGTCACGTGTGTCTGTCTATTCGATCGGACTGTTCGTTGAAATTCGGATCACTGAAGTTTCGGCGTTACACGAAAGTAACAAGCGTGCTCTGCACAGTTTCGACCATCTCCTCGCGTCTGAACGAGAGAAAGAGAGAGACTAGTCTAAGTTCCGAAATATACAAAGAGAAAAAATATCTGAAAAACAAGAAATGTTTATTCGGCAAGTACTGAGATAACATATAACCTGCGCTAATCCCAGTAAAAACCAACTATCAGTGACATAATATTAATGCAATTTCTCATTCCACAACATAAATGTAATATAACATTGTCATGTAACAGTTACATATTGCCGAGTAGAAAATTACAATATCCATGCAATGTTACCGTTAGTCGATGTTTATTGGGAATATGCATATTTTTACATTGAGAGAAAAGTTTCCTTCAAGTGAGAAGATATATATTTCCCTAAGATCATAATTTTTTTAATTGAAAACAATTGTTTTAAGTAAATACGTTTGAGATTTGAGTAAATATGTTGTTAGTGTAAATGTCACCGAGTAAATGTTTCTTATTTTCCAGGTTTTTTTTCTCAGAGTGTAAATCTAACGAAGAAAGCGATTTGGAAACAGAGGGAGATTCGCCTATGAAACATTTTATTAACATCAAAATGCAACACGAACACCGATTCGCCACTCCGACAAGAAGCTCGCTACGTCGTAACGAATATTTTTTTCCTAAGCGCCGTGAATCGGGAGGTAATCGGAGAAGGCTCTCGGACTCTCCGTGGATGGAGTAATAAAACGGCCACCTTCGGCGCGGAGAAGGACGCTCATGAATATGGATCGGGAAAGTAATCGCGAAATGAGCGATATAGGACGAGCCGTAATAGGCCGCGCAATTATGATGTAAGCCTCGGTGATGGCTGATCCCGGTGGCGCATAATGATCCCGCGGCCCCGGCCGAATACCTTCACTTTCCACTTCTGTCCCTATTGTCTGCGAGTGCGGCCAAGTCGCCCGTTCCTCTCGTGCGAGTTCGCGGTCCGCGTGCACGTTTGACCTTTTCGCACGGCGGAGATATTTATAAGAATCGCCGCGCCACGACGACCGTGATTTTAACGCGAGGTCGTTATGCAAATCGGCTAGAGCCCTTCCACTTTATCGCGTTCGTTAAACAGCGAATTTACACGCTCGCTCGCGGTAGCGCCACAGCCGCCGATTCGCCATGCTTACGACTTTATCCTTCCCGTGGTCGACGAATCGGGTCTCGTGGACGATGAAGCGGTAGTTCACCGATAATGAAGCGCCACGACGACGACCCGTGAATCGCGCGCGCTGTCCGAAATAATTACCGTCACGGCTCGCCACTTGAGCGCTCTACCGTCTTCGCGATCTCCTTCACGGGCATTTTAACTGCGCGGAGCGCAGCTCGAGAGAGCTCGTAGATCTCGCGCGCCGAGTTAAAGTTTAATTTCGAGATCCAGTTATATTCGCAGCCGCGTAATACGATCGGGAGTTAACGCGGTGAATACTTGACTCTCGACAGGGATATATCTCGAGCGCGCCGGGGAAGTGGAATCCTTTTTCTCGCGCGGCGGTACGCGTGAAAATTATACCGTGGGACGTAAAAAGCGGCGGGGATTAATCGTCCGTGACGTGAGCGGCGAGCTGGTCTGGACTTACAAGGCGAAACGGAAAAACGTAGGCGATGATATGCGGTTTCATTCGCGAGAGCGGGCTTTAATTTATTACACCGCGGTCGGAATTGTCGCGTGCTTAACAGATAACGGGCGCTCGCTCTCTCTCTCT
>NW_022639494.1:340137-352802 GCF_010583005.1 Odontomachus brunneus | reverse complement strand
TCTCTCTCTCTCTCTCTCTCTCTCTCTCTCTCTCTCTCTCTCTCTGTTTCTCTGCCTCTCCCGCGAGATTCGTGTAGCTGATTAAAACATCGGGCCGACTGGCGGACCGATACGATACGATATGCGCACGTACTCGTGGACTCCGGCGCGCGTGATATTTTAATCATGTACACGAGGGCGATAAACACACCTGGCTCGCGCGCGCACTGTCGCCGAGGTAAACATTTCGTGATACCGAGGGCAGCTCGTGCTTAATACGTACACGTGTGCGACGGGCCACACGCAAAAAGCGCCAGGGCAAACGGGGCACGTAGATGTCGGACCGTGATGCGGCGTTTATTCGAGAGAACGACACTTTGCGTTTTAAATATCTTCGCGGCACGGTTACGCGCGCGCAGCTCACCGTGAGAAGCGGTTTTACGATGATTCGTGGTTCGCGCCTAACTTCACGATAATATACACATACGGTTTCGTGAAAGCTCAAGTTTCGTGAAAGCTTTCGTTCGCCTCTTCCCCTCCTTAACAAGCACGATATTCGAGGAAGAAAGTAAAACGGCAACACGAATCTACGTCTCGGGAGGGAAAGAATCAATGTCTGTTTCTTCGTTTCTCAAAGTTCTCTTAAGCTTCCCCCGAGACTTCCGAGGTTGCGAGTACGACGCGATTTTTAAAAAGTGGATGACACCACTGACATTGTTACTTTTCTGAGACTGAGTCTTTTCTATAGCCAAGTCTCACACTTGTGCGATTTCTTTACGTGTGATTACATTCTGCAGCTGTGTACGATAGCGACATATTGAGACAACAAAAGGATCCAAGAATCGCCGACGATAATTGGTCGCGGATGTCGCTGATAACGTCAGCTGTGTGCTGGACATAAAGTATTGCACTTATTTTGCACTGATAAGTCCGCGTGGTTACGAGGACACATATATATGCGTACACGCTGGCAGAGAAAATATTGAAGAAATAAAAAATATTTGTTCGATGGATATTAATAACGTTCTTACTTGTACTAGTATAAAATATTTTTCTCAAATAAGAAAACTCTCATGAAAAACTAAGATTAAAAAAAAAGTATATTCATTTATCCTACTTATATAAAGGAATTTAGATTGAAGTAGATGTATTATCCATTGAAAATAAATATTTATTATTTTTTAAATATTCTTTCTCTCAGTGCATCACGAGATCAATTCTATGAATAGAATCTCTTCGCTACTATAATATTCTAATGACCTCATCTACAAAATTATAAAAAAATATGCGAGAAAAAGTAACTTCTCAAATGTGTGTTCTTAAATTTCTGCCCCTTATTAGAATAATTCATTTCACTGCTATGAGCCGCGTCTAAAATCTATTTAAATTGATCTTGAATTCGCGGGTTAAAAAGCATCCGTTGAGGCTACGATTGGTAATGAAATAAATCGTTCTTGCGATACTGAGCAGAGCGAGAACCGCAACCGGTATTATTGGAAATTTAGCTTGCTAAAGAACGCTCGTTAAGTACCATCGCACCGATACACTCGACATACCGTGCATATGTGTGTGTACGCGTGTATGGAAGCGTGTTGACGATTACGGGGCCGCAATCGTTTCGTCTTTTGAACACGTGTGTTCTTATCGGTGGTCATTTTTCTTGCAAGCCACGACGATAACGGTTTCGCGAAACGTAATTTCTGTCCGGCGCGGTTTCACGACCTTCGATGACTCGCCGTCCACATTTTGCGCTCTCTCGGGGAGTAGTCGCAATGCAAATCTCCGCTAATAACCTGCGAGCCTCCCTTGAGTTTTGCGAAAATGAAAATTAATCCTGGAACAGTTCATCACACTTCGTAGAGAAGCACAAGAGAACGCGTTGGCGTGTGCTGTCATATTTTCGCTAGAATATGTCCATACAAGTTTCTCAGACAACCGTTCTTTGCATCTTTCATTATCCGATCGTCCGTTATAACGTAACATTAGTTTGCGGGAGTTTGATCGCGAAATTTTCAGCGCCAGAGCGAGATATCGAATAAACACGACTGCTCGATGATCCATTTCGTTGTTTGTACAACTGGTCATACGTCCCTTCATAATGAATTTATTTTAATAAATCTACTACTGAGAGTTGTGTATAAATCGTGATGCAAAGACGTCATTATTGATTAACGGTTTCTTATCCGAATTTTGTGAGACGCAAATCGATGTCGCTCATCGTACTGTGTCTTTCTTATAGCATAATCATAATGGATCTTGCGATAAATAAAGTTGTATAAGGTGCTTACGTATTTGTCACAATATTTCGCTTGGAGAAGCTAATTACTACCCGCCGGAGAGCCGTTGATCGCATCCCCTTCCATTCCTTCTCGCTGCAGTTAATTGAGGCGCATGCGACGACATCTCGCGTACTACTGAGAGAAGAAATTCATACCGCACGCCACGAATCGATTTACGTGACGACACCTTGCGTTACTCTGCAAAAAGAAATTCGTAGTTAGTGCAACGAATCGGTACTTGTCGCGCCATCTCGCGTTATCACATCGTACTACATCGATAATTCAATCTACATTCACGGAGAGTGCCAGGAGATAAATTTTGCAAAATTTATTATAGTAAATACGCGATTATATTGTAGATATAAATTTCGCGGGAAACCAATACTCTTGTTAATTAAATAGAAATTTTGATTATTACATAAGAACACGTCAATCAGTAAATCTCAGTTTACAATAAGTGATTTAAGTCTTTAGCATTAAAAATTAAACAATTACAGTCGATTATTTTCCTCATATTTGATTGTGATTGGTCAATTTTTAGAGCTTAACGCTTAAATCAATCTTTTGACTGAGACTAAAAATAATTTCGAGCAAATCATTTAAAGTGCAAATTTATCATGTCGTCGATTCAAAATTATACATATTGCAAATTATGTAATTTATGTATTTATTTATCTGTCTTACGCAATTTATATTTATATTACCTTTACATTAATTAATTTTTTTTTCACAACATTGCTTAATTAAAACTTACCAAATTTTTGGCTCCTGATTCATCAGGCGAGTTTTTTAATTCATCGATAGATCAATCGCATGATGCGTAAATACAGCGAAACATTGCATTTGCGTATCATGCGATGGATCCATCAATGAATTAAAAAACTCGACCATCCACGAAAATAATATAAAATAACAAATGCGCATCGCATTATTCAGCTGATTCTCGGTGATTCAGACGCGTCAAAATTTTTCTCGTCTTTTTCATCACGCACGACTTTAACACACTTGTTGAAATTTTTTTCGTAACAGTATGATTTTCATCGCAAGGCCCAAAATTAAAATTTTAGACAAAAACAAATTACACATATCGCGAAGACCAGGATGCACCGCATGGTTATTGCTCAGCTGTAAGAGTACTTGATATTACTTTAATGTTGTTGATAAGTTAATTATTATATATTTATATATTTATATATATATATATTATATATTTATGATAATTTTGATTAATTATTTTTAGTTATTAATGCACAGAGTGCATTATTTAGTTATGTTTCAAAAATTTAAACATTGAAAAAATTATAAATTTAGAAACGTAAAAATCTTTTACCTCTATATTTATTGCGTGTATCGTAAAGCAGCTAACGTTCCTCCTTTTAGTGTCGGCGTTAATTTTCATCGCGATATTTAGCCGCCTAATAAGCAACTTGTACTTCTTGAGTATCCTGCTTTTGGGTGAAATCATGTTCGGGCTGGACAATCTTGGGGAATGGGAGGACTTGATATTATACAAGCAAGAAAACAAGGCAATTATCGAAAGAGCCATTTGGAGTGACAAATTATGCTCTGGACATTCCAATGAGTTCACTTCAATGAAACTCACTGATATCCGGCATGTTGGAGTTTCTAGCGAGTTGGGCCTCTTTATTCTCCACAAGAATGGAAAGATCATTACTCTGAACGTGAGAGGCCTGACGAGAGAGGAGATACAAAGTCTTCGGAAGGAGATCAATCATTTCCTGAATATGAGCAGACTCAACTACCTCGATCATTTTCCGATCGATCCTTCTAATCGGCTGTTGCTCACATCTGACTCTGAAGACGAGTATCTACAGAAACTGCCGAGGACGCGTTTGCCTACGTCCAACGACTTAACCGTCTCAGATAATGTCTTGAGCGGCGGCAAGACGTGCTGTTATCGAATACAGCAAAATCTGAGTTTTCCGACTTTGTTACGTGGCACACAATTCAACAGCTATCCGTCGATGAATTTGAGAAGAGGTCCTTACACGGAGAACTCAATGCATCTTGATTGCGTCGAGTATTCGAGGAATACTTGCGTCATTCCCGCGTCTTGTAACTTGTCAGAGCTTAACAAAAGGTGTGATTAATTACATATCGTTCGTTCGTGGTGTCCTATTATTGTCTGTGATTGTGATAGCCTCTAATTGGACTGAACTGCCCACTGGAAATAAAGTGACGTAAAGCTCTACCAACTTGATTTGTTCTACAATAAATAATTTTACTATTAAATAACATTTCTTAGATTACAATATATGAAAAAGAGTGAAGATTTCGCGCTTCATTGCTCATAACTTAACAATATTATTGCTTATATCATTGCTTATAACTTAATTATATCATATTACAAATAATTTTAAAATAATTGAACTACGTGTGTCTATTGACTTCTACCATAATCAAGCGTATCTTTGTACAAAGTATGAAGTTTACTGAACGAGTTGTTTACAAGCGCTTTCAATATCTGGATATTGATACTGAAATCCCAATTCTTTCACATGCTTTGGTTCAACTTTCTGTCCCTCCAACATGATCTAAAATAGAATCAATTCATTAGATTATCATTGACAAAATTATTAAATATACATTACTAACTTTTGCTCGTTCTTCACTGAATAATATTTGCAAGACAAAACTAGGAAGAGGTATCATTGCAGGTCTCCGCATTGCCTTCGCAAATGCCTTCGTGAATTCCATATTTGTAATAAGCTATTTTTGAAAAGTAATATAGATATTAATACCAATGACACAAAGTAATATAAAATACCATGTTAATAGTAATATAATAACAAGATTAGAGAAGAATATTATGTTGTTCATATTACCTGAGGTGCAACTCCATTTAATATACCTTGCACATTGTCATTTTTAAGCGCAAATATAAACATGCTAACTAGATCTGTGATATGTATCCATGGCATATATTGGTTTCCAGCACCTATTGGTCCACCTAGGCCAAGGAAAAATGGCAAGTATATCTGTTTGATCATACCACCATTTCTCCCCAACACAACTCCAGACCTTATTGTGACTTGTCTAATGTTGCATTTCTTTGGTATTTTTGCAGCATTTTCCCAATCATGAGAAAGTCCTAAAAATGATAGTTCTTCAGTATAAAAATAAAATATACAATATATACAAATTTTATATATATATACACATATAGAGAAATAAAAATTGAAAGTTTATACTTGATAAGAAATCGTATGACTCGCATTTGCTGTCTTCTGTGTATATAGTGTCATTTGGTTTATAATAAGCGACTCCAGATATAGTCATAAATATCGTAGCTTTAGTATTCTGTATGGCATCAGCTAGAGCCTTTGTTGTCTTTACCCTACTGTTCCTGACGTTCTGCTTAAAGCCTGGAGACCATCTTTGGGTTGGATCCAGCACATTCTGTCCAGCAAGATTGATGACAGCTGATGTGTTCTCTGGTAGACCGTAGCGTTCTAAATCATTCTATAGGTTTCAGATACAAACCTCCATCTCAGTTGTTTCTCACTGACAAAATTTTCAGCAGATAAATTTGCCAGCCATGACTTACCCATGACATTCTATGTGGACCTGGCATTCGGGAAATACATGTGCAAGAAATACCTTCCAGAGAAAGACATTTTATGAGCTGTGATCCTATAAAACCTGTGCCACCACCTGAAAAACATTATGAAATTTTATTTATGTCATTATGGGTTTGTTTTTTTTTCAATATTATGAATTCCTAGAGATTAATATCTATGAATATACTCACCTATTATTACATGCTTCAAAGTCATGTTTAAGAGAGTCTCTCAACAAAATTTGATTTCTCTATTGAATTATTTTTAGAAGGAATCCACAAAGCTCACTGCTCCATTCGTTGTTGAGTTGATCTACTTCATAATAACAAAGTCTCTTAATATGTAGTGAAATGTATTATTAAAGAAATAAGAAACACTTTTAACTTGTCATTGAGTGATAATATTTCAAAATAAAAGTCAGTTGATCTATTGTCGAGTTGTATTACTTGAAAATAAAATTGTCTGACTTGTTGTTGAGTCTTACTACGTCCTCGTTTTTTTTTTTTATTGAAAATAAAGGGTGTACAATAAAGGCTGCGTTCCGAAATTCACTGCCAGTGCTGAAATTCTATAATATACGTGACATGAACTATAGAATTTCAGTACTGGCAGTAAATTTCGGAACGCAGCCAAAGATGTACGGGTCTAGGTACTAGCCTATCCGACCCCTACTACGTCCTCGACTCGCCAATGAAAATGGTGGCGGCTGGTAACGGAAATTTTTTTAACTAAAAATTCAAGTAGCCGAGACTCGAACCTTTTTAGCCACGACTCAAATCCTATATAGACTGCGTTCCGAAATGCACTACCAGTACTGAAAATCTATGATTTATGTTACATATACTATAGAATTTACTGGCAGTGAATTTCGGAACGCAGCATAATAAACAATCATGGCGTCCCCTTTGGAGAACTTGGAAGCTCAACTTGAGCTCTTCATCGAAAATGTACGACAAATACGTATTATAGTGAGCGATTTCCAGCCACAAGGGCAAAATGTATTAAATCAGAAAATGTGAGTATTCGTACAATATGCATACTCGAATAATTGCACTCGAAAACAATTTTTGCATGCTGATCCTGATGCAGGTTATGTTGCAATAATGACGTACATTATTTTTCGTGTCATAATTGTACAACAACAAATTAGGGACTGTTCTGTACTTATTAAACTCATTTTCGAGATTTATTGACAAAATATAATTGAAGATATTATCATACTTATAGAATTTTTATGTATAAGTTCATATCTGCATAACCTTGCATCAATGGAAAAACAATTTTTGGAACTTATTTTTAATCGCGTTATAAATTGTTATATTTCTTTTTTAGTCAAGGGCTAGTCAGTGGCTTGCAGGAAGTCGATAAGTTAAAGTCTCAAGTTCAGGATGTTCATGTACCATTGGAAGTATTTGAGTAAGCATAACAATGATATACAGATATCAAAATCAATTCTTTGAGTTACATTACTATCATGGAGTATTTGTTTCAGTTATATTGACCAAGGAAGAAATCCTCAATTATATACCAAAGACTGTATAGAAAAGGCTTTAACAAAGAATGAGCAAGTAAAGGGCAAAATTGATGCTTACAGAAAATTTAAAGCTAATATGCTGGTGGAATTGAATCGAGTGTTTCCAAACGAGCTAACTAAATATAGAGCAATTCGTGGAGATGAATAAGAAAATGCAGTTGTAAGGACCAAGCAGATAATTATTCTCATATGCTGCCACATGCAACTTATTTGCAACTTCAGTTATGATCTTATAACTCTCTAGTATAATCATTAAAAGTTATATTGTTCATAAATAATGTCCATTGTTCTGTTCGTACATATATATTTTGTAAGTGTGTAAATATGTGATAAATTTATATTGTATTCCTATAACTTAAATCTATATTGAGATACAATGATGCGGAAATTGTTGCATTCTTATTCTCTCCTTCGACCTTGTTCTTCTTTCTTCGTTCGATCGTACGTAAATTAAACCGACACTTGCGCAAATTTCGTCATACTGTATTATGTTGAAACATTTGCATGGTACGATTGTGAATGCGTAATTGTATTACAAAACTCGTATTAATTGATCCGTAAAAAAATACAATTAAGCAGTCCGAACGCTGTCGTTGAAGTAATAAAAAATTAAAATTATTTTACGATCTTTGATTTTGTATTGCTTAAGTTACTAAGTAATTTGGTTTATTATAAAATATACCGTTTTAACTTGATGAATCATTAACTTTATCTTGCATAACCGTATTTCGTTGGATTTTTATAAGTATTTACGAGCGTTGATTAATTGGGAGATCTTCACCGTATACTTAAAAAATATGTGATAATATTTACTATCAATCGACATCATATTCTTATTGAGATGTGAAGTACGATTCGAGCGACCTTTAATAATTCGTGCACGTTATTCTACAGTTTTACAATTATCGCATCGGAGTGTTAACGTAACGCGTCAAGATCGTTAAATGTGCGGTCTTCATTAAATTAACTGTTTCTGTTATTTTGTATCGTGAGTAATTAGAAGTTATGCAATTGCTATTTTAGTTGCATCGATGACGTTTGTCGTACGCAATACGCGATGATGGTTGTCGCTTTTTTAACGAAGAACAGCTGAGTGGATATTTGACGTATGACTTATTGCAGTAATTTATCGAGCAAAACAGGTGCTTGTAATGATACACGTTTTTCACGTTACCCGAATATAAAATTATTAATTTTTAGCTTTGAAAAAAAAGACAGTTTGATCAGATTTGCAAAAGAAATTGGCATCGCAGAAACCCCGTTCATTAAATGCTACCACGCGTATTATTTCTCAATTACAAACAATTGTTTTTTAAGATCGATATTTTTCCGATAAAATGTTACATCTTATTCCGCGTCGTATTTTTAATGTCAAGTTCATTGCCGAATTCGCTATGAGATGTATAGGGACGCAGTGATGCGACGCGCGAACTCGCATAATTTTTCAACAACGTGTTAGACATCAGTGGTCTCGCTGCCCCCACTCGGCTCTTCCCCTACCCACGTAAAACGACATGAGTACGATCTTCTGGCGAAGGATAAAATCACTTCGACAATCGACCGTTCAACAGAAAGCAGCCCTGACGGTCATTCTAAGCGGCATGCTCACTCTACTGATCGTCGTCCTCGCGCTTCAATGCGGCGCCAATCAGGCCGAGGAGTACACGTGAGTACCACGAGAAAGCCAGGAATTATCTGCTATCGTTCTAATTTCATCCAGTTTGATTTTCTCACGCTGGACACACACACATATACATACATACATGAACGAGAGAATGTAAATATTTAATCTGAGATTATTCACACTGTTAGATAAAACCTGGTGATCTTGCATTTCTTAACGATACGATTGCCATTCGCAAAATAATGTCAAAAACTTCTGCCGTTCCGTATTTTTCTATTTGCAATAATAATTCACGTAGAAACATCTCGCGAGTATTTACATTGATATATGTCGCATTTAGGATTAATTATAGATTACTAGAATTAAAAATAAAATTAACGAACAAACAAACGGACAAAACAAATTATAGATTACTAGAATTAAAAATAAAATTAACGAACAAACAAGACAAGTAATTTAAATAATTTCTCCTTAATTCAATTGTGTAATGTTATAGAATATATGACTTATACTCGTTTCAAGATCGACGGCACTGACTCTTACTCGTCCTATTTGTTTGAGCGTGTTTTTCTTAGAGCCTGTTTGAAAAAAATCGTTAGAAATAAAATCGAACAATATCGACGGTGTAGTATCATTGTTGCGACCGAAAGCGAAAAACACTATCTATCAGGAGGATGTTAAATTACCAAAATATCATACCGTTTTCGATTTCTACTGTATAAACACCGGCTGTTACCTCACCGAAATCCCCGATTATGGTTATCGATTTTCTCGCACGTGTTGGAGAACGCGAGTCGCATATTGTCGCATTCAAAGGTGGTTAGTAATAGCGCCGGACTTCGTTACCAGTAGGAGGGAGTGTTAGTTTTAGATCGAAAGGTAATTCGCCTCGCACGGTGAAAGCAACAGGTGGGTGGATCCACTGAGAAATAGACCGCGTCGGCCGGTCGCGAAGTTCAGCGACATTCGGAAGATTTCCGCAGTTTTCCGCGGTCTCCGCGTCTCTGAAAGTCGCGTCGCATTTCGCGCGTCAACGACGACCGCGTTTTTCATCGATATGACGTATTCGAATCGCAGCTGCGACAGTGACGAAGTAACGTGTTGTGATCACAATTACGACAGAACAACGAAGTTTACAACAATGAGAAACTTAATCGGATGAAAAACATGTAAGAATTAGGCTTTCCTGCGCTTTTCGATTCTAATCAACAAAACAAACTTCCAAGAGACGTCGTGGGAACGTTCTTAAGATATAAGATATCTTCTGAACGTTTTTAAGACGTCTTTTGGAGGTCTGTGTTGTCTGAGAACGATCAATCGAGCTTAGCGTTTCTTCGAATCGTAGCTCTCCTTGGCACTACAAGTGCGATAATGGCTTGTGCAAGAAGCAATCGATCACGGAACAGACTAGCAACCCCCTTGCTCTCGGCGTCTGCCAATTGTCGTGTGGTGATGGTGGAACTCTTTGGCCGAAGCCGACGGGACATTTGGCCATCGGTAACACCGTGGTCCAACTGAATCCCAACGACATCGTCCTCGGTGATATCTCGCAGCAGACGGTAGTGGGAAATCTACTTCAAAAAAACATAGATCGTCTGAAAAATAATATAAAAAATCTTAGCGGTCCGTTGACATTGAAAGACGGCGGCGCTCGCTTGACGATCCACTTCACCAAAGATCTTAATGTCGATAACGCCAAGCTGACCTTGGAGACGGATGAGAGCTACACTCTCCAAGTATCTCTGGGCGATGGAGGACAGGTAAGCAGTTGCGTAGAGGGCGGAGGCTGAAAGTAAAAGAAAAAAGAGCACGACGTTCAGTAAATTTCTTCTGAACTTTTTGCTTTCGGCTGAGTCGCCCACGACATCTTTGCGGATTGTCTAGTTGTCCGTGTAATTTATGTTTCTGATTTTGAAATTTTATGCGAACGTCGGAAATAGAACCTTACCGCGCTTTTTTATTCGAATAAAAAAAATGAAACGAACAAGGAGAATGCTGAGTTAACGTACGTTCAACTTTCATGGCTCGGCTATTCGCGTAAAAGTCGACTTTGTCGTCGAATATCTTTGTCAGGGCGGAACGAGAAAACTACAGATACCGCTGTAACGCGTAAGCCGCCGCTATGCGTTGAGTACCAACGACTCCGTTATTTCAACGCGTCACCATTATTTTCGTAGCTGCCGTTAGTGACATAGATATTTGAGATCCGTTAAACGAGTTTTTTCTGTTGTCCGCGTGATAAGGGCAGATATATTTGTGTATACATATGGCACAATGTAAGATGATTCACTATTACCGCTGTTTGTCCGAACGCGTTAATTTCATGAACGATCGTGATCTTCTTTATTCGTCGATGACGCGCTGATGCGACAAATTAAGTTCGTTAAAGTTGCTACGACCGTGCCCATTTTTCGTATTTTCAATGTTTTTGTATATTTTACTCGCATTATTTTTACGGGCGGAAAATAACATAGACAACACGCGGCGCCAATGCGTCAACGATTGTGCTTACGACAGTCTGTTGCTAACTATTAATTGTATGTAATTAATTAATTTCCAGGTGAAAGCGCACATCACGGCGAAGACGTACTTCGGCGCTCGCTACGGTATAGAGACCCTCAGCCAGCTGATCGTTTACGACGAGCTGCGGAACATCATACAAATCGCCAATGATGTGTATGTTTTTGACGGTCCAAAGTACCCCTATCGCGGGATACTCCTGGATACCAGCCGAAACTACGTGAACAAGGAGACGATCCTGCGGACGATAGATGGCATGGCCATGTCCAAGTTGAATACTTTCCACTGGCACATCACCGATTCCCACAGCTTCCCCTACGTCAGCAGAACGTGGCCGGAATTCGTCAAATACGGTAGCTACTCGCAGACGAAGATCTATACACCCGAGATGATTAAAGAGATCATGGACTATGCCTTGGTCCGCGGTGTCAGAGTCCTGCCGGAGTTTGATGCTCCCGCTCACGTCGGTGAGGGTTGGCAATGGGTAAGTGGTTTCTGCGAAAAAAGTAGAAAATTAAATTAGTGTTGCTCGGTATTGATATTTTTAGTTATTCACTTCTCTGAGTGCGATTTTTCGTTGCGAAGAATTGTGTTTTTATGTTACTAAGAAAAGTGACAAAATCGTTAAATTGATAATGCAACTACTACAATACTTGCAATTCTCAAATGTTACAAATTCATAACAGCGCGAGTGAAATTGCAACTTATTCGAGGCGGTATAATGAAAATTATTTCGATAAAACTTGATCCTGTACGATTTTAATCAACCGGAAAATGATGTAATTTTGATGACTGAAAGTAGAAATACCGTTTTGATAACAATACGAGAAAATTATGTTTGCACAGTTAATGCAAGCAGATAGCATTTGCGATAAAGACGATCCAAATTGCTACTTAATTGTTATTTCGCGTTTCGTTACTTAATCGATATTGCAACGCAGTCGGTTTCTCTGCGAGTTAACATCTGTATTTGCGTAATCAATTGTTGATTAAGAAATATTACGTGAACAGATGTTGTTCGAGATAAGGGAAACATACTGTTATAAATTCTGTTAATCCTCTACCATCTGTCGCAACGGCTATAAGGAATAATAAATATATATATATATATATATATATATATATATATATATATATATATATATATA
>NW_022639494.1:328719-340045 GCF_010583005.1 Odontomachus brunneus | reverse complement strand
TATATATATATATATATATATATATATATATATATATATATATATATATATATATATATTAATATGGCTTAAAATAAAAAAAACTACAATTGGAAATAATATCTGAGAAAATATTGAGTAATAAAATCATTTATAGAATATAATTTAAATTGAGAGAGAATCAGGATACCGATATATAAAGAAATTTTTCTTCAAAGACTTTCTTGTGGTATCTTCTAATATCGATGTGTGACGTTACGTGTTAATAAACAGGTTGGCGATAATGCGACGGTATGCTTCAAAGCCGAACCCTGGATGAATTATTGCGTGGAACCACCATGCGGCCAGTTGAATCCTACTAGCGACAGAATGTACGAGGTTCTAGAAGGCATCTACAAGGACATGATGGAGGACTTTGAATATCCTGATATTTTCCACATGGGCGGCGACGAAGTGAACATCAATTGTTGGAGATCTACGAAAATCATCACTGACTGGATGTTGAAGAAGGGATGGGACCTCAGTGAGAGCAGCTTTTATGTACTGTGGGAATACTTCCAGGAGAAGGCTATGGAGAAACTTAAAATCGCCAACGGTGGTAAAGACGTCCCAGTTATCCTCTGGACCAGTGGCCTCACCAACGAGGAGAATCTTCAGCACCTGGACCCCAAGAAGTACATAATTCAGATATGGACCACTGGTGAAGATGAGACTATTGGTAGACTGGTGCAGAATGACTTCAAGATTATTATGTCAAACTATGATGCTTTGTATCTTGACTGCGGGTAAGAAAAATTAATAGATTAATTTTAGAAACTTCTAATCTTATTTTCAAATACTTTCACTTTTTATGGTGGACATATCTAGAAGAAACTTAAAATTCTTTTAGTTTGAGCCACAGATTAAAATAAATATAGTTTATATTAAAACAATATCTATCTAATATGTAGTAAGTTCCTAGTATTTTTGAGAAATCAATGTCAAACAAACAATAAACTCAATTCACGTAAATGTATTTTGCTAATACGAATTAGATTCTTTCCAGGTCAAGAACTAATTGTTTTTTTTTACTCGTAGATTCGCAGCTTGGGTGGGTGAAGGTAACAATTGGTGCACGCCATACAAAGGATGGCAGAAGATTTATGATAACTCACCTTTAGAAATAGTGAAGAAACAGGGATATGAACACAAAAAGGATCTTATTCTGGGTAAGATTTTCTATGTAAAGCGTCAATTATTTTTGTTATCCTCGGTCTGGATAGAGTGAAGGTAAATCATTTCCTGGTGATTGTGATGCGATCGTCATGTATTATTTTTACAGGTGGAGAGGCCGCACTGTGGACCGAGCAAGCGGACAGTGCATCTGTTGATTCGAGATTGTGGCCGAGGTCGGCTGCGATGGCTGAAAGATTATGGAGTGAACCGACTTCCAAGTGGTACCACGCCGAACACAGGATGCTAACGCACCGTGAGAGGCTTGTGGAACAAGGAATTGACACGGACAGTCTGGAACCTGAATGGTGTCTGCAAAACCAAGGCTCGTGTTACGCATAAATTTTACCTTAGACTATGTTGTTACGAAGACTCGCACTTATTTCACGTGTACAGAAACTTATTGTTTTTATACATTTGATGTTATAATAAATACCGCTGTTTCAATCGTCGTTTTATCTTTTTCGTGTAGTCCTTACCATAGAGATTGAAGTGACGTTGACTTGATGCTTTTCATGTTATTATGGCCACATGAGTAATATTTGTAAATATCTATAAGTTATTGTGCAAATTAAAATCTTTGGAGAAATTCAAGTTCTCTGGATCAAACTGCGGTTATTTGACAAAATGTTGATCTTATAAGATGTTCACTTCTCTTTGGATAATTTTAATTAAAAAGAACATCATAAATGCTGATTCGTTTTATGAAACAACTGTATCTCATTGTAGAGATGAGAATAATATTATAATTAATGTGAACTTCACCATCGCTTTATTCACATAGTCACGTTCACAATACCTTTGCATCGTGGATGAAGGCAATCAATGTCGGCTGTGTAAAGCAATATTGTACATCGATCGTATGTATTTGGGGTATTTGATTAAGATCTCGTTGCTTCTCGATGGAGATCGAACTTTCCCCAAAAGCAGCATGTCACAGCTCTCAAAACGAATTGATCATACATATACAGGTATGTATGTATGTATGTATGTATGTGTGTGTATGTATATATATATATATATATACACATACACAGCTACTGTTAATCTAATTGCAGGTACGGTGTAACGATGCTCACAATCGCTAGTTACAAATCGAAAATTGGAAGAAGTCGACGCTTGAAATGATTTGTTCGCAGCAGTAAAGATTCCGAAGTATCTTTCTTTAGATATATGCGCGTGAGATCAGCGTTCGTCTTATCTTTAAAATTCATAAAATTATTTTAAGAACACAATAATCGCTACTACATACTTTCTCGTTCCCATTTTCCGTCAACATTGGATTGAGTGCAGAAAGAAAACATCGGGAGTAATAATCCCGAACATCCGCATCGTTTGTGCGTAGATTATACTTTAACATATAAATGGCAAAGACAAAGTCAACATTTCAACTATACACATCACAACTGTCACGAATATTATAATAAATTTTTCGAAAAATGTCGCTCTTCTCACATCCGAGAATTTACTTTCTTTATCAGGAAGATAAAATCTTATTTTGCAAAGTAAATGAGTAAACTTCACATCCAATAATATCTTACATTAATAGATAAGTCATTAAAATTTCTGGAATTGCCTAGTCTTGACAACATATCCGTTTCACACGTTCAGATATATTAAGCGATATTCTCTTCACTTCTCGGAGAAAAGATTGCTTGCTACCACATAATACAGTTTTATCATATACCGTCTTAGCGGTTTGTGGGCGATTGTTAATAGTTGTCCTCCTTATCGTCGAATGGTGTTTTCACGAAATACGTAGTGAGTGTTCCCTTGCCCTTAACGTATGTCGGTCCTCGGCATACGAGCTCGTATCCGGCGTCGATGAGGATCTTGGCTGTGTCCTCGGTGACTTGAAGCTTGCCCATTTCACCGCAACTGTCCATTCTTGAAGCCACATTCACGGTATTTCCCCAAATATCATACTGCGGTTTTTGAGCACCCACGACACCGGCTATTACCGGACCATGATTTAAACCTACGATAAAAAGATTTAATCATTTGTTATAAATATTCGTGTCGCAGAATCCACAGAAGGAAATTAATAAATGATAATTCTAGATAAAAATATTTTGGTATATTGTTTGAATATTAAAATTGACTTGAGGATAAAAAATTTTAGCACAAATAAAATGCACGGTAAAATGCGTCTTCATACAACAAGAATGTTGTCAGTATATAAAAGAAGGTATTTACTGCCAGGAAAATTGCTGTTTATTTACCAGCAAGAGAACGCAATTAATTCGAAATTATTGTAGCAATTAGAAGTAAACGTTTTGGCAAAAATATGGCTCAATGAAATATTTCTTAAAACAATATATTTTAAATATATTATGTTATTACAATAGCATCACAAAATACACATTAAATGTTTGCATGCTATGTTCAGCTATCTACTTATTTCTTACCCATTCTTAATTTGAATCTCTGAAAGGAATCCCTGTTGATCTGATCCAGAATCGTCATAAGTGCGATGGCAAATTCGACGAGTACAATCACATTATGGTCTTGCTGCTTCAGTGGATCCTACATAACAGCGTGATTTAAGTCGCTTATCGAAATAAACAACAAATGCTTCGATTTTTTTTGCTAAAAATTGTTTTAATTAAAAAGCTCTCTTTATATTGAAACTGCAATCGTAAAATAAATTTATCAATTATTACTTTCTTTATGAGTTCACCAAACTTCATAAAACCCTAGATAAACCCCGAGATTTTGAGGTGATACTTTATTTTACGATCTCACCTTGCCGTCACCATCCTCCTTTCCTGGGCTTAGGCCAGACGCCAGCATGTAAGTACTGCCTATCGTCTTAATCTTCTCGATGCCGGAGAACTTCGGCTTGAGTAAGAGTTTGTCAAAGTCACAAATGATCTCATTGAGCAGGCGTAGACACTCGAGCCCTTGCTTGTTTATGTCGGTCTCGTCGTAGAACTCTTTGTAGTTAGGAATCGATGCAAACATTACGGCGATGCTGCTATATCTCTCGTGATAGAGTTCCTGCCAAAAGACAATGATCTTCAGTCAAAAATATCATGCATTATTCGATACTAAACAATAAATTATCACAATGCGATAATACCACGAATATCACGGTGCAGATAAAAATCTCGAGAGTAAAGATTTCTAAAACTCACTTGCGTATCTCTCGTAGCTAAAAAGTGATCCGCTACATGAGCTGGAAGTATGTTCTCCAAAAGAATCTTATTAATGCCTCTCATGGTCTCCACCTCGTCTTGTTCGACCATTAGTTTGCTCTTCCACAGAATATCTGTCCTAGACGTATATTCCACTTGTCTGTCCAAAATATGGAGTATTACGCTAACGAGCGCCAGCAAGTATCCCACTTGCATAAGATAATGGACTTCATAAAACCTGTGGAAACGTGAGAAAGCGTTCGTGGAGCTTCGTGACGAGCTTGCGATTCATAACGTGTTGTTAGAGCTTCGAGATCGTTTCACTCACTTGGCGCCAGGATTGTCGTAATAAAGTTGAATGACCGGTACTTGGGAAAAGACCACGAGTATTACGACTACGGATAGGAACATTACGCTCAGCTTAAGTAAGAAACCGACCCTCAAATGTGTCCAACCGACCACTAGTGCTATCACTGTCGAGTATACGTACAGCTGGAAATATATTTGTTAACATTTATTTTAACGTGACATGTGCTTTTCCAAAATCTACAATACTGGATTAAGGAATAAATTTTCGGAATTTGCCTCTAAAACGTTGAAGTATTCTATTGATCTTTTAATTTATTATCGGCAAAAATGCAACTTTAATATCAGGCGTACGCATCAAAATAACTAATTTTTCATATTATTTTATATTATTTCATAATTTATCATATTTTTTTTAAATTTAATAATAATATTTGAACCTCGAATATGATAGAAATCTCATTATACACGAGTTATTTGTCAAGAGCAATATAATTTCAATCCCATGTTTTATTAAGTAAAATTTTTTTGAACATACGCACTGGTGCGATGTCGACAGTCTGATTAATCTGATCAACGTCGTTCAGACTAATGACCGATGATGCGACGGCCAGAAGAGCGGTTATCAAGTAGACCATTATCCTGATACCACGACTGAGTGCGATCTGATTTGTCGTTTCTTCGGCACTGTTGCTTTCGTTTTTTCCATTGAACCACGAGATTGCGGCAAATATGATCAGCGATGCTTGACCAGTTGCGAAGCAACCGTAAACCACGACGCTTCTGCAAATGGAAGAATAATAAATTTTTCAACACGCCAGAGAGAAATACAAAATATTAATTAGTAATTCTAATCGAATGTAATTAATTTTAATGATAATAATCATGCATTTGTTAACAAAAAGAAATAGAATTTATCAGATAACTATATCGTACAACTAACAGAGTGTAAATATATTTGACGGAAATTTGCCAATGTTATGTAATTACTTTACAAGTTCCGCTATTAAACACTGTAACCCGTTGCGGTTCGTTGGAGATGAGCCAACTATCGAGCATTTAATGAGCTTGTTACGGAAACTCACCTTGGTAGATAAATAATCTGAATGCAGAACATCATCGTGTAAACGACGTTGGAGGCGACGACGTACCAAGAATACTGCTCATCCCTCTGCTCTCGATACTGTTGCTCTTGATTTTTGTCCTTGAACCAATAAGTAAAAGGCGATATCCCTTCATTGCCGCCGCACCAATGCCTACATCGTGCATAAAAATCGAAAACTGTCTCTGTACTGCAAAATCCACACATTTCATCTTCTGTCATTAATATAATCATGCGATTTTAATTCGCCGTCATGAGATTACATTTGTTATTACACGAAGCGCGTATATATCTGGGCGTATTTAATTAATTTTAATAATTACAATACACGCGTGCGGTGCATAAAGAGACAAGTGGAGAAGGAATAATGCAAAGAAATAATTTTCATTGAATCGCTGTTTTAACTGATAATGTCCAGCCAGCGTCGTGCTTACGATATTAAAATTGAGGCATTGAAACACGCGCGTCGCATTTATCGAATACGTTATCAAATCGCCGATCTTTGTGCCCGCCGATGGTATTGACATTAATTAATAATATGTATAACTCACTGCATGTCGAAGCAGCTGGCATTGTTCGCCAGTAGATTCGACTCGATCATCGCGATGCTCTGTCGAAAAGAAGGATTGGCGTTTTAATCGCTGCGCTAAAAATTCAAAAGCAAAGGAAATAAATGCTGGCTTACCGTCAGGCCGATATTCTTCGCCAACGTCGCTTCCGCGATATTGGCGAAAGGCTTGTCCGCGCCCCAACATTCCACATACTTGGTCATTTTGCTGCTGGGCCTCGATCTATCGCGGAAAATACGTGATATCTTTAACCATCCCTTCGCCGTAATTTCATAATTAATATCGCGATTTATAATGTATTCGCTAATAATTCGCGAAACACGATTATAACGGTGCAAAACCAATAATACAAATGCAAAATTCAAATTAACAATCTGATTTAATTATTAGCGCCAACGTAAGAGGAAGATGAGCGGAATATATCAAAAATATATTTATCACGTGAAATGTATTGAAACCAAAATATTTCTTCTGTTCTGTTAATTACAGCGTGGCTTTTAGCTTTTGCTGTGATTTCGTCCGATGTTATCACTTTTGCGTGCATCGTATTCCCCTCGGAGATTAAAAAGGATTATATAATGGAACATACCTGGAGGGTACCGGTCCAGGTCCGTGTATACGATTCCCGCCGTTCTCCATTTCATTTTCCTCTCTGCTTTTCTACGAAAAAGAAGGATCATCAGCGGATAACACGGCAATTTTCTTTACGGTGGAATATAAAATATAACGCGACGCACTGTTCGCATATTAAGGCGTGGGTAAATCGCGAGATTACTTGTTCGAGAAAAAAGTAATGTCGCTCTGATCATCTTAAAACAAGTATGCGAGTTTTCGTTATCGGGAACACGTATCTTCGTTCGCGTGAAGTACCTCTTTAATAAGACGTAAAAAGCAGCGAGCTTTGTCTTACCGTAAGATACCATGAGGGAATTTCAAGCGACGGGAATTAATCGCCGTCGACGTTATTAAACGCATGTTTTTGCGCGTGAAATAACATAAACGCACGTAAGCACGCGTTTTCATGATGAACTTTCAGGTGTTTCTCTTCCAGAGGATTACACGGTGAGCGCGGGAAAGCATTTTTTTCCCGAGGCATTCGCGATTTACGCAAAACTCAAGTCGCGCGAAAAATTGTCGTCTGCTCGGAAGAATCGAATGTCTCCGACTGGGGGAGCATATTCGCGCGACGGCGGGGAAAGCGCGACTCGGCTGGCTTTTCAACAAGTTTTTAACGAGTTTCCGCCGGAATCTTTACCGCCGCGATAAACGAAGCATTACGATCCGAAGTTCCTTCGTATAGAAATGAGACGCGGCCAATTTGCATGGATTTCTCGCCTCACGGGCGAACTTTACTATCACTTGACGGCAGATTATTCGTCGTTATTCTTTAATCGCGAATCTCCCGTTCCTCTCGCGAAGAACACCGCAGCGAACTTGTTCCACAAGGCGTATTCTCGCGGATCTCAAGCTGCAACGCGCGTTCGGTGAAACTTTCAAGCTGCAATGTTATCTCGGCAAGATTCAGGGGAATTGTAGAGAAAGTAGCAGCTTGTATGAAATTGTAATAATTTTTCTCAGAATTATTCTTGAGTTATTCTCGCGTTTTGCCGCGAATTCATTCGATCCGCGTGATCGCTGAAGGAAATATTGCATCGCGCGCATATCAGATCAATAGCAATACTTATTCGTTACAACTGAAACGCTCTTTATCTTTCGATTTGAATTATTGCGTTATCGTGCTACTATAGATCTCCGGGCCATTCGGTTTCTTCGTGATATCATTAATTATTTCGCGTGGACAAGGATAAAGTACGTACAGTTGCAGCGAATAAATGAAAATAGATCGCGGTTGTCTACATTTTTCCTCCGGCGATGTCTGTCTGGTTTTGTTACTCGTGGAAATTAAAGGGCAACGGTTGAGCAACGTGTCTTGCTTACGAACTACGAAATCGTGAGAAAGGATCGAGACATAAACGCGACATTACTCTTGGTAATGACAGATTCTCACGTACCTTGGGTGGTATTATAAGAAAGGTCTCCACTCTGTGCTGAGCGAGATAACTTTCTCGAGATCCTCCCTCGCCCGGCTCGACCTCAAACCGATCGCTCAGTTGCAGCAGAGTGGCCTTCGTTATATGAACCCTCCTTGAAAATGATGAAAGTTACTGATACAATAATATCGTCATAAGTACTAATGCAAATATTAATATAAATATAAAATGCAAATACTAATGATAATGGTACTAATATTGATTCGTGAGGGAATCTCTCTCATAAATAAAATAAACACGTAGGAACGTTTACATCGCTGATTCAACAACAAATCGTTTAGTAAAATAGAATATAAAATCGTTGTTACATAGTCTCAAGTTATATGTTCAATAATTATATTTAATTATAATTATATTCAATTATAATTGTTCAATAATTCATAATAATAATATTTAAAGCATAATAATATTAAGAGAAAACGTTGATAAAATAAACGGTCTCTCTATGTAAAATAGAACAAAATCACGCATAACTGTGTCCGATATCAAAATAGCAGTTAAACTAACTCAGGCTGGATGTCCGTCTCCAATTATGACTAGAAATATTTTTCGACATAGTTTTATGCAAATCTATCATGCGAACAGATACGAGAAAACACCATAACATTCCACGTTTTTCGTAATCTCACATTTTCCAGGAGTCTCCTGTTCTATTTTCGAAATCGGACGGGGAAAGTATTGCAGGTGTTAACGTCAAGTGTATCAAGCCGTATCGGTGTGGCATGCACCAATACAGATCACGGCGAAGCAAGAAAACCGTCTTACCCGGGTAGACCGCCGCTCTCCATGTGATTGGCCAGGGTCACGTCGTCGCTCCACACGTCGAATTGCCATTTCCGTAAACCGAGGACGCCGCACAGCACGTTACCCGTGTGAATTCCTATCCTCATGTCGACGTTGAAGCCGGTGGCCTCGCGAACAAACCTGCAAGCATACGTGCAAGCATACGTAAGCGCGGAATATCTCCCTCGCGATCTTTTCGTTGGCCGAGCGCGTGGAGTTTGTCACATCGCGCTTCGTATTCCCGTTCGTGGATCCCTCGCCAGCTGCATCCGAGACCACATCGCTACGAGCACCGTTTACTTATCCATGGAGAAATTCTATCCGCAGATATTAGTTAAGATAAACCGCGGTTTAGTCAATTCCCGTGTGGAGTCTCCTTGGTCCATACGAGATACTCGGTTGTTACCGGAGAGCCTGTATTTCATGTTTGCAGCTTTGTTCTTGCGGAAAGCTGCGACAACACAGTGTAAGTATATTATAGGAATTACATGGCTATATGTAAAGCAAAATGTGTAACGGGGAGAACACAAATATTTGTTATTAACTGCGGAAGATCAGATGAGATGCGTAAATTGCGAAATAGCGGTTTGTTACTAGTTGCTAGGACGGTTAATTATACTGGTGATTAGATAAAAGAGAATCGTTAACAACAAAATTGAAGGAAACAAAATTTTCTAGTAAAAAGAAATATTTTTCAAAATGATGATTTCGACGATATTGTACCTTCTAATAATGAAAATAATATTTTTGATTCATCATAAGTTACAGAAAGTATGTTGTGCTCTGAAACTCTGTTACTGAGACGATGACTGAATTTTTAAGGTAATAAGAGTTTGATATTCCGAAGTTATTTAGATCACTAAGAATAACGATTGGTCTTTCGATAATCATCGGTCCATGATAATGTATTTGTAATTAAACTGCAAGGTATCAATAGTGTAATTAGAGTTAGGCAAGCGAAATAATCGTGTTTCGATGTGCGAATGACGTCATCGACAAAGCGCCCGCGAGACTGTAATTAATAAAGCAGCAATAATGAGCGGGAATTAACAAAGGATGTATGTGTGTGCATCTAGTTAACAAACTGTTAGAGATGATTCCCATAAACAGCGATAGACATGCAATCGTATAAATTACAGATACTCATCCTTATTTTCAGATGTTTCATCCTTATTTTTTGAGTAAAATCCTTAAAGATCCTAAAAGATCCTTCAAGATCCTAAAAGATTTACCTCCAACTTTTCAGCCACAATTTTTTCTCCTGAATTGTTTCAGCCAAACTATCATAATTATTAGTGAGATGTTATTTAATAGACAATCATGATGATACTGAAGTTATTATCTAAGTTATTCACATTATTATATATGCAGCTAACGAGGGAAATACGATATTGGAAATACACAACGAGATATATTATCGGTGTAATATTGTAATCCTGCAAACGTGACCTCGTGAAAGAAAGATTCCTTTTTTCGCAATTCATTTCGCATTTCCGCGTGTAAAACTAACGCAGCAATTATTTTTACAGTTTTTCATGCTTTGTCATGGCGGGTGAGAAGTTGAAAAAATTTACAGAGAAAAGCGCACGTAATTAACAAGCTGTCGTCGCTGACGCGGTAGCCTGGCGTGTCGCGATTTCGCTGTTTTTCTCTTTACCTGATGGCGTCGATCATTTGTAGCCCCATGTTTACGCAGTTGTAGGCGTGATTCGGACGGGACACTGGAAGCCCGGAGACGCAGTAGTAACAATCGCCCAAGATTTTGATCCTCATGCACTGGTTGTCCTGAAAATTGCAAATTAATTAGTCATACATTGTAAAAGTACGCACTATATACGCCGACGTAAAATTAAAAATAAAGAATCTTGGAAATTATACATTTTCACAGTGATTAATTTTATATTAACGGAATATTTCAAGTGCATTTCAATACGTATAAAATGTTCGTGCAGTTTTACTCGATGAAAGAATTTGTCCGCGCGACGTGTTATTGATAATTTCGTTTGAATATTCATAACCAGACATCCTTCAGCGATAACGATAAAATGCTGGCATTGTACAAGCCCATAAGTTTTACCAATTGTAACTAGAGTGTATCGAGAAATGCAGAGAGAGATAGATAGATAGATAGATAGAGAAAGAGAGAGTGAGAGAGAGAGGAGAGAGAGGAGAGAGAGGAGAGAGAGA
>NW_022639494.1:316111-327790 GCF_010583005.1 Odontomachus brunneus | reverse complement strand
AGAGAAAGAGAGAGAGAGAGAGAGAGAGAGAGAGAGAGAGAGAGAGAGATGGGAGAAAAAAGAAGGAGATAATTTGAGTAAATGACTTCCATTTGCGCAAGCTATTTTCCGCAGAATTCTAGAGAACAACTATGCATAATTTGGTTCAGATTAGTCAATTTAGGAATTTATAGGGAATATAAAGACGGACAAACATTTTATTTTGTCCAACTAATTAAGATTTTCGCAGAAAAATGCGCTCGCACAATAGCACGTTGGTGCGTTTCGCGAAGTTAGCGTTAGCAATACTAGAAATAATTCCCAAAGCGCAAGCAATAATTTCAAATCGTTTGATGCTAATGAATTTCTTGGTATTCTGCAAATCCGCGCTTTGCAATAAGCGTTCGTTCGCGCGCCGCGAAAACCATTAGCCGCCAGAATGCACCACGAAACTTGTTAATTAATCGTTGTTAGAGACCTCGAATCTCTCGGTAGTTCTCCTCTTTTCCTTATCGAAGAACGTTCTCGCGGCGATTTGTCGGGCGAAGACAAACACGCTCCTAAACGCTGCCCTCAAAGGAGGAAAATGAACAGAGGTGAAACTCCGACCGAAGCTTTGATAGCCTCCATGTACGAGCAAAGTTTTTCCATCTGTGACGTTGTGTCGCATCGCGAGACGACATGCCACGTTTCCCCCTCTAGCCGTAACAATTGCGTGCCCGAATACACAAATGGAGCGAGCGCGAAAGATTGGATAAGGAATTCGACTGTTCGGATAGCAAAATGCCAACTAAAATGCTTCGCGAACCTAGCACGACACTCTCCCTCTAAAGTGCAAAAAATAAATAAATATCCCTACTTTTAGCAAGAGTTTCCGCCAGTTCTGATCGAAATGTTCAATTAAAATGTTCCATTAAAAAAAAATGACATTTGTTACGATGGCGAAAATAACCATGAGTTTAGGTGTTTGCTGTCTTCTCACAACGTATCACCTAATTTTATAGGCCGAATAATTTAAGCTGTACCCCTTCAGGTTTGGGAAATTCGAATGATTTAAGATTCGATCTAAGAACGTGAGCTTGAAAATCCCGGAGATTAGTCCGACCCATTTGGGATACTATCGAGAGTACCATAATCCAAGATTGGATGTGGATTAGATTAGTTAGACCTAATTTCGGGGGAACTGCAAAGGGGAACTTGGCGAGATCCGCATAAGACTCGCGTAGAGCGACGTAGGAACGAATACAATTTGACGCGCGAAGACAATATTTCGTATACTTTATAGTAACATTAGCTGTGACACCTGGAAAGAAAGGAGCAATGAAAAAAGGAAAGTTACGTGATCCTTCGTTTCTGATGTTTTAATAGATATGTCGTGGCGACTGATCCGAAGAGAGGCGTAGAAAGTTTGTCGCCAACGAGAATATTGTCTTTCTCCCGCATTTTCCGCTTCGTCGTTCACGTATTTACATGACTTCCCGTCCTCCGATCCTAAGCCCTTCGCCTCTTATCTAGTTCGGCTTTATCAGCCGTGAAACTCGGTGAAATGGCGTTACGTTACGGAAAATCGGAGGGGTGTTGCTGGCCTTATTGCCGCGACAGTCGCTGTAGAAATCGCGAAGATTGCATACTTTTCTACTAGCTACACGTCGAGGAAGCAAGGGAAAAGAAGGGAGCAAGCATGAAAAAGCTCCGCGGTATCATCCAATTGGTCCACTCGTCGCAGTCATAGCATCTGTGACGTTTTAAATTAAAAAAAAACAACGATAGTTCTGTTAACACTTTTCATAGTTCTAGAGTTCTAGATAGAAAACAAAAAGAGTTTCGCATTTTTAATACCTAAAAACAGTAAATGAAAAATTGTCGTGCTAACTTCGCGACATTTCCTCTCTAAAGTACAAAAAATAAGTAAATACCACTACTTTTAGCAAGAGTACCCGTCAGCTCTGATCGAATTCTATCAAAATATTCATTTAAGAAACAAATTTCAACAATTACGCTTTTTTCATAAACTTATTTATTTATGTTTTGCACTTTAGAGGATCCTGCTAGGTTTGCGAAGATAGCACGGCAATTTTTTATTTGCTGTTTTTCGGCATTAAAAATGCGGAACTCTTTTTGTTTTCTATCTAGAACTTTAGAATTATGAAAAGTATTAATAAAACTGTCATTGTTTTTTTAAAATTTGTAAAACGTCGTGCCAACTTTACAGACGCGCAGTCATAACCGTTTCAACTGCTGCGTAAATTACAAACCGCTCGTCAACCAACGTCACGAGCGCGCAGATGCCGCGAGGACATCGGGAATGTCGTGACGTTCAACGTTTAATGATCATTTGACTTAATCCCACGGGAAATGAGAGGAATCCTGGAATGCACAACTCTCTTTATTATTTGCTCGTGCTTGTTTACTTATCTGGAGCAATCTACTGAAAGTGTGCAACAAATTATATGTTCGTGTAACTTGTTTAACTTCGCAGGAATTCGCGTCACGATAAATTTTTCCTTTTTGACTTACATTCGGCGCACGTTTGTCGCAAAAACGTTCACGGTGTATATCCGCCTTCACATTTAAAAGAATGCTGAAGTTGAAATCTTTATTGACAGGATACTGACTTTTTTCTGCAAAGTTCACGCTGTATTGGCTGCGCGGAATTACAAATGCTTTTGCACGATAAAAATACGAATACGTGCGAATAAATTAGAGCATTGCTCAATATATGATTAAAATGATAAAAAATTACAAAGTTGACATGATTTTGAATTAGCCTATTTCAAACGTTGTCAATTAAAGTAAATATTCGCCTGATACTTACAAGTAAACCTACCCAAAAAGTACACTCCGATTTCTTTCTAATTTGGTACAAATGTAGAAGTACAAAAAATATTTAGGTCATATTTTTTCATTTTAGCCTAATTTGAGTATCACGGGCAGTTTATAGCTTTTTAATATTCTTACTTCTATCATTAACAAGTACAACAAAAATGCATAAGAAATAAAATTGAATACAAGATAAATTATTTTTACAAAATCGGCATAGCTGAGACACGAAACACTCTAAATTTCTTTAGTTGAGATTCCAACCGAAATATTTTAAATCTGTGCTAAATTAGTTAAAAATGGTTTGAATATCGGTCAAACCGAGAGAGAGAAATCCAGCAATTTTAGTTAAAATTTTAACAAAATCGGCATAGCTGAGACATGAACCATTCTAAATTTCTTTAGCCGAGATTCCAACCGAAATATTTTAAATCTGTGCTAAATTAGTCAAAAATGGTCCGAATTTCGGCCAAACCGAGGGAGAGAAATCCGGCAATTTTCATTAAAATTTTAACAAAATCGGCATAATTGAGGTACGAACCATTCTAAATTTCTTTAGTCGAGATTTCAACTGAAATAGTTTGATCACGATTTCGGCGATAATTTATCTATTGTCGATTTATTCGACCCAGTTTTCTGACTAAAATTCAACAAAATTTGAGTATTAAAAATATTTTGATATAAACGTTTTGGCGGGAACTATTTTCGTTTACGATATAAATTGCAAATAGTAGATATTGCGTTTTCAAATCAATCATCGAAAGTTATCAATATACCGTGAAATAAAAGTATATATAATACCATCGAAAATGTATCTCTTAATTTATTAGTCGTATTTCTCCTGTATATTACGACAATGCTTGTTTACGGCACATTCGTCTTATTATGCAATTAATTGAGCGAAGATTTCAGTACGCGAACTTGAGCGGGAGAAGCACGTTGAAGTTTCTAGCGAGATTTTCTGGTAATTTCTATTACATTGCCGAGCCGCGAACTTACAGTTCGCAAATTGCGATTTATCGCTGAAAGTCGGCAATTACGCGCGGCGCTACGCAGCAATTTAAGGAACGAGAAGTTACGTACTGCAAAAGATTACCGCGCGTCACCCGCGTCGTGACTGAAATTCGTAAATTCCGGTTTAGCCATGCTAGACCCGGGAAATTGAATCTGAAAAATTTCTTTACCATCGTTTTTTCCGCCAATTCGGGAGATTATGGAAATAACACAGCGAGCCTCACGGGGATAGTCGCGACTAATACAACGAGCAAACGCCATGGAATTCGCCCTAAAGAGAGACGACGTGGAATTTATCCGTAGCATAATTCCGCCATCGATCCGCGTGCCATCGTCATATTTTCGCCATTATTACGACTATCCGGTGCTCTGTTTTCCACCCTCACGCAGTCATAATAAACAATCGCGTGGATTCGCTGATATTTCGCGTGGTCTTGGAGATATCTACCTCCCGTTATTCATTTCTCATAAAATAAAAGTAACCACTGTTTAATAATACTAGCATCTGGACACTTTTATATCCAATTCTTATGTTTTGCTCTTGAAATACGAATATTTAAACTTTCAACACGTAAAATATATGTATACATTCAATATATATATATATATATATATGTGTGTGTGTGTGTGTGTGTGTGTGTTTGACTGACGATAAATATCCTCGTATAAGTACTGCACTTACATACAGGTCAGCGCGACAGTTTGCCTATCCGTTTCGCTGGCAGGCGAAGTGTAGCTGTGCACGCTCTTGGTAAGTCTTGACGGAATGTTCACATGCATACTTCCTTCCCTATGAAGTTTACGTTCCAAGTAAACATTCCGCCAAGACCCTCTAAGGCCACGTACGACTACACGCGCTTGTCAGCGAAGCGCATAGACCTGCCTTACTGACATCGTTGTTTTGACAATAAGAATGTCCAGAGTTAGACACCAGTGTTATTAGTTCCCAGGCATTGGCACTTTTACCTTAATGGAGTATTGATTTTTCTCAGCGAGTGGCCATTTAGAGAAATGCAAAGTAAGATCAAGCCGAAATCGTTCGTTGGAGTCGCGTATCACGAATTTCCCGAATGGTCGAATTGCGCGCAATCGTTCAAGGCAATCAAGTTAAGCTGATGATCCAAGCTGTATTCGTCGGTCGTTTGCTCGTTCTGCCCGATCAGCGCGTTAATCAGTGTGGGAGGAGCTTGGATTTACAGCATCGCGAATGCAGGAAAGACGAAACGACCACGTGTCGGTTATACCAGCTGTTGAAGCTTGTGGCAGCTCTCGGACCCACGGCGTGGTCGGGTGTCGTCGTGAGTCTTCCACCTGCTATAAAGCAGAGTTATGCGATCCTCATAAACCCGGAGGCCTTGATGCGCGCAATGTGGCTTTCTAGCAAGCGAGATTTAGCAAGGTAAGCTGCTTGCCGAGCTCGCTGCTTCGAACAGACACGCTCAGCTTTATAAACAATTTCTAAAGCTCGTGATCGATCACGCGGCGGCGGGGACGGTGTTACGAACAGGTTGAAAAATAAATGAGTCTGTTTTAAAATCTCCATTGCCTCCGGCGACGCGTGTTTTAACCAGCTTCGGCATTAAACGTCTCATATTTGTTTGTATGTTAAGTTTAATCGGTATGTATGTGTTCGCGAATCATTTTCAAAAACTTGAAGAACTGACTGGTTGGTCGATATATAATGAGAAAATTAACAAGCTAGCAAAGCCACTGATGAATTTCATTCGAGAAATGTTATACTAGGTTTCATGCGAGAGTGTAAAATCAGAAATTCAGTTCCATCAACGGTTTTTTTTCACGATAATATGATTATCAATTATGATATGCTGTTAAAGATTTCTCACATAATCGAGTTTTTACATCTTTCCTTTTCTTAAGAGCGCGGAGATTGCTTTTTCTTTCGACATACGCAGTAGAGTGGTTGAACTTTTCTTTCCCTCTCAAGTTGATTGCATTAATAGGAATCAAAATATGATAAGAAGTAATATAGAGAGGCGTTTTTTCTGCAAAACTTGGAAACTGCATTTTGCTATTGTGTCTCATTGTCGTTCTAAAAGCAATTTTCCGCGTTAATGCAGCGTGACGTGCGGAAGTCCATGCTTTCTTCGCCGAGGTAAAAAACGCAAGCGAATTATGAGAAAAGAGATGCTCAATCCTATATCGCACCGCCTCTCTCTCTCTCTCTTTCCCTCCGTATAATCTTATTAGCCCGCAGTTTTATTAGTTAAAATTTAAAGGTTTCTTAATGACTAGCGAAGAGCGCGGCGCGAAACTGCGATTATCGTCGTTAAGTTTTTTGTCGAAATAACTGTCGCAAGTTGAAAACGTGGAAACTTTTCCTCGTAATTAGCCCGCTACGCGCGACCCCAATTAAATTTTGCGCGCCGATAAACCACCACCGAAGCCAGAAAAACTTCATGCCGCGATACAATGAAATCTGTGCCTTGATTAATGAATTTGTATTTCGTCGAGTACTCTTGTCAATAGTCGTTTCGCGTATTTGATTCCTCGCTTGCGCAACGATATTTTCACAAAATTAAATGAACGTTATAGCTCGGAGGAAGGCAATTGCAAGCGAAAAACCAATCGCGCACGCTTTTACGACGGCAGTCGGTGGATCTTCGGAGAGAAGGAACTTACTACTTCCATCACTCCATTGGAATTTGATCGAGCGACACTTAATACTTGTTGGAAAAGTGCAATGGTCACAGATCATATTTCGCAGTTCCGTTCATTATTTTTCAGATCTATGTGTGATCTATCATTTTGTTGGATTCCCCCATTCTGCCTTTCATTTCATCGCGAGCGTTGCTTTCGGTCTTTCTTCTCTATTTCTCGTCGTATTCTACCGCTTTATTATTTCCCAGCACGTGAAAAATCGTTTCTTCTCGTACAATATTCTTCTATTCACGCGTAAAATATAACAGCCCTCGTATACAATTTGCTAGGACTTTGCGTAATAAATAGAAATAATAATTGCGTAATAATAAATAGAATGGAAGGCGCTTTAATTGCATATACTTCATTTCAAATACGTTCTATAATTGGTTAGCCAGTGCGTAGTTTAATGGAGTAACTACGTTTTATATGTATTAAAGAGAACTTTTCAACATACGCCGAAATCTCGTGTGGAATTAAAATGGATTTCGAGAATTCCGTACTTTTCCCTCAATTTTAATAGGATTCATAGCTAAATTTTTCGTAGAAAATTATTAATTATAATTTAATTGTTGTTTGAATAGTAGTATCATCTAAATGATTTATTCTCACACGCAATTTTATGTCGCTTACCAGTCCGTGTAAAATATGAGAGACTTTCGGTTTACGCGTTGACACGTTAAAATTTATTTAGTCAAACAGAATCACAATGGATTACCACCGAAATATGTGAGACAATTATTTATTACGCGTGCAAATAACATCACCGTGATACAGCGATAGTTCGCGCGTCTCGTGACTCTTTGGGTATAAATTTATTTATCTTGACTCGCGACCCGGGAAATTTGTTTAGTCACCGGTAGTGCCGCGCGTCAACGTGGAATTCTGTTTTAAAACCATATTGATGGATTAACGGAAAAATTTACTTTGGTTCTACACATACCGCTGAAAAATGCATATTATGTTTGACCAAATCAGCAAACGGAAATAAATATGTGTGTGTACGTGTATGCAAAATAAAAATCAAATATTGTGATTCACTGGGTAATTTTCTAAATTACTTTATCCAATTTTATATTTCATCCAACATTCATGTATCTTATGAATATTGAATAATTTGTTATACTGATTGCATCTCTCCAAGGTACAAAATTTTCAACGAGCATGTTGCATTTCTCTACTCTATAAATTTTTTTGAATAAAATTGTATTCAAAACAAGTGTAAAGTAGCAATATTTCTACTCCATATGAAAACTGCCACTCGAAATCGCGAGAGTGAATGTTTCATTCAAACTTAGAGTGGATTCTGACTCTATATAAGTGAATGTCAATGTTCAATCAATCAGAGTGAATATGTTCCTGTAACAGTGACATACATACATCACTCTTCAATTTTGAGTGAAAATATTCTCTCGAAGACTCAGAGCAAAGAAAATTGATTTTACATAAGTAAAAAATTACTCGAATTCAAGTAATTAGGTGGTCATTCTATTTTTCTAGCGAAATTTCATTCTAAGAAATTTAGAAAACAAGACGAAGATTTCAAAACATTAGAATGTTCTAATCTAAAATTAACAAATTTGTGTTCCTTTATCCTTTTGGGAATAAAAATTTTCGTAATATCCAAGTTAAATCAGAAGCAAATATTTACGAATTTTTTGAAATAGTTCTCTTTAAATGAAATTGATTGAAATTCAAATTTTGGACGCGCGCAAATATTATTCCTATAAATCTAAATATACGTTTCCTCTGCTCTTCCCTTGCGCGACCTACGAGAGTCTTTATATTTGTTCATAAAATATTTGTCTCTACTGTTTGTTCATACAAGGTTCTATTCCTTCCGCGTTAATGGATCCGTAGTTGACCTTAACTTAATGGCTCACGAAACCGACGACAATATAGAAAGAGATCTGATTGCGATTGTATGCCTTCCTCTCTTTCTCTTTATCGACCCGATCAAATATCCCGCAACTGTCTCACATTAAAAATAAACTTAGAAACAATACGAACGGTTCTGGACGTATTAAGGGAGAAGACATGATGCAAAATTACGACGATAAACATCTTATATTCTTGCTCAAGAAAAGCCATTTCAATGAGCAATTAGCGGAACATCTCAGAGTTGAAAATTTACTCTCAGTTAAACCGAACACTTGACTCGAGATAAATCGAGTTAATTTCTACCGTCAGCTTTTACGTTCTCTTACTTGTGCTATTTGGTCGAATCTGCCGAAGAGCTCGTTGAGAGTCTTCACAAGATCGGAAGCCGACAGCTGCTCCGACAACGGCGTAAAGTTGACGATATCCGCGTAGAGAATGCTACCAACAGAAAGATATCTTCCATAATTATACGTGCAATTACACGTTATAAAATTTTATAAAAAAAAAAATATATACACACACTCATATAGAAATATGTAAAGTAGGCGTAAAGAATTCCAATTATCTTTCAAGACACATATTAATATTTTACGTTTCACGTTTATATTATCACCCTTTCAAATGGATCAAAAAAGAATACGAGGAGTTCTTTTATTTATGGATTGTGCGACACTTTATTGAAGAATATTAATATGTGGATTTTAAACGCGCGTGCGGAATGATTTATTCGTATTCTGGATCGCTTCTCTTTGAAAAAGTACGAAAGAAGTGATTAATATTATCGTTTAATTACAACCGCGTAATGGATATCGTACATCCTCCGACATTCATGTAATTTATAGCAGCACATTAATCTTGGCCAGCACGTATATCTCAAAGAAAGAGCCATCGTGAAATTCGCTTTTGATCGATCGACGTTTAAAGTGCTCAGGTTGAATCGGACGCTGCACAATCGCGCAAGCACGTGACGCAAATTTGGACTGGATCGGTGCATAAATGAAGGATTCAGCTTGTAATCGATATGCGTCGCACATGGCGTGTGCTTAATTGTCCTGGCAATCAATATAACGCGTTATGATCGCAATCCCGCACGATCCTGCACGACAATCGGGCGCGCGTTTTTCGAAAATAAATATATCATATTATTCCAGATTACCTTGACCTTGCTTCTTTATTTTATTTCTAACGCCGCTCCTTCCGTCGGAAAATTGATCGGATATTCGTACGAATGAGAGAACTCCTTTCGCTCTGATATCGTTGAAGCAATCGCAGTTAATTACGATGATTTAAAATAAATAAAAATAAATAAATAAATATGCGCGCGCTTGTGTGAATGCATGTGTGTGGACGAACGTGATTCAGAATTCCATATGAAATTGAAATTACGGTTAATTTGCACGACCTTATAAAGGGAACGCGCGTTTGGGTTAATATTATAACAATCGGAACCGCGCGCAGCGATTCCTTTCGTTACGATCAAACACGCACACCCAAATAAAGCAATTTTAATAACGTACCTGACATTATTATGTCGTTGCACATACATCTCTTGGAACGTGGTTTGCTTGTGCTTATTAGCTTCCTGACAAGCATCCGCCATTTTCAGCATTATGCTCCTCTTTACCTGCGAGACGCTGATTATATTAACACTTTGCATATGAATACCATTCACATGTGAATACATAAGCGAGCGCACGTATATTATTACAGTTACACAGCGGCTCTGTGCCGCCGTACAAGCGCTAATTAGAGGTTAACTATATATATATATAATATTTATACACATATTCCTGCGTAACGCGGAAACTGGAAATATGTATATTATATAACGACTTTACGTTGACAAAGCAGCACGTTAGTTTACGATTAGTGGATTAACGCGCAAATTACTTATTCAAAATCATAAATCATTAATGTTACCGACAAACACGGTTAAACGGTACGTACAGCGTACGCCCGTCGCTCCAAAATTTGGACAATCGATGCTAATAAATCTAATAGTGCGATAAAAGTCTAATTAAAAGCGTAATCCGTCGGATTATTTTGAAATATTCCTCCGTGACGAAATTTCGCCAGAAATTCTGCCGCAATATTTATTTGCAATGCTACCAAAATGTATTGTCGTTTTGTTACGTTGCTGTATATTCGATTATTCGTATTTCTCGTGTGAAATCGACAAGCCAAAGACACACGTTTTTAAATTAGCTTACAATGAATACTAATAAATTCAATAGTGCAATAAAAGTTTAATTAAAAGCGTAATTTCTGATGGATTAATTTTTAATTACTTTTTCGTGTCGAAATTTCGCTGAAAATTCTACCATAATATAATCTATCGCAATTAGACTGTTATTAAAATTCGTTGTTATTACAACGATATGTAATACATTGCTCTATGATTCGATTAATATTTTCTGTGTAAAATCGATTATTCAAAGATAAAGACCCGTTTCTAGATTGGCTTTTAGGATTATTGCTATGGCAGATCGGATTTCTCTACTCGGAAGTAAGCAAGATCCGGCGTGATTGCGCAAGGGCGTCGAATATTTACGCGAAGAAGAACGTTTATACTTTTGTTGGTTTTATAGCAGGATCCCATCAGCGCGTCGTGAAACCGTCTTACATTACGCGACATTATACGTGGGCTGCTCTCAGATAAATGTGCTCTCTCAGAGGTACAATTAATACGACCGGCGAAGGGCTTTCCCGACTAATTGCTCCCCACCCCCGCGTCCTTAAATAATTAATATAAAACTTTCGTTATACACACACTTACACACAACGCGTATTCTTCCCCATCCTTTATCTCGAGCAAAGTTACGAATTAAAGTACGGTTTTACCGGGGGAGTTTTTCGTCGATTCTTAATTACATTCGTTAGAGAACTCCTTCTCGCGAAAGTCACCGCCCGCTTCCTGTTACAGCACGACGTTTCTTAAACTTGCATCGCGAGAAGTCGTAGGTCGTAATACGCGCAACGTCTACGACGGAGACAGTCGTTCGGAATTTAATCTTTATTTTTCTCTTTCTGTATTGGACTTGTTTTTACGAGATGGCGGATGTTCGTAAGTACCTCTTGTTAGTTTCCCGAATGCGGAGCACTTGAGAGCTAAACAATTATTAAGAACAACACACAATCTGAAATACACTGAGAGGAAAAAATATATATAAAATAAAAAATATTTATCCACTTGTGATTATACGTACTGATAATACGTATTTATGTCTAGGTATAGCTTCCGGAATGGAGCCGTGTCTTGAATCAGCGATATACTGGCATATCGCTGATTCAAGACACGGCTCCATTCCGGAAGCTATACCTAGACAT
>NW_022639494.1:314512-315332 GCF_010583005.1 Odontomachus brunneus | reverse complement strand
GCGAAACGTCGGCATATCGCTGATTCAAGACACGGCTCCATTCCGGAAGCTATACCTAGACATTGTATCAATGGCCGTGAAAGCCTCAAATCTAATACATATTTATGTAAATTTAAATTTTTTTATTTAAACAAAAACTATTACTTTTACACACACACATGAAAAGTTAAGATTTAAAGAAAATGTATGTTTTCTTATTTAAAAAGTATTTTACATTAATATACGTAAATATATATACACACACACACACATATAATATGTTAGTACCTACCAAATAAATGTTCTTTATTTTTTTTAATATTTTTTTCCTCAGTGTAACGATTGCTGTGGGCGAAATCACTTATGTACCTCATTCTATATAAGATATCGATTGCTTATATAATCGATTGATAATCGTCACTTGTGTTGAGAGTGCAAGTCGGAGAAATTATCGTTCGACGTATGTACACATCTATAATTCGCGCCACTTAGCCGGACGCATATATGCCCGTCTACAGATTTGAATTACCTATACTCAAACGCTTGAATTATTAGGACCTTAACTTAGTTTCCGCCCAAAAAATACTGAGAAAAAGCATTTATTGTAAAAATTTTATTTAAATTATTTCAATGAAAGTATTTTCCATCACTTTCTACAACTTTTTGCCATCTTTCTGGCAACTGGGCGATACCATCTCGATAAAACGATGTTTGTTTCGAAGCAATCCATTCGTCCACCCATTCTCGCACTTCTTCAACATTTCGGAAGCGTGTACCACTCAAGCCGTGCTGCATCGATCTGAACAAGTGGTAATCAGAAGGCGCTATGTCTGGTGAGTAC
>NW_022639494.1:292692-314272 GCF_010583005.1 Odontomachus brunneus | reverse complement strand
TTTTTTCAAATCAAAATAGTGCAAAAGCACATGTCGAAAAAACACTTTATCGCGTTCCATTTTTCACAAAGCAAAAGAAATTGTTGTTTAGGAAAATAATTGTGTATGCTGACTGAATGTTATCGAGAAATGTCGAAATTAATCACAAACTACCTGTTTCGTTAGTAATGACTACTAGAACTGTTTGCATTGCCATCTAACATTTGCGGGCGGAAACTAAGTTAAGGTCCTAATATCTACGCGAATAGATGTAATCGAAAGCTGAAGCACCGGCACTTGATAATTTAATTAAATATCACTCGATCGATGGAGCGTCGCGGGACCCGGCACAAGGAGCCGGTCTCATTGTATCTCATTATATCTCATATATATTGACGCACGTTCGCGCGAAAGAAATTAGTTGCGAATGCCTTAGGTCGTAACTGAGATTTTAATTTGATCCTGCTATTCTTGCGCGATGATCCATTCGCGTGATACATTTTTATCGCTTACCTCCGCGGCGATGTAGGCGGGTATAACGCTCAGCAGTAATTGTTCCTGTTGCTCCCTCTCGCATTCGAGCTTGATCCGCGACTCGATCACGGTTTTCGTCCCAGAGAAAGTTTTGCGAAGAGCCGACGCCGTCAAAAGTCTGTAGTACAGGCCGGCGAGGATCGCTGCCAGCAGGAACACAATTTCCACAACGATCTGTTGAGAAGAATATAACAATTCCCGAATATTCCAAATATGCCATTCGTGTAGGTTTGATAAATATACATTGTACGAAAATCATTAGCTGTAATGTAAAGAAGCGGAAGTGCCAATTTGGTTCGAGATTTCAGAAATGCGACCAACAAGTTAAATACGCGATTCAAGTAGACGGTAATTTTATCTTGAGTCGATTGTCGGAAAGCGTCACTACAACAGACCGGTCAATGAACATAGTGCTGTTGTTCAAATTTCGGTTCATTTACCTGAATCACGTCGTAGTAGTCCGGCAGATCGTCGAAGACGAATCTTCTGGAGATGTGCACGAACACCAGGATGCAACCGATGACGAGCGGCGCCTCAAACCTCATCTTAGGCAGAATGGCGATTACCGACAAGACGCACACGAATAGAGGCAGGACGCCTTTTAATATTAGAATTCCTAGACCGAGCACGACGGAGGACGTTAGACCTATCAGAATCCTGGACCGTCTGGAGCTCATAGCCGAGGGCAATTGCGTGACTACCAGAAGTGTCAAAGAGGCAATAAGCATGGTCGTCAACGTCGACACAGGTAGGAGATCGATCATGTGGGACAGATCCTGAAGGAATATTGTACGCGTTGGATTAGCCACATTCGCGATCTTTTCTCCGAACTCTAGAAATAATCGCGCGTCTATACGGAAAAAAAAATATCTAAAAAATAGAAAATATTTATTCGCGAGATTGTGATACTAATATTTACTTGTACTACCAAGACAAAATTTTCAAATAAAAAAATATGCATTTTCTTAGAAACTTAGCTCTATACTGACGTAGTTGTTTGTTCAATTTAAATAAGATAATTTAGATTTAAGACAATGTCATTAGTACCCGGTGAATAAATATCTTTTTATTTTTCAGATGTTTTTTCTCTCAGTATGGAATAAATTATTTTGTTATAGTGTCCTGCAATTCATGATATAATTATATTCGGACTTTCTATAAAATATTTAACTGTTAACATTCACATTCAAAGCAATGAATTCTACGTCTGTAATTTTTCAGACATACAATTTCGCAAGGAATTAAATTGTTAATTAAAGAAAAGCCGGATTGCCTCGTAATAGGATACCAGGCGAAACAAATGTAACAAGCTTATCGAATTACGTTTTGTCTTTTTTTGCAAGCAGGCGAACAAAACTCACTTCTTCCGGACTCGAAGTTGCTATGAAACTTTTTGTCTTTGAATTGCGAAATAAATTCTCGCCCGTGATTCTTCTCGCTTCCGCGTTACGTCGCAACATTGCGGAAACGTGAGAGGGCGGACTTTCCGATAAACCGCGTCATCGATTTCGTCGCGAGTCTAATCGCGAGCGATTTGGAAATGCCAACACTCTGGTGTTGGATCCGCGGCGCGTCACATATTCTTCACGGATCTATCGATTTAAACAGCGCATCCGCCGAGCTCCTCGCACCTCCGATGTCAATATTAATTCTTGGCTTCGCTAACGAACGTCCTGCGGTCCAATTTCAGGACGCGGCTTGTTAACTGGTTACCGAAGAATACACATGTACGTTGCCGAAGGGTTATAACGAGTATCGATCCGTTATAAAGAGACACACTAGATGGAATTTTAATTGAAAATTAATTATCGCGTCGATATCATCGTTTTGGAGCTTCTACACGTGAGGAGCGCGACGAACTTCCAACGACATGTTTAATTTTTGGATATACTAATTAATTATGAGCTGTAGCTGAAATTATCTTAAACATGTTCTCTTTGATCGCGGACGTCAAGAATTCGATCGAGAATCTAATTAAAACAGATTTGTGACGTAAGTTCTGAGCGAGTTGAAGCACTTCAACGCGAAGAATCTTGTGTATTCTTGAATTTCCAAAGTATTAGAAACCTCGTTTCTCAACAAACAAAAATTATTTTTAAACACATGGTAGCTCTGCCGGCTGCTTTCTCTTCGTGACAACTTGAGCCGACGACTAATACTTGTTCGGTGCAAAAAAGAGCACGGACTGTCACTTCATAGCAGCAATAAGTCATGGAGGATCAACAGCGATACTTACGCGATAGTCGGTGAAGCACAGAGCACCCAGGGCGATCAACGAGGCAATGGCGGCGACGCAGAGTGTTCCGGTGTAGAGGGATGCAGTTAACTTGCCTTCATACTTGTCGCGAAGTTCCTGAAGTTCCTTAACGCCAGCATCGTCACCTGCAGCCTCGCCGAGGCTCTCTGAAACAGATCACCGCCATTTGTTAACTTCGACGTATTCGCAACTTGCTACACGATATAATACACAACAAAGTATGCAAGAAAGAGCACTGAGTGAAGAAATTTGAGAAATCCAGGACAATCATGTATACAGATTTAGTAGTTTTTCTATATAATATGCACTTTCAGGCATATTATTGATCATTACTTACATTATATTATTATTATACAATCGTACAACAAAGCACAAAGGTCTTTTTTCGTATTATTTATTTGGCAAAGCAATACCTTTGTGCTTTATTGTATGATTATTAATCTACAGTAATTATCAAATACGCAAATAAAAGAAAACAAAGTGAGTGCAAATATTTTTTTAGTATAATATTATATTATACAAAGTGTTCCCTTTTTAAACAAGCCAGCTAAATATCTCTGTAAGACAGCTCGGCAGATAAATATGTTTCAGATAAAATTTACAGACTTTTGAGAGAGAAGAAAACCTTGAATTTGACACTCTGTATATGTTATGTTGAAAGTTAAATGCTCGTATTTAAAGAACAAAACAATAAGGATGTCCAGAACAACAAGTTAATTAAATCTAATTCTAAAACATTAATATTCGTTAGGAAAAAACTAATATTTAAGTTTCTCCGATACAAGCAACGATACTTCAAATGAAAGCATGACAACAACAGTACAAGAAACTTTGATATATTCCCAGAAATTTTCCACATTTCCTTTCATCTAAGAATAATCTGTCAAGAGAATACATGTGTTCAATATCAATAATTACAATAATATATGACAAATATGATAAATAATGATAAATATATGACAAGAGCACCATAAAGGCGCGTCAGCGAACGTGCACTGTGAGAAATTAATTAACATCTTACGCAGTGCTGGCAGCTTAGAAATTACTTGCGATGCAATAAAGTCCGATATCGCGTTTCAAGAATAATTCAGTCGGGAATTACTGACTTAATGCATTCCGAAATCCGCGATTCGCGTCTCGAAACGAATCGTAACACAGCGTAGGACTTCACCTAAAATACCGCGGCATTTACCTTGCATTGTGGAAACTTCATTCGTAGCATTGTCTAATTAATTATTTAGTCGGGGCACGAACGAAATTTATGCTGTAGGTATGACACACAGTAAACACAGTGTGCGTGGGCTTTCAATGATTTCACGTATACGCCTTTGATAGCGCCATTGCGCGGCAATACAATGATTGACGTTACACACAATGTTGAATTAATTACGTATTAATGAGGATTTAATGATTAATTCATTTCGATTCCCTCTGTATGTACTTTCGCGCGCTTGCAATTTCGGTGCGATTCCGAGAACTTTGGCGTCGCAATTTAATGATAGTTTTTTTATTATTTTCCTTGGTGGGAAGAATGACGTGCGGATACACGCGGAATGTGAATACGATGTAGAACTTTTGTTCTACATGCTAATTGCGAATATTCCGTTCGAAATTCTCGTGAAATACAACGGACAACTGCGTTCTCGTTTTCCTTTTTTTTCACAAACAGAATTCACAATATGCTTGCGCGTGGCTACATCGTTTTATAATTAATAAACATTTAATAATAACTTTGTATCGTTATAACGTTGTATCTTTTGCATATTATCAAACTGAGAATTTCCCAGATCCACGAGGAAAACCTCCTCGTAATTTGTTAACGTTCATTAAACTTCTTTATAACTTTTCCCGTAAAAAAGAGCACAAAGTACGTTATTGCGTGTGCTTTTATAATCAACCCTTTTTGTCGCGCCGGTGATGGGCGACGACGGCCATAAAGGTTAATTGGGATGGTTTTAAACGACGAGCAAGATTAAGATCAATACGGCGTGGAGAAAACGAAGTGGGCACGAACATAATTAAACTGATGAATAATTTAAATTTTCATAATTGATTTGAGGGTAAGACGCGAGAGATGCAAAATGTAAAGAGCAAAGGACGATTCTTGAATTATGTGGAAACATAACGTGTAAGAATGTTCACTTTAATTGTCGTAACTTCAAAAAAGAAAAGAAAGAAATGAAGTAAAATTACACAATTCCTTGACGAATACTCAAGATTGGTACGATATTTCACGGATATGTATTGTGTAAGTTCCGTTTAAAAATTTTACGAGTCTCTCCCGTTTTCTATCCGGAGAATCGGATAGACGAAAGAACATCTTGAAAATGTCACGTGTTTCAGGTTTTCTTTTTCCCTGATTTCAGATAATTAGACATTCCTATGTTAATATTCTCTGTGTGTGCAGATTAATTATTAATTAGCTTCATGTTCAACTCCGATGCTCTCTGACGTCTCTCTTATGTAGCGTTGGCGACATCCGATTTACCGTGGTAAGTCTTAAGGGATGACAACGATATTGTACACGCGCGCGATCAAGGTGGCGCGTGTCGAGTTATAAGGGCAAGCTGAGCCGCTCCGCCACGTATCCGACCTCCTCTTCTCCTTTTACCACCTACCATAAAGGATCTAACACTTTTACCGCGCGCAATATATATTTTTGCTGCTCGACTTCATTCCACCGCGGAGCGGCAGAGGAGGAGAATCGACTAAGCCGGATAATTTTCGCGCGTTCGCGAAAAACTCGATAACGCCGCGATAACGTTTCATTCTGTATTTCGGCCTGATAGAGAACCGATATGATGAACGATGCGCGTGTACGAAAGGGATATTTCGAAAATGTCGGATAACTGGCGAACTCGTTATCGTCGGGAGTAAATGGCAAGATACCTCTTGGCGAAATGCCGAAATTAATGTTCGCCTCATTTGCCACGCGAGACTTCGCCTCAGCAAGAGACACTCTTGAGACTCATTGAGTCACGCGCTCTTGCCGGAGAATTTGGTGGAAACATTGCGCGTGGAGCAGTTGTTATTGGCGAAATTCGATTTCAAGCGTCGACGCGTGTTCTCGTTAATAATTGCAGGATGGTATGCGCACGAGCGGACGACCTTTCAGCCCCCTCTGCTCGAAAATTCGATATCTCATTAAAACGTCCGAGTTCGCTGAAAAATCCCGCGCCACGGCGGGACAATGTGCCCTCGTCGGGAAAATAAAAAGGCGTAGCCGCGTCTCGTGCGATTGTGATACGCGCGCCGCTCCACTGGCCACGCATTAACGTAATTGATCGGAATTGTCGTCGGCGAGTAAACGGATCAGGCTAATCCGCTAATGAAATAAGTCGCGCTCGGACACGCGATCGTAAGGTAATCGCCGATGGAGCCAAGGTCGGGCGACACGTCGACTCGCTGATTCTAATTAGTGTCGATGACTGCTCTTTCGCGCTGATGTACGCGCGGCACGAAGGTGCGCAATCAGCCACCTCGTTAAATCGATCGCCGCGGTGCGCAATTATCATTGTTCCGCTCGGCTCGCAATCGGCTACGGCATATTGTATTTCTATCGCGCCGCTTCCGCAATTTTGCGCAATAAGCGCGAAATCGCACGCTGGATGTTGCGCGAGGGGTGCGGTTTTGCATCGCACAGCCGATATGCGATGTGATAATCAACTAAATGAGTCCCGACAGCGATAATGTCGCTAAAGAAAATATGATAAATTGCACCGTGATATAATATCAATAAAGCGCTCGAGAGCTTCTGTATGCAATTTCTCATTGCTCCCTTCCTGCGGGCGTCAACAAATTTTCCCTGAACGGCGATTTTATTGTAAGGTAAAAGCGTCAATTGATTTATGTGTGCGTATACGCACAGCATATGTATATACGCAATGTAGATATATTTTATGTTGAAAGCTCAAAATACTTGTATTTAAAAACCAAAACAATAAGATAATAATAATGGATTAGATACGTATTCGGGCACTGATATTTTTATCTTACGATATCGACGAGTCGAAGATAGTCACGCGAGTTTGATTCGCCGTGTACTTTAATCGTCGCACACCTTTAGACTTCATTTGCGGCTACTCTCCAGGAAACGAGAATCGCAATGGTACTTGATCGGAACGACTATTAATTGGGCGTTCGTATTGCCCTTCTTTTCCTTTTCGCCACGGATCGTCATTCAGTGAGATGCAATAGCGTGGCGAGTTGCAGCTTCAAGCGGAAGAAGAATTTTTCCCGATACCGTCGACGCGGCTCGCCCTGCTGCCCGCATTCATATAACTTTCAATACTCCCCTGTGCTCGTCACTCGCATAAAGCGAATAAATCCTCTCCCTGTCTGCCGCATGGAAATCGCGCGAGACTGGCATTGCGCAAAGTGAAAATCTGCATTCGCATAATTTCTCTTACGTGCGGATCTCAAACGCGCCGAAAGACATCTCGCGATTTTCGCGTGCAAAGGGCTTTATCGCGTCGACGGAAATTACACCGGCCGCGAAAAGAGAGAGCGCACCGGTGCTTGCTTTTGTCCTTTTTCGCGATTAAATGAATTCCGAATTGTATTCGCGATGGTCCTCTGAAGAGGATCGCGCGACTCGCCGCAATTAATGCCGCCGGGTTCACATTGTTGCGGCCATTAGCGTTAATATCGTTTCAAGAATCTCGAATCTGACGCAATTATAGCGCGCAATTCGCTCGCGAAGTAGATTGCGAGGTATCGTCGTTCCGAACCGGAGGAGCTGCTGCGGTGTGTCACCGTGCCACCGGCACTTGATTACGAACTTCGCAGGCCGAAGTTTCGCCGATTGCGCCGATTCAGCAATTATCGACCTTCGCCACCATCAACAGCAGCTCTCGCGCGTTTCCACGCTTTCCATTCGCTTTTCTGTGCCGCAGTGAGCGAACTCAACGGACAACGTAATGTAGCGACGCGGCGCCGCGCAGTGTGTGTGTGTACATGTGTGCTGCGAATGTAATTGTTCGACCTCATCTACTTCGACAGCAGCTTCTATCTTCTTTTTTTTTTACGTATATACGTGTACATCGTGTAATTTTTTGAAACCTTCCGCGCGAGCCCTTTTACGGCTTCTGATGAGCTGTCTGGGTTAGTGCGCGGCGCGTATAAAAATCGCCGATGGACGACCAGCTGTGCATGTTTCGGTTTTATGTAAATGGAAAGTAAACATTATCTGATGAAAGTTCTACTTCTTTCTCATTTTTATTATCTCAATGCAGGCGCGTATGCGAAGTGCGTCGCGCGATCGTTTTCCCGCGCGGTATCTGTCTCATTAATGTGCAGATCTCGCGCGATGCAACGCGAATGATTCGCGATCAAAGCGCGTTTGTTCGTTCCAATTCTCCGTGGCACGGCACAAAGCGGGAAAAATACCTGCGGCGACATATTTTGCATCTCATGATAGATTTCGCAGCAGTCACAGCAGTGACTTGCTTCCTCCTCGCGAAATTTATCATCGTGCAATCCGAATCAAAGTTCTGTCTCTACATTAATCCTGCAATAATGGGATTAATGGATAGGCAATTCTACAGATGTCGGAAATGTCAATAAGATCTGGAGATTAATCTGGAGAATTTGTTCATTTTCAGACAACCACTGAACTAGTGCACACTAGTGCGATAAGTTAGAGTGAAAGAAAGTTAATTTGTTATATTATACATAGGTTTCAATACGCAGAAGACATGTGTCCAACTGCATGTCTGCTTTGTACATTTCAACGTTCAAGATATGATTCAAAGACATATTGATCGAGAAATTGTACTGTAAATGTTACTAATAAATAATGAGTATTTATATCTAGTAATAAATAAATATTATAGTAATTAGTGTGTATCTGAGAATTAATATATACGGAATATAGAATTAATATATCAAAAAATAAAACATTGATTCTCCTCAATATTAAATTGTAAAACTTACAGCCGTTTATTAATTTTAGACCTAAAAGAAAAGTAATAACGGCAAAAGTGAAACAATTTGTAATGAGTGAGAGAGAGAGAGAGAGAAGCAAATTTTATAAAACATTAACAAATACCACAAATTGTGCTCTGATTTTCGAACTTTTGTTTACGTGTTCGTGTCTATTTATATTGATATTGATACTATGCCGTGAATTTGTGTGAAACGCATTTCTCCCTCCGCAAAATCTCCCTTTGTTGTCCGATTAATGCAAGTTTAACTTACACATAATTTAAACAAGCGCTTTGCAGATACCAAACACGACGAACACGCGTTTGTTGCAGACGATGCGTTATTCGCCGTTTCATTTTCACGAGTTCTCCTGTTTGACACACGTTCGCGGTGTCATCGCGTGCGCGAGAGCACCCTCCCGTCGAATTACGCAGCACCCTGCCTAGTTACTCACACGTGCGTCGCTATTATTTGCCAACGCCCACGCCGGAGCATGGGGAAACACTTCGCATTCGTTCTGGCGATGTTTTGCGAGCAAATACGAATTCCCCGGTTAAGTCGGGGACTCAACAGACATCTCTCGCGCGCGGCAATACCGGCGAACGTCGCGGAGTATCGACCTCCTTCGATCAGCGTATCATGTAGTACGTGTGGCCGGTTTTATCGAAAAATAAAGGAACGATGTTGCTCTCCGGAGCGCTTGAAAATCACGTGAATAATGCACAGGTCCGATATGGCTCGAGTGAAATCGACGCTGCAGAGCGACGTTATTCTTTTTCTCTCTCTCTCTCCCTTTCTCTCTCTATACGAATTTGCATACTATTAAATCCGTCAACGTAGCGCGCGAGGAAAACGTTCCCCACTCGTCGACGAAATACGAGGCGAATGTTCACTTCTATGCGAAAAACAACAGCCGTTTGCCGTTTGTCGATGCTCGTGGCTGTTGTCGAATGCGGCAAGTGTAATTGCGCGAAATCGCGACTGCGATTTCGCGCTCCCGATGCGACCGCGACAATTGCGCGTTCGCTATATGTCCGAGATATATCGATGATATATACCGACTGTATGTGGCGACATGTTGCGGCGTGCACTTCCGCCCGACGAACGCGTTTCAAGGCGTATCCGTTTCGCCGATGTTTCCCGGCCACGCCAATTCCGCGCGTTAAAAGCCGGCAATAATTGCGGCGCGCTCGGCGGCAGCCTCGCGCTAATTATCGCACTCATTCGCGACGTGGTCGGCTATACGCCTGACTCGATTTTATATTTAATTGTGTGTAAAGTGTGTCACACATATATATATATACGCGCGGGCTGGCGTGCGTGAAGCGTTGCCGCGCGTTATATCATTCAGCGTGCGAGATCGTCTCGTTTGGAATTAGCGACATATTTACATGACTGGCATAATCCCCTCTTAACAATGGCATTTAATCTCCTTGTCGTTATGAGCGCGGCGCTTGTAAATAAATCTGCTCATCGGTGTCGATTTTGCGCGACAATGCGAATCCCGTGCGTTCGATTCGATTTCACGACTCCATTAAATTAACGATGGCTCGCGGTGCGTCTATTTTTCCGCGTATAGCGAGAGGGAGAGGGACGGCAACATGGAATTGTAATCCCAAGTCATTTACAAGAAGAAGAAAAAAGGGATGCTATGCTAGAAATCGACGAAATACTGAAATTCTTCTGCAAAATTTAGATCGTATTGGTTTGTGTAGAATTAGCAAATGCTTTTATACACTGCAATCATGTGCAATAATGAATTGAAGCATTAGTATGTGTGAAAACGAGAAGAAATTTTAAGATGGACATTTTGTACTGAACGTGTATTTGCTAATGAAAATTTCAAAAGATATTTCTGTGTTTTTATTACGGAATGTAGAAAATTAAAAATGTACGCAAAATTTGCAGAAAAATGTCTATATATGCTTATATTTTCTGTTGGCATCGTAAGACAAAGCAGCACACATTTATATAAGATCTATATATACAAGAAGAAGATAATACACGAGGAAGATAATACAATCGTGCTAGTGACGATTACTTTTACGTTATCGACATTTTTCTGCGCGGTATCATCTTCCTTTAGGTGCAATTTGGACGAGTCGCTTGACAAATTCGAGATCGTGCCACTGCGACTTCTTCGCATAATTGCGAGTAAAAATGCCAGTTGCGCTGCGTGACGTAAGATAATTTCGCATTTTACTCAACGGATGCTGTTCCACCGGATGAAACGCGCAGCGATCTTATGTCACTGTCACGGCTGTGTCACGGACATTTTTGCATTTCGCGTTATCCCCAGCGCGAATTTGTTTCCCTTTCGTATCGGATCAAGCGCCAAGTGTTCCATTGTCGAAGTAGAACTCACATATACACGTGCTGGCACGAGTGATAGACATTAAGCGATACGCGGGAAGATTCATTGTGCACCGACGAGAGCAGCGCGCGAGCAGCGTGCCATACGTGTTTATTAATAGCGTACATCGCCAAAAATAAAATATTCCCCACGTGTCTCGTGTATTTCACCGCGACTCTTCGCGTCGTGGTACAGTTCTCGCGCATTTCGCGTTGTTGCGCATTGAGAGAAGCGTTTTCGTGTTATGGATCCTTTGTGTGTTGCGAAAAATATCGCGGAACAGAGTCGAGCAGCGCAATATCAACGGCTGTACATTCTCGGACGCAATTCTTGCGAAGAAACGCAGTCGCGTACATAACGTGACGTCGTCTTCAACGAGAAATATTGCGCGCTGTAGACGACACATTCGAGAATTAAAAGATGAAACATTCAATTTGGCGTAATCTTGCAAATTCACCGGAAATTTTGCTAATTCATCGTTTGCGCTGAGCAAAATTTGTCACAAATGATGGAGATAAAAGTACAACGAAAAGGACATTAGTAAATCAAATTTGTCTTCGCGCTCCATTTCGTGCCGGCAGATCTCCCGGTGTTGGCGCGTTTAAAACACGCGTTTAGCTGCTCAAAAGCGACAAAAGCTTTCCACGCGAAATATCGCGTGACGCTATTATCATTAACCCAGTAATATCGTTAATGCACAACAATACCACTTGATTGTTATCCGGCAGTAAGATGTAGTCGACGTTATTCGCATACGCAGAGAGAATATATTATAGCTTTTCTTTTTCACATAAATTCTATTCAATTTTACCATGTTTTTAGTAATCCACGAATAGACTATCAATAAGGTAGTCTATTTTTTCTTGCTAAGGGACATTGCAGATTTCGCTAGAAATATACACGGAGAATATTTTGTAATGAAAGTTATTACAGGATTTTGTAAATGAGGAATAGACCGACATTCTGCAGTAATTCAGTATTCTTTCAGTATCTTTCGTTTCATATAGTGTTACTTATATATTCTAGGAATTAAAATGGGCTATATTAAAACGCTTACTATGTTTTTGAAATCTGCAATGTTTTTAGCGAAATTTATCATGCCTTTTAGCGAGACTGACTTTATTGATAGTTTATTTCTGTGTGTGATTTACAAAAAACATAATAGAATTGAAAAGAATTTATACGAAAAAAATTATATTTTTTCCATGTAGAGTTGTGAACTTTTCAATTAAGTCGCGATTGTAAATATAACATCGCATATGTTGTACGAGTAAAAAAACAATTTCGTCAATGTAACTAAATTTTGTTATTCAAGGACCAGATGAAAAACTCGTTTAAAGGAACAAAAAGATTCCTGTGGAAGTTTCCCACTCAGCCAATTGCTCTCAGTTATTCCAACCGAATTTCAAAGCAACTGAATGTTCAGACAAGTGTTCTCAACTACAGCAACAGAGATATTACTTCTTATCAGTGAGTTTTCCGTTTGGTATTCATTCAGTCAGCCGAACTGAAACCCTTTCCCATGTAGATCTAACTCTGAATTCAAGTCTGAGTATCTCACGCAAGACAAGTTTTAAGTGATAATACGAGTTTAAGAATTCAAAATGTGATTTCTCGACTATCATCGATTTTGTTGAGGAAATAAATAACAATGAAAATCCATTCGATTAGAAATATAATGTACTTCTGCGCGTCATTAGTTTCTGCACCGGTTGAGAGTTCTAGCTGCGCGCATTTGCGCAGAAAAGAGAGATAGCGCGAGCTTGACGATAGATTTGCGTATTTCCTATACGTAACTATATCCGCCGACTGGAATCACATACTGCAGTTAGCGGAAACCGATAGCAGGCTGAATCCGGAAAGCGCGCGAAGTGCAAACGTTTACCGCATCGAAGAGGATACACAGACAGCGCACCCAACAGTTCTGGCCTATCGCCAGCGAAGACTATTTTCGAACTTGGTTAAAGGAACCCGTCGACGTGCTTTCCCGAAGTGACATTCGCCACTTCGTCCTGTTGATATGCCATCTTTCCCTACAGAACATAATCGCGATTGTCAAGGAAATTCAAGAATAGAACAAGTGTAAGAATAGAACACCGACGATAAAAATACGTTGCTTTAACAACTCACGGGACAAAAACAACTCTGTTAGTGTAACTAAATTTTCTGTTACTTAAGGACCAAGTGAAAAACTCGCTTGTAAGAACAAAAAGATTGTACAAAGAACTGTAGGAGGTTCCTACTCAGCCAATTGTTCTCAGTTATCTCAATCAAGTTTCAATCCAATTGAATGTTCAGACGAACGTTTTCGGTAACAGAGATATTACCTTTCGTCAGTAAGTTTTTCGTCCAATCCCCGTTCAGTTGCCCCAATACTATTATTTATTCCACGAAATTATTTTTTCTACAAATATGATCATTCAGTGACGATAAAACTTGCTTTTCCGCGGCGCATTGTTCCAGGCTGACAGAGCCTCGAGATAAGATTCACTCGGAAACGTTTGTCTCATTCGCGTGTCCCGAGTCGAGGCTCACTTCCGGTCCGGTGACTTTCGGCCGATTGTGATTTAATTGGCTCAGAATTCCGTCCCGACCGAGTGTGCCTCCGTCTGTTCTGTCGTTGTCACGGACGACCGCAAAGGAGAGGCCGCGATAACGAAGTATTTCCTTCGAAGGACGAATATTGACCAAGGACAGAATTTATTGGTCGTCTGCTACCCTCGGATCGGGGGTTCGTATCGAGAGCGAGACGCTTATCGATTCGGTCCGACCACATTGGATGTAGTTTCACTAAATGGCCCTGGCAAGCGCGAATAAAAATACCGCCCTAGATGAGACCCGTCAAGATAAATTTCCGGTTACTTTTGTATCCATGTCAGCGTTTTTTTTCTTCTCTTCTCTTTTTTTCCTTTCAAACGCGTGGCAAAGTGGCGTAGTATGACGCATTTTATAAATGAAGATTTCAGTCTGTCGATTTACGTATAATCGCGTAAAAATCTGCACACGAGGAAAATTTTATAGCAAAAATTACTACAGAGTTTTATAATTGAAGAATAAATCGACATTTTGTAGACTAACTGACTATTTTTTCATTTCATATATACGATTTATATTTTAGGAACTGAAATGTGCTACTAAAAAAATTAGTGAAATAGACTTTACTGATAATCTGTCCTTGCACTACTAGAAACGTAATAAAATTGAGAAGAATTTATAGGAAAAAAAAAAACTATAATATTTTCTTCGTGTAGAGTTGGACATTTTTTAATTACATTAACCTGTACATTTTGCGTTTAAAGCGACGAAAATGTAAGAATACAAGTGAGAGTTTCCTCGAAGAAATAGAGATTTAACGAAGTTTCTAATAAATTAAATAAAGGGAAGAGGGAAAGTCCATTATAGTATACTTATAACGCGGAGGCTCTAACTTTCGCGATTATGGCAGATTGCACAGAATTAAAAGAAGAACAAGATCGAATCGTCGTTAAAATTATTATCAAATTACGACGTGCGATTACTTGTTATTATTAAAACCGGTATGTTAAGTCGTCTATGAAATTGATAGCGTGCACAAGCCCCCGTCACGAACACTCATATCGCCGATAGCAAATTGGTAAGCGCGCTCGTCTATCGCTTGGAGGTCAATTTCAATTGTTGCTAACTCGGTTCAAGTTCACCCACTAAAACCTCGTCTCGCTAATTTCTCGTGATTAATGTCCGCGAGCAACGAATGGCAATAACGAAATTCCACATTTGCAACTGATCGAAAGCTCGTTATACATGCGACAGATACGATTCGCATGCTCGTTAGGGCTTTTGGTCGCGAATGAGTACGGGAGGTGATTTCGCGACTACCTTTCGAGCTAAAATTCCTAATAATGTTTACGCATTGTTGCCGGCGTTTGACTGTATTAATATCAATATCGAGAGACACGGTGTTTTTTATATTGAGAAAAAATGTTTGGTATTCGTAATTATAATCCCATAAAGAAATAATTATCATAAATTATGCACTGAGAGAAAAATATGGTTACTTTTGCCCCCAACAAAACTGTTTTGTAATTTTAATCACAAAAATAGAATAACCATCTGTCTAATAATGCTAACTATTTAAATAGTTAGAATAACCATTGTTTTAGTAAGCATTATTAGAAGGATGGTTATTCTAACTATTTTTGTGGTTAAAATTACAAAACAATTTTGTTGGGGGCGAAAGTAACTATATTTTTCTCTCAGTGTGGCCAAGAAAATTACTTTTTATTAAATTCTACTTTAACATCAATGATAATAACCTTGCATGTATGTTACTGCTATCACTTTCATGTAAGAACAATCAAAAAGTATGGTTGGAGTCAAACGTAGTTATAATTTGAGTTGTATTATTTTTTTTCTCTCAGTATATTTCTTATATTGTATTTCTGTTTATATCAGAGAGAGAAACGTAGCTAACCGTTTAAAAATGTAACAGTAAATTCGTGGCTTTGTGCGAAAGAAAGAGCAAGTATCTGTAGGGTGTCGCGCGTATAATAATGCGATTAAAATATCACATTATGTCGTTAATAGAAATTTAACGTTGCGGGCGATTGACTGCCGCCGGCGCGGTGACTCAAAATAAATTTACTCTCGTTGTAAATCTATTTTGTAATTTCCGCGTTTTGATGTCTCTCCAGTCGGAGCAATGCCGTAATTGGATCACAAGTGTACATGGCTGTATTCCTCGTAGAACAGCGTAACATTTTCAATTTATCGCCACAACGTGCGTATACCATTATGACCCCATTTTACGTATAACTTAATATATTATATGTATGCGACGAACGTTGCTAAATCACGTACACACAAATATTTCACGCGAATATCGCGACGACCGATCATACAGAAATTCGCGAATAGTTTGCCTCGTCGTGCGACGTGTCCTGTGAAATTTGATAAAAATTTTATACCCGATATCAAAGCGCTCTTCCCTTTTCCTCTCTCTCTCTCTCTCTCTCTCTCTCTCTCTCTCTGTCTCTAAAAATAGGATCCAGTTTCACTTTGATTAAGATACAATTATTTCCATAAAATACGTCGTACTTGACGCTCGAGCATTTTATTTGTGTCCCAAGCGTCACGTCCGATTTTGCATGGTTCGTCATGTCGACTTTTGACTTTTGTTCCCTGTCTTATAGACTGTGCGTGCTGCGAGCAAGGCAAACGCCTTATAAACCTGATATATATTGCACTACGTGTGATCCTTCGTGCGATCCTGCCAAACTGAGTATATCCTGACGAAGAGAAATACGTGCGTTAGTAGGTACCGAGATTGTGCGCGCATCGATGCGGGGCGCTACCATTAGTTCTCGATATTGCACACCTCAAATGTATCGTCACGAAAACCGCAAAAGAAATTCCCCATCGTGGCTTCGATCGCGCCCGTTCTCTTCTCCCTCTAGAACGAGTATTTTGTTATAGAGATAATTTAATACAAAGCAGAAGAAAAGAGGGAGATATATATCGCGTTGTAAGTTAAGCGAGTGTACGGCCGAGCAGCCGCACAAAAGAACATTCGAGACTTACTAAATGAAGGAAGGTCTCTCCGTGGGTAAATTTAATTTCGGCCAATTTTTCGCAGGACTCGACCATGAGGAAAATCAAGAGTATACATAAGGTAAAAACACCAATTCCCAGACACGTGCTCAATCTCGGATATTCTGATTGTTTTGATCTTTAAATACGTATATTTAAACCTTCAACGTAGAATATACATATGCCTATATTCAAAATATGTATACAATTTTTATATGTTGAAACTGCATATTTTGAATATTTATTTAAGAGCTAAAACGATAAAAATGTCCAGGATTAGGATTAGGATTAGGTGCATGTCATTAGTATTTTAACTTTAAGTATATCCAAGGAAATCAATTTTACAAGTTTCAATATCATCGAATTTTTCATTTGCACGTTTTGGTGCACGTTCCGGTGACGTATACACAAATTGCAGCAACTATCGCGCACCCGTTACTGATATTTTTCACGTGAAACTGCGTTTCTAATTTGCGACAAATTTTACAGGTGAACTTTCGGCCAGCTAACCGAAAAATGTTTTATAAATCATGTTTTTCAGGGAGCTCCGTCACACGGAAGGGACGCATATAATTTGAAGTAAGGTAAATTACCATTAAAATAAAATCAAAATGCACAGAACCGCACACGTGTCAAGTGCATCCGGTAGTATCACGAATAATAAATATGCGCTACGCGTATGGGATTTTGAGCTCGCACATTCTTCTCTTTTCTCCTTTTTCTCCTCTTTTTACAGCTGTGTCGCCGTTGCACCTGGGAATATCTCCTTGGGGAGGACCGGCTCGGAGAATATGAGATAAAAATGGCTACGCGTATAGCTGCCCTATTTTTTTTCCGGCGAATCCCTAGCCAGTTCTCTGTTGCAACGCGTACTTCATTGTGCAGGTTATGCTTTAGGCTCTCGGCTGAAAGCCTTTACTATGCAATTACCTACGCTACTTCCCTTCAATGATATGCGTTCGACCGCCTGCCTCGTAATATACTGGTTGCGATGCTGTTTTTTTTCTTTTTTGATAATTAGGGAGGAAAGTCGCGTGGCTCAAGTTTTGATATCAGGCGTATGGGGATTACGTTTGCACGATTGCAAATAAAAATTTCAAAATCAGAGAAGTGTGAGCACTTTGTGCTGTTTTAACAATTAACGGGGTTCTTGATGGAACAGCGAGATAAATTAATTAATTTAAGTGTATAATCCAGTTTTTATGTAAGACTTTATGTAAGTCTTGACTTGCTATACAGAAGTCAAAGCAATTGGGATTTAACTGAAATTCTTTGTATCGCAATTATGACGTTCAATGAGTTCGGGGGGAGAACGAGATCGACGGCTTTACCGAGGTCGAGTGAGGAAGCTCGTTTTACAAAATGCACGGATAATCGGCGGAAACGAAGAAGGCGAGGAAAGGCGGGACAGGCTATCGTTCGATTATATCGCCGAGAGAATTCTCGATCGCAGGAGATCGCTAGAATTGACACGAAGTGGCGAAGGCTACTGGTATCGACAGGCGACGATTCGCCGTCAATACCTATCACGGTTTCGAATCGATGTCCAGCGCTACATTCGCAAAATCTCCTTGTGAGCCGAGATCGGTGGGCCGCGGGAGGGTTCAGCGAGGCGATAACGATGACGCTGTCATTTGCGCAAGCAGCCTTATAACGTAGAAATAGAACGCGGCTATTGCGGACTCGCGTATAAACCATGAAATAACTCACCGCGCGCCGAGTGAAATGTCGTCTCGCAACGATGTCAGCGATTGTTCGTTTAAATATCCAGCTCCGCTTCGCGGAACGAAGGCGACCGTTTAATGTAATATTTACGGTTACGCACTGGTGCTTCTCCATCGAGTTCGCTCTTCAGTGCGGTTTACTCTTTTAGGATTTCTTTTCACCGTCGTGGCAATTTGCACGTCGTTCTGAACGCGATCTGAACGGATGGATTCTCTGTCCACCGAACGACAAACGTTATTACGCCACTCGGATCGTTTAATAAACATCAAATTGGCGACAAATAAGCAGGAATAATCTTTTGCTTCTACCTCATGGCTATATCATTTGAGCCGGTAAAGCACAAGTTCTCTAAATGACGCAAATAAACTTTCATACAAAGCTGGAATTAATATCGAATATTTCTGCTATTGAAAACGACGGTCTCGTTATGTGCTCAAATCGTTTTGCTATACGTATTGGTGCGCGTTTTTGATATAAATATCTAGTTGAAAAGAGAAAAAAAATAATAAAAAAAGACCCGACGTTTTAGAATCGACAGTTTTACTCTCTTCTAGGGGGGAATATATCACGCTTTTATCGCGACAGAAACATGAAATGACGAATCCGATTTCGGGAAAAGCTCGCGTCTGAAGTTTGGGCGATGATTCACGAAGTTAAGCTTGCCGTTGCTTATTATCTTAAGTTCGCGATCTTCCATCTGCGCTGATCTTTTCATATAAAAATAATCTCAGCTGAGCGTGTGTGCGTGTGTATGAGCACGCGCGCGTGTTTGTTTCCAATAACACGAGTAATTTTCTCCGCATAATAAGATACTTTGTATAAAAACTGTTATTAAAAATCCGTTTTATTTTTTAATCCGCCACGTTGCGAAGATATCACGGACATTATTAAAACATGGGGAAATACATGAAACTCATATATTCGTATTTGTCGTCCGTGAGAAAAGAAATGGAAATAAAAGCCGCCTGCCTCCGCTGCCACCCGCGGAGTTTTGATTTCGGTTCGAGAAATTCGAGACTGTGCGGACACGAGTTCTCGTGATTCGCGATGTATTTTCGGAGTGGTAAATTCGCACGACGTCATAATCGCAATTTCGTCATTTCGAGATTCGCGTTTTCTTTCGAGTTCGCGCCAGTGCAAGTTCAAATTGAAAATTCCACGGTTTTGTTTACATCGAAATCAAACTGCCGACAATAACGTCGAAGCGAAATTAATAACACGTAAAGTTATGCCAATTCGAATCGCGGCCGACCTTTTCCAACTTCGCTCACCAGCTCGTTTCTGAACATTTCGATCATAGTTTCATGAGGTTCTACACAATATTCTACGATTTGCCGATGCGTAACTGTTGCGTATAACCCAACATATTCCAGTGGTATTTCAACTTCATTTCTGCCATGGAGTTTCGGAGAGCCGAGTATTAATATTACGGTAATAGCATTGCACTGCTAAATCATGAAACAAGTTATTTACACGCCGAATATACTCCGATGGCCTACGATAGTCGGTACTATAATGCTACCACGTGTTATTTTGAGTTACGGTACAAAATATATAATTAACTGTATCCAACCAATTAGACATAGACGGCCAGTAGAGAACCAATGAAACGAGGTAAAAGACGAAGAGAATATCATATAGTTCTTTTTCATATAAATTCTTTCGCCAAGTTTCTGCTAATATAGGAATAGAAACCGTCAGTAAAATCTTGCTAAGAAACAGAAAATTTCGCAAATTTTTTTAATAACACATTTCAATGTTCTTAAAAAATAAACAGTGCGTATGAAAAAAGGAAAGGATAATCAAGTACTGCAAAATGTTGATCTGTTCCTCGGTTACAAAATTCTATAATAATTTTTACTATAATATATGCATACTCCGTATGCATGTGTTACGAATTTTATTTCTCTTCGCCGTATCTTCAATAATTTGATCATCAGTTAAGCTTTTTCGTATCATTAATTAGCGCGGCAATCAACATTCACAAACGAACAGGTGAACAAAGTTGGAAGAGGCAATGCTATCAGTATTATTACTGTTGCATTAAACATGTAAGCGGACCTATTTGGTTTTTTCCTTAACACGATTAAAATTAATCGCTTTGACACACAAAGAGCGTCCCAAAGCTAGATATCCATTTGTTAGGTTCTCCACTAACTTCTCTTCTCTGTAGCGAACATTCGATGCTTCCGGGACACTTTGGGTGCGTATATGTGTGTGTATCCAAGCCATTAATCTCCATCGTGTTAAATAAAAATTCAAGGCGACTTGGAACGGTGCAGGGTCATTTAACGATTCACCGATATCGTTGCTGTTGTTTTAATTATTACTACTGTATACAGCATGAGCTGTAAGGTCGCGCACGAGCGCGAGGTGGCCTTAATGAAAGGAATTAAGCCAACGTGCATATACGTATATAGCGCTTCATCTGGACAAAAGCACTCGCTTCGCGCGGTCCAGGCCATAAAGCGGCATTTAACTGGAAGCTATACCTGCAGCCACTGCTGCACCCGATTTTACGCACTCGGACATGCATGTGCGCGCTTCTGAACTACGCCCGTCGCCGGTCATCGAAACTGCGTATTTTCGCAATGACGTCGACAACGACGACGGGATAAACTCTGCTCGTAATCGTCGGTGTTTGCGTTAAACCCGACGAATAGCCTCCCCATTCGCCCATTACCTCCAGGTGCGCGCAGTGATTAATAAACAGCCGATGGCTGGATGAAAATAAGCCGCGGACTGCGGCGTTTCGCGGATTTGGAATTTGGCCCGCTTTCGTATCGTGAGCCTCATCGTCGTCGATTTCGCGTGCGCTGACGAAATTGGCAGTAAGCTGAGATACGCGACTACCACGATGTCCGTTCAAAATTTATGAGCTGTTCCCGATGTATCGATTAATCTCCGACATGTGTACGTAAGAAGATATCTGGAGTAGTCGCGCACAGTGTGCCCTTTCACGACAGACACAAATCATTCGATTACTGCGCTCATTGTATCCGCGAGAAGTGTATCACTTTTGTTTATATATATGTGATATTTTTGACAATGATTTGATGCTAATGAAATTGTCATCAGTTTCTAGCACTACAATGCTTCTACTTGTTTCTCTTTAAGAATGCATATTTAATAAATACAGATTCAATCGCTGACAAATAAATTAAAGCTCCCATAGTCTTGTGGTTATAAGAGACAGATCGAAACGAACGTTTCGCAGAGAGAGAGAGAGAGAGAGAGAGAGA
>NW_022639494.1:287471-292682 GCF_010583005.1 Odontomachus brunneus | reverse complement strand
AGAGAGAGAGAGAGAGAGAGAGAGAGAGAGAGAGAGAGAGAGAGAGAGAGGGAAAGCAGAGAGAAAGCTTGGAGAAGTAAAGAATAATAAAACCTTATTTGTCGCTTGAGTTCAAAGAGCGAGACGTAATGAAGACGCGTATTGTGTAAGTATTATTTCCGGTGAAGATGCCTTTCACGTCGCGGTAACAACGGTACTGTAAGATACGCTTCGGCAAAGAGCAACATGTGAGCCGAGCGACCTTGTTTCCTCGAGGATCGCTATTATGAAACTTGGAAGACGATACAACGCAGACGTGATTACGAAACTCGCGTTCGCGGAGGTGGAGGACCGAAATTCGCGAATGTCGCGGGGACACCGGCGCGAGATATCGATAAAGTCTGCGGCGGCCGCATTTTAAATCTATCTAATTTATGCTTGCAATTCATTCGTCGAGAAAAAAAGAGAAAGTTTGCGGCATCCGCGAATGTAACGGATCAAAGGGTTGCGAGGAATTAAATGTTCTGCGTATTTGCGCAAGTGCCTTTTCTGCCGTCAATATATCTTCCAGTTTACATGACGCGACATATATTCCAAGTAAAAAAATATCTAATAAAATATAAAAAAAAAACTCGCACGGCGTACGCTAAGAAAAAATACTTGAACATTTATTTGTGTGATACAAAGTTCATTTCTCTCTAAAATAAAGTTTATTTCTATAAACTTTATCTATAAACTATAAAGTTTATTTCTATAAAATAAAATTTATTTTTGTGAACATAAACTTTATCTCACAAATAAATTTTTGAGTATTTTATCCCAATGCACTTATGTGCAAACACTAAGTAGGTGCGTGTAAGATCACGCAAAAACGCATTGGTCAAAATCTCGTGAATAAAGTCTGCGATAAGACAAAATGATATGCGCTTACGCGCTATGTAAGTATATAGATATTATAAAAAAATTTGTGTAAAGTCTGGTCTCATTCCGTAGATGCCATAATACTTTCGCGTTATTTCGTAGAATATTTTTTAATTTTTTTTTCAACAATTGCACTAGTAAACTTCAGCCTCATTAGCAGATGATTTTTATATACACTGAGAAAAAAATATTTAAAAATTAATAAATATTTATTAGGTGGTATCATTAACATATTTATACACGGAGTAAAATAATTTGCTAGCCCAGCAAATTTTCTGCTGGTCTAGCAAAATCTTTTCGTTATTATATGGACAGCAAAAAGATTTGTCGAATCTACAAATTATTTTGCTATAAGTACCATGATGGATTTATATAAGCAGTTGCAGTTTTGCTCCGATAGCAAACAAATTTGCTAAGGATACATTATTTTGCATCAAAAGCAAATTAACGTGATTCTTAGGACAAATACACTCAATAAATTTTTTCTATCCTGCAACGAAACTACTTCTGCTCTGATAACAAATAATTTGTAAAATTAGTTACGTCAACTAAATTTTTTTGATGTTACTACGAATATGCAGTAGCAACAACGATTTTGCTAAAAGACCAAAATTATTTTTTTCCGTGTATAAATTAAAATTCTTTCCATTTAAACTGTACTGTTTATTTGATTTAAATGAAGAGAATTTTGATTTAAATAAATCAATTTAGTAATGCACTCATTTAATAAATATTTGTAAATTTTTAATATTTTTTCCTCAGTGTATAAAATCGCTTTTTTGTATTCTGTATAAAGTAATATCAAAATATTCGTTTTCTCATATCACATTGGACGCGCGCTACTTTATTTGTATTTTCAAATTGCATTCGCAAAACGAAAAGTTGTGCGTTCCACGTGGATTGTCATATTGCATGATAAAAGCATTTTCTCACCATAAGAGTGTGTTGTCAACTAAAAACTCACTCCTATGCAATCTCCGCATAAAAACATTATAATTCTATGACGCGCTCTCATGCATACATTGCGCGCTTTCGTTCCCAATTGTCATGTTGAGTTACGAATGTATCGCGGTAGGTTGCGATTTTATATAGGAACACGAGACGCGTAATTCCTTTCCACGAATGTAAACATAATGCAGTAACGTCGTTGACATCTGTAATAGATCGCTGTTACTAAATCTTTCTTCCCCTTCGCTTCTATTCATGAGAGCTCTTTCAAAAACGTTGTTATTAAGATCTTATTTTGAAGATCTATATGCTTCGAACAATTTATAATTCGCGACAGATTTAAGACAGAATTCTATTTGCAATCTTCACGCGATACATACTGAGAGACAAAGATATCTAAAAATTAGTAAATATTTCTTTGGTGAGTATTAACAGCATATTTACTCGTTATCATTGAAATTCTTTTATTTAAATAGAATAAATAATTGCTTTTCATGAAAAGTTAAGGTTTTTTTAAAAAAATATATTTTCTTATTTAAAAAACATTGTATATTAATGTAAGTAAATTTGTTGTTACATGTAAATATATTCACCAAATAAATATTTACTATTTCTTAGATATTTTTTCTTTCAGGAAACATTTGAGAGAATTTATAGATGTGTATACTTGTGCGCGCGTTTCTTCAAATAATTTCGTAACAACAGAACTCCCAAATTCTGTCATAAATTATAGATTATTCAAAGTGAGCTTTGATAAACAGTTTTTGACATAAAATTATTGTTTTCAATCAGTGTTTATACAAAATGCCGTTTATCCTTTCCCGCGGCACTGTTAGTAGTATAAAATTTAAACATTCAGGGAATAATTGCAAGGACAGAACCATACTTATAATTATGACAACAGTTTCGCAAGAAAATACCGCGTGCCACCATTAGTGGCAGCCGATTTAAATTGTTAACGGATAATTACGACAGAAACTGTCATTACCTTCCTCCTCCATGTTCGCAGTGAGATTCCCTCAGGCTTGGCCTCGATCCAAATTGGCTTCCTCTTCCGAGTCGAGTATCATCGGCGCGACGTCGTTCCTCGTGCACTTCACCTTTTTCGCGACATGCTCATCCGCCTCGAGCGCGTATTCTTTTCTTACCACGGATATGGATCTTCAGGATTTACTGTCCAAGAGCGTGACTCGATCTCGCGCTAATCGACGCTCGTTCCGTCCAAGGATGCATTGGTCTCTCGAAGTGGATCGTTAATGAATCCAATACGCGCGTATAAATAATATTTGTTCGTGCCTGGATCCAATTAAATGCGCGAAATTCTAAATGCGCGAATTTTCACGACCATCGCCACCACATATAGTCCCGTTCGAAGGCGCCATATTAATGTGTTCATTCGTTCTCAGCCGGTTTCTTCGTTTTATTTGTGAGAAGAGAAGCCGGTGAACACATTCGCGGCTTACATCGACGAGAAATTTCCTCGCAGAGTTAAACTTCTGTATGACATAGATCGAACACGAATTAGATGCCGTCAAACTGATAGCATTATCAAGTATCGCAGTGCAATTGGAACTTTAATTTACTTTTAAGAGCAATGTTTCTTTTTTGAAGTGTATCGTCTTCTTTAGTTCGATTCTCGCTAAACTATCCTCTCGACCGTTTTCGCGGCCGCGAAGCCCGCAACTGGTGGCTGAATTGCACGGAGAGACTGCTGAGAAGCTTTCCTACAATCCCTTCACGATAACTCCACGGTAAGCTGCGCGAAAGCTCGCTGTCCGTGACGCTTTGATCCAGACACGACAGACGAGAGACTGCTCGTAATTTTGATGAGCCCACATGCGTTTATTTCATCTTCGTTACAACATCGAGTAATTCTTTTTTTAATTAATCACAAAATTTGCGATTAATTGCGTTTATGTCGTGGGCTACTATGGCACACTCTGAGAAAAAAATTACGAAATGAGATACAATTCCTAATTTTTCATAGTATCTTTAGTCTTTTTCAAACAAATTTGTATTTAAAAAATATAAAAAACGTAAAAAATGTAAATAGAATTAATATTACCTTTTATTTTGAATAGATTCTTCTTAGCTATTAACATGATCATCTATCTTGTTTTATTACGGATTTTCTTATGATATCACTTTTGGTTTCATCCACATACATGAATGTTCTTAATTAAATTCATGTAATTTTCGTCACTAGCCACATTAGCCGTAAGCTTCTAAAGTGTATTTCCGAGTCAACCAGAATAATTAGTTAATTAGTTTCCTGATTATATTTGCACGAGTCACGATAACGAGCAACATATACACTCACGAATATAACGAGAGTGGCTTTTATTATATCCGCGAGCATACAACACAAGTTGCGGTTGATATTTACTCCAGGAATCAAGAATTGCGGATCGGAGCTGGTTACAAGGATAACATGTGGAATTGCGAAGAACGCCTTCTTTGTAAAATACATTTTAATAAATGACATATACATACAGCCAAAAGATGACGATCTTCAGTGAGTGATAAATATTTTCACCTAAAATTGTGTGTTAAAATATGAACTGCGATATTTAGCTATCGAAAAATCACTCATCAGGTACTTTGTGTTATCCTACCTATATAAGTCTTCAAATTCCAAGACTTATTGGAATTATTCTATCTTTGCAGTATCACTGGAATATTGCTCAATGATTTTGCTTCTTGCGAATATAGTAAATCATAATTAAAGACGGAAGTTTAATATTTACTATTGAATCTTAGGCAATTTAGTAGATAAGTATCATCACACTGAAACTGAATAGTACTTATCGATCATCGTAAGTTTGTCTTTCATATTCTTATAAAGAACTCATTACAATTAGGTATAGAATAAAGTAAATATCAAATAATATTAATACGAAATGTAATTGGAACTTCATGAGATATATTCAAATTGATAATATTTTAAGTCCTAGTATATATTCGTAAATACGAATATGTTTCGGAATATTGTGACAAAAGTTATCAGTTGATAATATATATATTTTCACCTTTAGATTTTTTATTTCAAAATATTTATAAAAGATGAATATATTTCAGGAAGTTCTTCTACATATATGTGCAAGAAACATTTATTATTATTTCAGTTCTGCAAAATCAGGGACAATTTCCTTAGATAAGTAAAACTGTAAAATTTAACTAAAAATAGAGAGGCGTACGAGTTCGGCAGTGCTTCTTTCCTTTCGAATGTTTCAGCTGTATGTACTCGCCTAATCGTATAATACCATTTATACGCGTGTAAGAGTCCATATATATATATATATATATATATATATATATATATATATATATATATATATATATATATATATATATATATATATA
>NW_022639494.1:276263-287458 GCF_010583005.1 Odontomachus brunneus | reverse complement strand
ATATATATATATATATATATATATATATATATATATATATATATATATATATATATATATATATATATATACATATATATTACAGGAATTCCATTTCTCGTTCGATGCCGACAAATTTGAGTTGTTCCGTTGGTCCATATCTGAAAATTTTCACATGGTTTTGATTATTTACAATTAATAACAATTATAAAATATTATAGTAAAATGTACCTATAGTCAAAAAATAATTCTTCACCAGGCTGAATTGCTCTCTTGGCAAAAATACCTATTCTGTGATCGCCGTTCACCATCATCACTTTTGCATAACAGTTGGGGTTTATCGAGTGATTAGCGAACCTTATTTTATTTCCTTTTCGAGTCGCGTCTACGACAAAATCTAAAAACAACAAAGAGTTTTCAATTCTTATTGTTTTCTAACATAAAATTAACGATTTACCTCATACTTACCATTATTGAGATTGAAAAGGAAACTACACATATATTTGTCATATACTTTCCCTCTCCTGTCAGCTTCGTCTTGGCTAATAATTTCACCGCAATATTCTGATATAAATTCATTCTTTGCTGCTGATTCTTTCAAGAAAATTCCCCATCCCGCTACGTCAGATGGTGCCATCAATAGATGCTTGTCTAAGGAGACAAATACAAAATCTTTGTTCTTAATTTTTCATTAGCAATGAACACATTTAAATTAAAAAATGATATCGGTATAGTCTTATGATGTTCTTATGAAGATATGGGTTCTTTGTGTAGATTGTGTTTTATATTTTTATTCGCGAATATAAATAAAATATGATATTTAGCGTAAAGTTCTTTTTCGTGTATATTCGTAGTAGAAATTTCGGAAAATCGGTTCATCAAGATTATACCGATTTTCATTTCCCATTTATATTTTATGAAACTTACGAAGACCACGTTGTACGCTGACGTTCTTGCAAGATATCCTCGTGATTTGGAATTGATCTGCGCCACAGGTTTGGCAGAGATCCGGATCGCATTCCCTGACGGCCAGGTAACAAGGACATTGCTTTGTATTGCACTGTGCCTTGCATCTACATCCGGGAAATCTGTTTTGGCATTCACTACTGCACTGACAGAACTTTTCGCAGAAGTTCTGTGCTTGTATACATGGACATGAGTTATCACATGCACGACCAGGATGATCACAAGGTGCAAAATTATGCACGTGATTAGCACCTATCAAAATGGAATATATATAAATTAGAAAGATTAAAAGAAAAGATAGTGCAGATTTAAGCTAATCACTTAACGTACCTGAGTCCTTTTTAAGCTGTATTTTTCGACAATGCATCGACCACAAACGATGCTTCTTCTTCTTCTTTCGTGGCGGTGTGAAGTCCTTGAGATTTTCTATAGCTGGGATGTCCGAAGCTTCTTTTTGCGCAAATTCGTAAACTTCTTTACACGTTTTTGTTAACATGATTTGCGCTAACGCACACGGATTACCGGGAAACGCTTTGTGTAGAGCACGAAATAAGCTCTGCTCAGAACCTGTCCATGTGAATTTATTGTCCATCTTAATATCAAGACCCAACAGAGTGAAAGGCGTTTGGTTTTCCGGCTGCGCTTGATCTTCCATTATTACTTCGGACCTGGTGTCTTTATTAACATTCTGTTTAAAATCTAATTTGGACAATAACAAACTGTTAGAACTTTAATTTCAATTATGCAAGAAATATTCTTACAATATATTAACCTTGACAACCACCTCCTTGACCATATTTATTACTATCATTGCTATCTTCACTGCTCGCTTCATTTCCCGAATCAACGCTTGCTTGCTTTCGTACTTTTCTTGGAGGGCCACCGCGTTTTTCATCGCCTTCATCGTCCTTTATGTCTGCTGCTTGTGCTGCTAGTTTCTCTTTCATTCCCTCCTACGGAAAGATTGCAACATTGAGTATTTGTCATGAAGGCTCTCAGATATTCAATTAAGATAAGAGATTATAAAAGATACAAAAGATACAGGTTGATATTACATATAGTCAAGAAAAAATTGCGATATGAAGTTTATACTTTGAAAGTGGTGTTTCACTGATGTAAAAGCATACAACTTACCAGATGCATGTAACATTCTGTCCCGCACGGTTCCGAGAATGGTTTCAAATCAGGCCCTTTCCGTTTTAGCAAATTAGGTCCCGGGTGGCAAACTTGCAGACCTAGAAGCAATATTATAAGTTCATTATGTATGTACTCTTTCGGCTGACTTGCGGCATGAGTTGAATGGAGAAAAATTTAGTAGACACAGCGATGGACGATGAATGAAATATGATTGTGGATGAGCCCTTGACGATGCCTCTGTGCTAAACAAAAAAAAGCTTTTGATCGAATGCATTAGTTTTGTATGCAATGTTGTTCTTTACCTTGCGGCGAAGTCCCCCTGGCTGCTACGATAAATCAGGAATCACAAATTATTGTAATTAATAGACATTCAGCTTAGAACATTTATAAATATACAACACTTATCAGTTGCATTTCAGTGAAGTTTTTCCAGCCACATTTTAATTTTATTCTATTTTTAAATATTATATTTCATTCCACTCCACTATATATTTTTAAATACATCATACTTTATTCTTCACAAAATACAACTTGGATTAAAGATATTGCTTTTTTTTAATGTACTCACGATGTAAGAAACAGTCGTACTTGAAGCACCTCCTGCAGAACAAAGTGTGGAAGGAATGCATTGTCTGTTCCCTAGGTACACTTTTTGCATTTATACCATCTATATTAGGTGTACATTCTGGAGGTAAAACATTTGGATCTGATCTTTCTGTTAATTCAATATACTTTTCTTTTAATTCTTCAGGTCTGCCTTTGTCAGGAAACATGCTTGATATTGCCTAAAAATAATAATTTAAACTAGCTTGTTCCAGAATTATATTAAAATATTACATATTCATAATTGCTTTACATTGAATATATGCATTGATGGAAATGGAACAATTATTGGTTTTCCATTTTCATTTTTCTCTGTCTTTATTTCGCACTTTCCATCAACATCTTTTCTCTCATCTTCTTTTTGGTTGTCTTTTTCTCTCAAAGGTTCTTTTCCCTTTCTTGTTTGCTCCTTCTCTTTATCTTCTTTTTCATAATTTATCAGTGCATTCACCAAATCGACAAAAATAGAATCATCCATAAAACCAGCTTCTCTGTCACCATGTACCTGGAGTGACAAAATTAACGTTAGTAAGATTTTTTATTTAATTATTAATATATTAATATAAGTTGTTTTGTATACTTTTCCATCATAATTCTTGATAAGTTCCTCGATAAAAGTACCATCTTGATCCAAGATCTCATCACCCATATAAGGAATATTATGTAAAACAGTTTCATCTTCTACCATAAAATTCTGTTGAATAGGTGCCCATGTATACATAGTTGGTATAGGAGTGACCGCGTTAATTATTTTGATAGGGCATGTTTGCACATCGCCATCTGAGCTAGTAATCTCTGCTTTCTTCATACAAGAAAGATGAGGTGGAATATCTTGCATAGCCAACCACATGGCCTTTCCATCGGCCCAACGTTTTTGTTCAGCCACAAGAAGCTCTGTTCAATAAATATATGTAACAATAATCGCAGCACAAAATTGTGCGCAGAAATTATGTACTGTTCTTAATTATGTTTCCAACTCATACAAAGTAGATATGAAGAAAGTGTAAACAAAAACTGAAGAAATTATTTAAACGTAAGTCCTAGAAAGTTCAAATTGATCAAATATTTAAAAATTGCATTCATGTTAGAGCATATTTTTAAATCGCATATAAAGTATCATGCAACATTATACAGACTTGTTGATGTGTTGATATTGCAACGTTTTATATGTTTTTCGTTACAATAAACGGATAAATAAAAGTCTCTTTATATATTCGATTATTCGTAGTAAAAATAAAGGTATATTTAGAGGTTAGGAATCGTAAAATCTCAACGAGAAAAGCGGGAGAGCGCAACTTGCCTGTCATAGCTTTGCGATTCTGGTTCCATGCAATTTTGACCTCGTCCGCACGCTTGTAGCGTTTCATTTGCCGTAAGCGCATATATTCCGATTTCACCCGTTTCCTCCATTCCGCCGAAACCTTTCCCTTTGACATCACGACACAAACCGTGCAACAGCTTCAACGAAACTCAGAAACTGTCAATGGCCGCATTAAACTACAAGTCGCGCCGAAGACGATGCGAACCGCCATCAGTACAGTCTGTTCTTTTTAGCTACACCATGAGGCTGTCTTTTTTGAAGAATTTCATGAACTGGTGTAAGTTGATTTCTAGCGAGAGACACAAAGTTGTATCATTGGATAGAAACCATCTTCAGGTCAATTTTAGATTATATTTATAATGAAATAATTTTCTTTTGCTGGAAAGCGACTAATAAATTAGAGTGAAGTAATATACTTGTCTTATTTTATTTATTGCACCAGTGCACACTTGTTTAGAAAGTTTTTCGAAAAAGAACAGATTTAATATTATAATTTTTGCTTTTAAAGCAAAATAGGTATATGCTGAGTTGGACGAGAAAGAAAGAAAAGAGATGGAAACAAAGAGAAAAATTTGAAGGAAATTTAAAAAAGTGCAGCTAACAAGAATAGATCTTAGAGTCTGCATCAACTACATCTGCTACATCGAATTTATTGGTCAGTCAATAGTATTACAGAATATTAATTAAATCGCGTTTAGAAATATTATAAGATTGATACTGTATAATAGGTTTGGCATTACAGGTTTAATAATATCTTGTCAGTAGTGAGAGAGAATTCGATTCAATGTATTATTGCAAACTAACTCGAAAGAAGGCACAAACTTACCAAGCATGAAAGCATCGTATAAACGCTGAAGCTCCACCCAATTTTATCGATAAGAAGAAGTAGATGCAGATCTCCTTTTCCTCCATTGGTATGCCACCATTTTTCTGAAATAACACAATCGACATTAATTAGAAATATTGAGATATCGCGTTAATAATTTAGATATTCATTTAGGACGACTAATAAAACGACTGATCAAGTGAAAGCGCAATAAAGCGAAGTCAGAAATTTCGATATTCTCGGCACTCACTCGCTCGCGTATGAAATTCACTTTCGACAGATAAAAAGACACGATAAACACAGAGCGATGATGATTGTAGTTCAGACTAGTATGAAATGTTGCGAACAGACGCATTTTATCGTAACAAGTCTAAGAGATCATTCCAGTGATTTCTATGTAATCATCGACATGATAGTCGAATAATAATTATTTTCTAATGGCTATTTACCTCGATACCTCCAATGCGTTGAACTGCTTTGGAATGCGCGGTTAGGAGTGAATGTGAAGCTCATGAGAGGGCGTCAGCTGCGTATCGATACCTTGCACTTTCGAGAGTCCTTGAAAATCAATGGCTGCGTTCAACAGAGAAAGCTGCTTTGCAATTATTGTAAAATTCATGAATCTCATTGGAATATGCTCTTAATTTTAGTTAAATCCAAGAGCATGTTAAATCCAATTAGATTCATGAATTTTACGAGAACAAGTTACGAGACTTACGATTTTGCTTAGTCTTGAATTCACGAAACATCAATATAAATTTCCCCATAGTGAATATATTTCAATAATGTACATAATTCCATAATGTATAAGGTATATAAAATTATTACTAACATTATAAACATTTATATTGAAGAATGATGTATTGATTGGGGCATGCCGAGTTTTTGACCCCTGATATTAAGTTTTTCTCTCTCAATTTGATACTTCGATATTTCAACGTACAATTATTAATATTAATAAAATATGATGAATTACAATATACTGTATGAAAACGTGTCAGTTAGCAAGTCACTCTAAGCATTAGTAAGTCACTCGCGATCACATTATTCGCCACTTTAACTACTTGAGAATAAACCTTGCACAAAGATTATAGCGATCCAAATACGTAAAATACGCAGGCCTGAGACGAATGAGAGAGAGAGAGAATACGGAAAATACGCCGCGCAGTACGCCCATTTCTCGCCCCGTCTTGAGGAACAATGGGCAGAAAATCACACGACTCGCAACGCGCATGCGGACTGGCAGGCGCGTGCGTTGCTAAGGTTACGCAGTCTTGTTGATCGCTCGGCGGCGGGCGGGTAGCGGATGTCGACGGCTGTAGATAGATAGACCGGTATTCATAGTCAAATCTTATATTTAAGACCGTCTTAAGTTTATCTTCAGATGATGAACAGATCATTTCATTGGCTACGGAGCATCTGAAGATGAACTTAAGCCAGCCTTAAAAATAAAATCCGACTATGAATATCGGCCATAGTCCCGGCTACCTATTATGGACTTCTTCAATTCCGATCGGAAACATTCAATTATTTCCCAGATTTCTATTGTCTTTCCTAGAGGAAACGGAATTATTCCGATCGGAATTGATTCCGAAGAAGTCCATAATATGTACCCCGACCTAACCGCCGTCACGTCAGGACGTGTTTGGACCTGGCGATTTTTGGAACGTTGCCTTGGAATTGTCAAGGCAATATTTATTGTAATCCCAACAAACACAATGTTACATGTAACATACATGTTAGTTGTAATTTCTTACTCAACAAACAATATAACTGTTATATAATATACGTGTTGTATAACAGTTACATTGTTGAATAGGAAATTACAACTAACATGTACGTTATATGTAATATTGTGTTTGCTGGGAATATAATTTGTAAAAACAAGTATTGTAATATAAATTGTAAACAGTACAACGAAAAGGCTAAAGTGCGCGCTATGTGGTGTTCTAGTAACCATGAAAAAAAGAGAGAGAGAAGCTCTAGATAGACGCGAGAGATAACGCTGTCTTTTTCTAATATTTTCACGCTTCGCGAACTTTCTATAACTGCGTCATTATTATTAAAGTCGCTAAGACGCGTATAAAGCGACACTGTATCGGAACCTCAATATTCTATGGGTGACAAGAATATCTTGTCAGTTCTTAAAATGTTTAATCGACCTCATCGGCATCGTTTTACGAGTGTAATGCATGCCAAGTAGCACTTGGCGACTGTGACGCGTAATATTCAACGTGTTTCACGATTTCTACCAATAATCGACGTAATAATTGAATAATAATTGTTTTGTAATGCCGCCATTTACGCGGTTAGAAACTGTGGAGTTCGTGCACAGATGTCTATACTAAACTAGGACTGCGTTCCGAAATTCGCTGCCAGTACTGAAATTCTATAATATATGTAACATGAACTATAGATTTTCAGTACTAGCAATGCATTTCGGAACGCAGCCTAGATCGCTAACAGGCTATCTAAAAGCATATAACGGCTTGTGTCCGATAGAGTTTCCGGTGCATGTGAGAAAATGGCCTCTACCGTCACATATTTTCACTACGTTTAGTCATAAAATTCTTTTGTTGAAAATGAGCAGAGCAAATAACGTCCAATACCATCTATTTTTTTATCACGATATTGTTTGATGCAATAAGATGCTGGCATTTTTTGGTTTTACGACAGTAATTTAATGATCACGCTACTCATATTGACGTGTAAATATTCACACAAGTGATACGTCACACATACAGGACGCCGCCATTTTCTCGCATGCAACCGGAAACTTTACGCGACACACGTTCGAAGTCCTTGTTAGCAATCTAGTTTAGCGTGCGTTCGAAAACTCTATCCGGGTGCACTCGCTGCATTGAAATGAGAAAGATACAGGAGTGTGATAAAGAGAAAGGAGAAGCATCCGGCTGAAGTTTTCGAACGCGCCTTTAGTATAGACATCTGTGAGCTCATGAGAGAGAAGACCACCTGCGTATCGATATTTCGGAACTTTGAGAGTTCTCGGACAGCGACTGTTCTTGCTCGCGCTGTGCTGCAGATGGCTGCACTTATCTAGATCACGACGAGATGGTGTAGATCTGCGATGCTATTCTTTTCATCGCGTGATTTTGACTGGAATGGATCTCGTACACGAATTACCGTTATCCAAAATACTAGAATGGAGTTTGTACGGTAAGATATCTTTGGATTATGTCGCTAAAACTATGTCGCGTATGTACCGTCGGCAATATCGGTCAGTGTTTAACCTGTTGATCGTGTTATAGTTATCCGAAGTTCGCGAATTTTTGCACTGTTGACTTGTCGATAAAGGCGAATTCGCGTCAAGAATATAAGCATTGTGCCATTGCATGTCGAAATATCGTAAGCCGTCAAAAGTAGATATTTCGCGCAATAAATCGCCGGGAATTCGAGCTCAAAGTTTGTATGTTCACCGTATGATGGCGCTCAGTGTATCTTAATTTGCACGTAACGCCGTTCAAATATCTCAACCGTTCTTTTGTAATGGCTGCGCGGCAGATTGCGGGTTTAGTAAGTTGCTTTGTATTATCTGTGATTTTAATTAGTCGAAAATAACCGTTTCGCGCGCATATTATCACGATTGGGATGCGGGAAACAAGCTACGTTGGCTCCGTTATGCATGTCGTTCGCCGTCTCGAGACACTGCGATAATATTCGGAAAAGTACGAACGTGGGGGAATAGGTTTGAAAATCGGAATGTGTTGGTCGTACCGACTGTTCTAATTGTGCGACGGGCGCCGAAAGTTCTCGATCGACGTAAACTAGATAACATAGCTTTTTTCGCCCATTATACTTGCGCGTCGCGAATTTTCTATGCGGACGGCGCGCGTAAAGTGCTCCCCAAATAAGGCATTTCTTGTTCCTTTTAAATGTGGGTTGCATCTTGCGTGACGTCTCGCTTGCTATGACGCCACACCTGTAATCAATAAGCAATGAATTCTGATCTCATTAGTTGTCCGTGCGTGTTTGGCCGAAATGGTTATACTCACTTATTATATTTATATATAACTCACATAACAATACTTCTCACTTGTTTTGCGACAATGCCTAAAAAAAGGATAGTTTTTCATGAAAACAAAAATCGGATGACTACGTCGACAAAAAATACCATTTATTATTTTGATGCTTTACATGAAAACCGAACAAATCGCTGATAATTACAGGAATGAGCAGCAATTCGTCTCAATTTTTGTCACGTTTATATTTACCTAACGTTCATTTTATACATCGTTTTCTTGTTTTTGTGTTTATCGTGTATATCTGCGTGTACAAGTATGTATGACGGAGACAAAATTAATGAAGTGAGGAGGATTTACACAAATTCACAAATTTCCTCGAAAAAGGCTGAATAACGAAGAAATCGAGAAGACTCGCAATGTGACTTTTCATCATACATATAGGCACGCACAGATACATGCGTAAGCGCAAAAACATTGTGTGCATTACAAAAATTCGGTCACCTTTCAAGTTCATCGTCGCTGTTAGAAGGTCCACTCGTTCCATTTGCACTCATACTTGCATCTCATATTCAAAATAAATTAGTTGACGTGGAAATCGGGCGTAGAATGGAAAAAAGGAAAAGGGAATAAAAGCGGAGAGATTGCAACTAGAACGAATAGACCCGAGGACTCTCGTTCGCGAAGGAGGCTTGTTCTACCAACTTTAAACTTTTTTCAACAAAAAAGTATTCGATTTCCTCGTCTCCGAGGAAATCGAATACACTCCTCATTTTTCAGTCCTATACGCTGTTATGTTAGTACCACTCGATATACGAATATACGTGACGTCCGACATATAAAGAGAAAAACGACAAGTAACTTGTTGAATTCTGACATAAAATTTTTGGGCAAATTGGAATTTAGACGATTCCCTTTGGTATTGAAATTTGTGAGAAATTTCACGAATGGTAATGTGACTGAAAGATTTGATAAGAATTTGAGCGGAACTATTTTTGATACAATAGTGTTTTAAATAATATATATAATATATTCGACGAATATTCGCGTTGCATACGGACTGGCACTAAAAGTTGAACGAAAGGCAAATAGAAGTCGACTATTCGGCTTCTCTTTCTTCTTTTTATTCGTTTATGTTACAAGTGTTTTTTTTCCACAAAGCGAGCTGCACGTTTTATTATTCTGGCACTCCTCGTTCTTATATCTTCTGTATCGTCTTTTTCTGCGTAATCGTTCTTTAACACGATCGAACTCATCACTGTCGTGATTTCGATCTTTCGCAAATTAATCCGGAAATACGAAGCATATGCTACGATATAATGTATTTATTAACGATTTTTTAATCGTTGGCCAATCGAAGATGCTCACGACAGCGTTTTCGCAAGTTTCACAGATAGTGAGACTTGCTCCCGTTACTCTCTTGATAGTTATACATATACATGCCTAAATTGCTCGTTATGATAGAACTTCTGATGCGTAGAAAAATATGACTTTCCACGGGAGGAAAATGAATCAAAGTGTCTAGTCTAATCGCTACGTCATTACTTAATCACAACCCTTACGCTTCTTTTTTTGTCGCTCATCGATTCGCCATCGATCGAAAACCATTAACGGTGCAACCGAATGTACGTAGCAACAATCCAGTATGCTCCATCGTTATGCATTGTACACGTGTTTAGAACGAAATCAAACGTTTAAGTACGCGTGACAATATAAAGATCGCAAGACAGTGGACACTATCGTAAAATGGACATAAATTTCAAAGTCTTCTTCAACAGCGACCGCGTCTAGTGCTTGGTCATTTGTTAATTTTAATCTTTAGAATAGAAATCTTTTTGACGATTCTTCCTCGTAGAAAATATCATAGAAGTTATATAAGATACCTACATAGCTCTTTCTCTTCGACGACGCGAATGAGGAAGAGGGAAACAAAAAGCGAGGTGCTCATGAACTCGCTCGTCCCCGTTCGCATCTGTCGGCGATAATTAATTAAAGCTTAAATCGGTTAACCAATTAGTAGGTGAAACTTCGATTCATCGATCGCGAGGAACTTTCGAGGCAATTTTTACATTTGTTTTCTTGTTTCGCGCTAAGTGCGAGAGCCGAGAGCTTCATTGTCGAAAATTGCCCTCGGCTGTTTTTTTACCATTGAAAGCTTTTCTCAGCAAATAAAAGTTTCAAAAGATTATCCATTAAATGATCAGGTTGCGTGGTTCACTCGAGCAAGTTTTTTTCCTTTCTTTTCTCTTCTTTTTACAAACACGAGAGAACTCTCAGTAGTAAAGAAATCCGATCAATCGCTTCCGTTTTTACTGTTGCAAGTCACAAGCTCTGAAATCTCACTTTTAAATCGCGGGGCATCTCGAAGTATATACGCTGTATG
>NW_022639494.1:235948-276253 GCF_010583005.1 Odontomachus brunneus | reverse complement strand
ATATTTCAATAATGTACATAATTCCATAATGTATAAGGTATATAAAATTATTACTAACATTATAAACATTTATATTGAAGAATGATGTATTGATTGGGGCATGCCGAGTTTTTGACCCCTGATATTAAGTTTTTCTCTCTCAATTTGATACTTCGATATTTCAACGTACAATTATTAATATTAATAAAATATGATGAATTACAATATACTGTATGAAAACGTGTCAGTTAGCAAGTCACTCTAAGCATTAGTAAGTCACTCGCGATCACATTATTCGCCACTTTAACTACTTGAGAATAAACCTTGCACAAAGATTATAGCGATCCAAATACGTAAAATACGCAGGCCTGAGACGAATGAGAGAGAGAGAGAATACGGAAAATACGCCGCGCAGTACGCCCATTTCTCGCCCCGTCTTGAGGAACAATGGGCAGAAAATCACACGACTCGCAACGCGCATGCGGACTGGCAGGCGCGTGCGTTGCTAAGGTTACGCAGTCTTGTTGATCGCTCGGCGGCGGGCGGGTAGCGGATGTCGACGGCTGTAGATAGATAGACCGGTATTCATAGTCAAATCTTATATTTAAGACCGTCTTAAGTTTATCTTCAGATGATGAACAGATCATTTCATTGGCTACGGAGTATCTGAAGATGAACTTAAGCCAGCCTTAAAAATAAAATCCGACTATGAATATCGGCCATAGTCCCGGCTACCTATTATGGACTTCTTCAATTCCGATCGGAAACATTCAATTATTTCCCAGATTTCTATTGTCTTTCCTAGAGGAAACGGAATTATTCCGATCGGAATTGATTCCGAAGAAGTCCATAATATGTACCCCGACCTAACCGCCGTCACGTCAGGACGTGTTTGGACCTGGCGATTTTTGGAACGTTGCCTTGGAATTGTCAAGGCAATATTTATTGTAATCCCAACAAACACAATGTTACATGTAACATACATGTTAGTTGTAATTTCTTACTCAACAAACAATATAACTGTTATATAATATACGTGTTGTATAACAGTTACATTGTTGAATAGGAAATTACAACTAACATGTACGTTATATGTAATATTGTGTTTGCTGGGAATATAATTTGTAAAAACAAGTATTGTAATATAAATTGTAAACAGTACAACGAAAAGGCTAAAGTGCGCGCTATGTGGTGTTCTAGTAACCATGAAAAAAAGAGAGAGAGAAGCTCTAGATAGACGCGAGAGATAACGCTGTCTTTTTCTAATATTTTCACGCTTCGCGAACTTTCTATAACTGCGTCATTATTATTAAAGTCGCTAAGACGCGTATAAAGCGACACTGTATCGGAACCTCAATATTCTATGGGTGACAAGAATATCTTGTCAGTTCTTAAAATGTTTAATCGACCTCATCGGCATCGTTTTACGAGTGTAATGCATGCCAAGTAGCACTTGGCGACTGTGACGCGTAATATTCAACGTGTTTCACGATTTCTACCAATAATCGACGTAATAATTGAATAATAATTGTTTTGTAATGCCGCCATTTACGCGGTTAGAAACTGTGGAGTTCGTGCACAGATGTCTATACTAAACTAGGACTGCGTTCCGAAATTCGCTGCCAGTACTGAAATTCTATAATATATGTAACATGAACTATAGATTTTCAGTACTAGCAATGCATTTCGGAACGCAGCCTAGATCGCTAACAGGCTATCTAAAAGCATATAACGGCTTGTGTCCGATAGAGTTTCCGGTGCATGTGAGAAAATGGCCTCTACCGTCACATATTTTCACTACGTTTAGTCATAAAATTCTTTTGTTGAAAATGAGCAGAGCAAATAACGTCCAATACCATCTATTTTTTTATCACGATATTGTTTGATGCAATAAGATGCTGGCATTTTTTGGTTTTACGACAGTAATTTAATGATCACGCTACTCATATTGACGTGTAAATATTCACACAAGTGATACGTCACACATACAGGACGCCGCCATTTTCTCGCATGCAACCGGAAACTTTACGCGACACACGTTCGAAGTCCTTGTTAGCAATCTAGTTTAGCGTGCGTTCGAAAACTCTATCCGGGTGCACTCGCTGCATTGAAATGAGAAAGATACAGGAGTGTGATAAAGAGAAAGGAGAAGCATCCGGCTGAAGTTTTCGAACGCGCCTTTAGTATAGACATCTGTGAGCTCATGAGAGAGAAGACCACCTGCGTATCGATATTTCGGAACTTTGAGAGTTCTCGGACAGCGACTGTTCTTGCTCGCGCTGTGCTGCAGATGGCTGCACTTATCTAGATCACGACGAGATGGTGTAGATCTGCGATGCTATTCTTTTCATCGCGTGATTTTGACTGGAATGGATCTCGTACACGAATTACCGTTATCCAAAATACTAGAATGGAGTTTGTACGGTAAGATATCTTTGGATTATGTCGCTAAAACTATGTCGCGTATGTACCGTCGGCAATATCGGTCAGTGTTTAACCTGTTGATCGTGTTATAGTTATCCGAAGTTCGCGAATTTTTGCACTGTTGACTTGTCGATAAAGGCGAATTCGCGTCAAGAATATAAGCATTGTGCCATTGCATGTCGAAATATCGTAAGCCGTCAAAAGTAGATATTTCGCGCAATAAATCGCCGGGAATTCGAGCTCAAAGTTTGTATGTTCACCGTATGATGGCGCTCAGTGTATCTTAATTTGCACGTAACGCCGTTCAAATATCTCAACCGTTCTTTTGTAATGGCTGCGCGGCAGATTGCGGGTTTAGTAAGTTGCTTTGTATTATCTGTGATTTTAATTAGTCGAAAATAACCGTTTCGCGCGCATATTATCACGATTGGGATGCGGGAAACAAGCTACGTTGGCTCCGTTATGCATGTCGTTCGCCGTCTCGAGACACTGCGATAATATTCGGAAAAGTACGAACGTGGGGGAATAGGTTTGAAAATCGGAATGTGTTGGTCGTACCGACTGTTCTAATTGTGCGACGGGCGCCGAAAGTTCTCGATCGACGTAAACTAGATAACATAGCTTTTTTCGCCCATTATACTTGCGCGTCGCGAATTTTCTATGCGGACGGCGCGCGTAAAGTGCTCCCCAAATAAGGCATTTCTTGTTCCTTTTAAATGTGGGTTGCATCTTGCGTGACGTCTCGCTTGCTATGACGCCACACCTGTAATCAATAAGCAATGAATTCTGATCTCATTAGTTGTCCGTGCGTGTTTGGCCGAAATGGTTATACTCACTTATTATATTTATATATAACTCACATAACAATACTTCTCACTTGTTTTGCGACAATGCCTAAAAAAAGGATAGTTTTTCATGAAAACAAAAATCGGATGACTACGTCGACAAAAAATACCATTTATTATTTTGATGCTTTACATGAAAACCGAACAAATCGCTGATAATTACAGGAATGAGCAGCAATTCGTCTCAATTTTTGTCACGTTTATATTTACCTAACGTTCATTTTATACATCGTTTTCTTGTTTTTGTGTTTATCGTGTATATCTGCGTGTACAAGTATGTATGACGGAGACAAAATTAATGAAGTGAGGAGGATTTACACAAATTCACAAATTTCCTCGAAAAAGGCTGAATAACGAAGAAATCGAGAAGACTCGCAATGTGACTTTTCATCATACATATAGGCACGCACAGATACATGCGTAAGCGCAAAAACATTGTGTGCATTACAAAAATTCGGTCACCTTTCAAGTTCATCGTCGCTGTTAGAAGGTCCACTCGTTCCATTTGCACTCATACTTGCATCTCATATTCAAAATAAATTAGTTGACGTGGAAATCGGGCGTAGAATGGAAAAAAGGAAAAGGGAATAAAAGCGGAGAGATTGCAACTAGAACGAATAGACCCGAGGACTCTCGTTCGCGAAGGAGGCTTGTTCTACCAACTTTAAACTTTTTTCAACAAAAAAGTATTCGATTTCCTCGTCTCCGAGGAAATCGAATACACTCCTCATTTTTCAGTCCTATACGCTGTTATGTTAGTACCACTCGATATACGAATATACGTGACGTCCGACATATAAAGAGAAAAACGACAAGTAACTTGTTGAATTCTGACATAAAATTTTTGGGCAAATTGGAATTTAGACGATTCCCTTTGGTATTGAAATTTGTGAGAAATTTCACGAATGGTAATGTGACTGAAAGATTTGATAAGAATTTGAGCGGAACTATTTTTGATACAATAGTGTTTTAAATAATATATATAATATATTCGACGAATATTCGCGTTGCATACGGACTGGCACTAAAAGTTGAACGAAAGGCAAATAGAAGTCGACTATTCGGCTTCTCTTTCTTCTTTTTATTCGTTTATGTTACAAGTGTTTTTTTTCCACAAAGCGAGCTGCACGTTTTATTATTCTGGCACTCCTCGTTCTTATATCTTCTGTATCGTCTTTTTCTGCGTAATCGTTCTTTAACACGATCGAACTCATCACTGTCGTGATTTCGATCTTTCGCAAATTAATCCGGAAATACGAAGCATATGCTACGATATAATGTATTTATTAACGATTTTTTAATCGTTGGCCAATCGAAGATGCTCACGACAGCGTTTTCGCAAGTTTCACAGATAGTGAGACTTGCTCCCGTTACTCTCTTGATAGTTATACATATACATGCCTAAATTGCTCGTTATGATAGAACTTCTGATGCGTAGAAAAATATGACTTTCCACGGGAGGAAAATGAATCAAAGTGTCTAGTCTAATCGCTACGTCATTACTTAATCACAACCCTTACGCTTCTTTTTTTGTCGCTCATCGATTCGCCATCGATCGAAAACCATTAACGGTGCAACCGAATGTACGTAGCAACAATCCAGTATGCTCCATCGTTATGCATTGTACACGTGTTTAGAACGAAATCAAACGTTTAAGTACGCGTGACAATATAAAGATCGCAAGACAGTGGACACTATCGTAAAATGGACATAAATTTCAAAGTCTTCTTCAACAGCGACCGCGTCTAGTGCTTGGTCATTTGTTAATTTTAATCTTTAGAATAGAAATCTTTTTGACGATTCTTCCTCGTAGAAAATATCATAGAAGTTATATAAGATACCTACATAGCTCTTTCTCTTCGACGACGCGAATGAGGAAGAGGGAAACAAAAAGCGAGGTGCTCATGAACTCGCTCGTCCCCGTTCGCATCTGTCGGCGATAATTAATTAAAGCTTAAATCGGTTAACCAATTAGTAGGTGAAACTTCGATTCATCGATCGCGAGGAACTTTCGAGGCAATTTTTACATTTGTTTTCTTGTTTCGCGCTAAGTGCGAGAGCCGAGAGCTTCATTGTCGAAAATTGCCCTCGGCTGTTTTTTTACCATTGAAAGCTTTTCTCAGCAAATAAAAGTTTCAAAAGATTATCCATTAAATGATCAGGTTGCGTGGTTCACTCGAGCAAGTTTTTTTCCTTTCTTTTCTCTTCTTTTTACAAACACGAGAGAACTCTCAGTAGTAAAGAAATCCGATCAATCGCTTCCGTTTTTACTGTTGCAAGTCACAAGCTCTGAAATCTCACTTTTAAATCGCGGGGCATCTCGAAGTATATACGCTGTATGACCTGATAACTTCCTCGCATTGTCGACGAGTCGATGCTCAATCATTTAATACGCCAATCAAGAACACTACGCTAACGCCGCAGAACCAATAGAAAGTAGATCGCAGCTCACTTAACCGCTAATTATCCGTACTCGATTAACCCGTAAATTTCTACCACACGCTGTGATTCTAATCCACATGCGCGACGATCAACACTCAACATGCAGGGAACATCACATTGAATTCGTTATATGACGACACGTAATCGTATCTACGTCTTTTTAACTACGTTAAGGGTGTCCCTTCCATTATGTCACGACATTTTTTCCCTTCTCTCTTTCTTTTCCCCGCGAATCGCTTTCTTCGTGAAAACGCGCACGTGCGCGATGATCGTTCGCAAATCGTAAGAATCCTAAAGTCTCTAATAGTTCTAATGATGAAGCGAGAAGAATCGCCGAAACGCTTGCCCTCTTTTTTTTTATACAAGACTTTACAAGGCCATAGTATGTTTCTTCTTGCGCTGATACTCTCTTCGATATCTCTCTCGCTGACACGTTGTCAGTCGTTTGCGTGTTACTCTCCACGAATGTGGATTTTCCACATTGAGATGTGACAAATTAAGATCAAATCAAAATTACCAGTCGCGTATAATCGCGAATCTCCTTCGTGGCTAAGAACAAACGCTTAAAAATATAAAAATTCCTCACGTGCGCAAAAAGATGCGAATGTATATTTGATATTATCAACAATCACGATATTTGAAAGAAGATCACTGAGGTGAATAACTTTCACTTTGAAATGAGCGAATATCACGATTCTCGTAAGCGCTATTCCATTCTGCAAATATAAATCCACAAGCTTGCAACGTGTCACGATCGAGAGAGGTATCAGCGGTACTGTACATTCACGAGACTCTTTTTCTCTTCGAAACTGCCATCCCTATGGCTGTTGAGAAAATGGCAGAATTTCTTAGCGCGTCTATCGCGCCAAGTCCTACGTATCTACGTAGTCACTAGCGACAGTGACACATGAGAAAGACGAAATCCGGAGAATGTCAGAAAGGACAGCCCGATCGCTTCGGTACGTGGAATCTTGAGTCATGTCGAGGCAGAAACGACAGTGCCGCGTAGAACGTGGGAAATAGATTAATTGAGAAAAGTAGGTATACCTGCTTCTAATCGTAAAGAGGACATGCCGTGCGATCTGAGGATCGCTTCAGTCGGCTCCGACAATTAATAATTTCAACAGGATGACTAACGCTAAACACATCTAACTACCGATCCCTAATGGTGTTCCGTGGGCGAAATCGTTTTTGGGTCCCGAATGATTATTGTAACTCGTCTTTTTAAGATCTCTCACGTACGTCCGTCTCGGTTTCCGCTTTTCGCCTTTCCACTCACCTCTCGAAACCGCCCCCGCATTCGTTTTCCTTTAATTACACGCTTTACAAATTCTCAGTTTCAACGATTAGTATTTAGACGTTCACGCATGTAACGGTTAATCGCGTATCTACGAGAATCAAGCATTCGTGTGCGGGTGGACGGGCCCCTCGGGCCTGTCCGGCCCCCTCACGATACGTTCGAACGTGATTTTAGGCCGATCGGGGATGGAAATTATAATATTCACGATCGCGATCGTGAGTAGTGAGCGAAAGGGAAAGGGCTGCGGTCGGCAAAGTGGCCGTCTTCTTCCTTTTCCTCGCGCGACGTTTCCGTTTTTATTACGTGGCAGAGCGCGACGACGTGACTCGATTTTACGTCCGTTTAAATTGTTCCTCTCTCTCTCCCTCTCTCTTTCTCGATTTGTTCCACTATTTTTAGTATCAACCATACGATACTGAATCGCTGAGATAAATTGCCGAACGGACGCGAAATCGATTCGCATCGCCGAGACGCGAGCCCGCTTTCCTGCTTTCACGCAGGCCGGAAAAGTGGCGCGCTGATTCACATGAACACACGCACAATTCCCGTGAGATTGTCCCTGACACTTACAATTACATGTTAGAACGAGTACAACATAGATATGTACGGGAAGAGGCCGTTGCTTTTATAACGCTTAATTAACGGCGTTCTCGATGAGGCGACCAGTCGCGCTAAATATTCTCATTTCGATAGTCAGACAATCACTTTTGCTTCTAATCTATTTCTCTCTCCCCGAGTTAGTTACTCTAGAAACGTTTTTGCCCCCGCGAGACTGATCAATCGTGACAATATATAATACATATCGAATGTACAGTTATGCAATAGAGTTCGCTGACGCGTGTGCTCGTCTCTAGAAATATTTTACACACGGCCCGTGTGGCACGAATTGTAGTAAGTACGATATATTTATCGTCTAGAGATTCGTAGCGTAAGTTTGAATTAGTTCTCGATTGTCAAGGTTGATACATAACGTATGATGTAATAAGTTCACGTGTGAATGTGTGCATGCGTGTGTGTGCGTATGTGTGGATGTGCGTATACATGTTCGTCGTACATGAGTAGACGTAGAAGTTAAAGTAGTGAGGCAGACTCGAGTCACACTCTAGTTTCAAGATACTAGCGTTCTGTCTTGTAGAAAAAGTCGAAGTTTCTCTCTAGCGTGTCTAGATTTCATTGTAAGGTAAGCTCGAGCTCCTCGTCGGCTATTAGAAGACTTTCAGAAAACGCGCAAAAAGTGTGAAGCATAGAGCGTATAAAGAGCAGTTTAACCCTTTGCTCTCTAATTAGCGATTTCATTTGGGATACCGAATTTCTTTAGATTAGCAGTAAATTTGGCATTTAGATTTCTAACCAGATGCGCTGATATATTCATCTTATCCTGAGAGAAAAATTATTTGTTTGCATTCGAGCATTCTTGAAGTCGCTCTGGAAGTATTGTTTTTCACGATCGATCAGTTATAATAATATATATAACGTGTAATATATATGTAGAATATAAAAGTTTTATTTTTTTATACTTTTTGGGAACTTTTATTGCATTAATTTCGTGTACTTTACGACACACTTAAACGTAGAAGAGACGCTAGATCTGATTTGATATTGATTTGATTCGGACTCGATTGTCCGGAAAACGATAATTCAGGGAGCAAAGCGTTATCCCTAAGTTGACCGTTGCGGTCGTCGTTGACGTTAATGAGTTGGAACTAGTGTCGCTATAAAATGTAGAGTCTCGTCTTCCTTGATCTTGCAAGTGCGTATTTAGTCAGAAGAAGAAGAGAGAATAAGCAGCGTTGGAGAGTGATAATAGTAATAACGATAGTATCGATAATGTTAAGTAGCAATCGTAGTAGTAATAGTAGTAGCAGTAACGGTAGTATTAGGTCACTTTGAAGGCTAGTAGAAAACGTGCCTAGAACGCGCTCAGCTACTTACGAAGGAGAAGTCTTCCGTTTTAAAGTAGTAGATAATTGCATTCGTACGAGAGGATTGTCCATGCGATAATCTTCGTATGAGGAAACTTTCGACAAAGATCCGCGACGGATGCTGCATCCGCTCGAAAATTAATTTGATCTTTTTCTCACTTTTGCTCTTTCTCTCTCTCTTGCCGAAAATTTCGCCAATTCTCTTTTACCCTTGCCACGAATATCTCTTTTACTCGATATTTGTCCGCGTTTGTACTTTCTGGTTACGTAGTTTGTTAAGATTACTCCGAAATTATTTCTCTTTGCTTCTGCACTTCAAACGTAACTTGCTGCGTATGGAAAAAATTAATGAGTTTGAAAGTAGTCACATTTTTCATTAACTTAACAGTTTACCTAAGGTATTAACGGCCCCATATGTAAAGTACCATTAATCCTAGAATTCTAAACATGGATAAAATTTGCCCAGACCGATCTCTCAAACGTAATCGTTTTCAAAAGCAAATATTTTATATTTTCATTACAACTTTTTTTAATTACATTGAATCGCGAAAACACTGAGGGCCGGTTTTTCAATAGCAATTTAAACTTGGATTCAAGTTAAATTCTATTCTAACAATACGTTTGTTTTGTTTAAACAGAGTTTAAGTTGAAATCTAAGTTTAAACTATCATTGAAAAGCCGGTTCTAATAGTCTTCATACTCTTCAATGCTTCCTACATCAATTAAAAAAAAAAGCTTTGAATTTTGATTATTCTTACGGAAATTAGGAACAAGTGAAAATGCGCTAGGTAAGATTTATTCATGTTCAGGTTTTACGTAACTTTTTGGTGTGTTTACGGTTCTAGAATTACGAATTTACAACTGAAAGTACTATACATTATAAAAGTTTATAGTCGTGCGATGACGTATACGTATATTTCGTGGGTAACGCGGCAAAAATCGAATTCCCGTCTGTTCGGTATTCGTGACGTTCGGATATATTTCTAGGCCGATCATAGACTTTCCTTCGTGGGAACACGATCGTTTTTCGCGATACGTTTCTGACTTAGCCCTCGCAAAGGCACAACCGTCTCGTTATGACTCTCGCGGTGAGACACGTCATTTGGCGTTCGAGGCGAGAGACCGATATGAAACGATTATATCGACAAGAAGTGTGTGAACAGCACAACCATAGTCAAGTGTCTCCTCGGGCCGATATGCTCCCACGCTCTGTGTTTTTTTAAGTTAAAAAGTTACTTTCTTCGTGTGCTCGAGCGCTCGCGATTCCGCTTCGCACATCTTTTCGTTTGCAATGAGAACAAGTCTTTCGTTTTCAGAGATCACAAAGGAATCCTAGTCGCAAGACGTTCTAATTAATCGGGCCTCGTGTGAACGAAAGTTTTTGCCAGAACCTTTCGATGTTTCACTGGCTCGACGTTTACAAAAGGAGAGCACAATCAGTGAGAACATACGCGACGAAAATAATGATTAATAATACAATCGTAAGTGAGAATTGCAACACGTATATGTCGTCGTTGAGAATTTCGTTTCGACGTCGACTTGCGAAAATAAATGTTCGATTGCACTTTCGTTGACATCCCTTAAACATCTACGTCGTTTAACATTGAGTTTAATGATATGGGACAGTGATACTGTATTATCTTCATCGTATCGTTTAAACACATGTACACATTTTGATTATCCTTCGTTATACAATTTCCCTTTTCTGCACAGATCATAACAATACATAGAACAATACATGGGATACGAGTGCGTATCCACATACGTATTGTGATACGTAGATACGCTATATATACCGTATTGTTATACACGTATTTAAACGATAACATATATATATACATAGATGTGCATGTACATACGTCCCGGGTCGATCTCGACGCCGTAAGAGGTTACCGCTATACACGCACACAACACATCACTTAACTCTTAAGACATCTCGCTGCATTTCTCCGTCCGTGCGCGCGCGCGCGCGCGCACACACACCATACTTGATTACAATAATAAATCCGTAAACTTCAATCTCGTTAGATATAATTTATGGATCATCGTGGAGGTGCCATTAATTAACTCTGTACGGTATTATCACGTTTATCACCTATCGCTAATTACTCGGGCGGGGTAAGCGCAATTAATCTTGGACAATTCCTAGCCAATGCCGCGGGACATTGTGGGATTTAAACATTCACAATAACGCGTCCTGAGGATCACCGTGTGCCATACCGCAAGGTCGTTGATTAAGCTCGAAGCTGAGATTTCGCGCGTAACATTTCGCATTACGTGGCCGATTGAATCGCGCTCGCGAATTGAATCGAATCGCCTCGCGAGGCCATCGTGATCCTCGGGATGCCGCGCGGAAACGGGACGTCGATATTAGATCTGAGAAACGTCGAAGGAATCCGCCTGTCAGTCCCGCTATCAGTCTACGAGCTACAAAAATTGTGCGACTTCTAAAACACCGAGTTTTTGGTTGGTTGGTTGGTTGATTATTATTCAAATTGGCTGCGAAGTTACACCCTCGTCTTGTCCGCTCGTCTCGCCACCACCTCGCTAAATTGCTCTGTTTGTCTTTGGCTCGGCCAGCGAGCCTCGGAACGATTGTCTACCGTTATATAGTTAAAGCAATTAACATCGATCGAGGCACTCCGTGCGATTCCAGTGTTTCCTATCTTCCCGCTATCGCTCTTCTGGAACGCGAGCTTTGTGTCTACTCTTTGTGTCTAACAAATTCTGAAAATACTTCCCCTATTGTATCTTCACAGTTGAAAGATAAAATTCACAGTTTATATTGCAATTATTTTGCGATACGGCTCACGATTTGCAGAAAACTAGAATGTAGATATAGTATTTTTAAAAATATTGATTCATATACTTAACTAATTTACCGTAAATTCAAAGCGTCGCGTTTCTGCGAGTAATCGACAAAATAACCAGAATTGCAGGAAAACTAAGTTTCCTGCTTTAAAATTTAAGAGAATAAGATTTGACCCAATTCGAAAATTGAATTAAAATTCAATGGAAATTTTGATCTGATATACAACCTAGAATTATATACAAGTATATGCTAATGGCGTTCAGACGGAACAAAATGTAAATTTTTATTCCGCACTCCACATCGCGTGTCTACATTAAATAGAAACAGGAAACACGAATCTCGGACGTGTCTCATCGACGTGGAAAGGATCTAACAGGCATTGTTGATCCTCCAGTATTGATTGAATCAGCGCGTACGAAATTCGATCGAATCACTGACTGGATCAACCAGATGAGACCGCTGCGAGCGGAAGATGTCGATCGAGTTTCGCTTCGGCGCAGTCGTTCTCGTCGATATTATCCTTGTTTCGGGAAAAATGGACCCTCGTCATCTCGTCAGGATACATATTATCAAGATACATGGCTGTCACCATTTCCGTAGTTAACCTCCGAAAAATAATCTCTCCCTCGCTTTCTACGTTTCTTCACATTCCCTCCTCGTTCTCTTTATATTGTACTTGGTTGCTTGTCGCTTGACATGCTTGCGCAGGTACACCTTTATCGCTAAAATCACCGCGAATCATCCACGAGACACTCGCGGATCTCAAAAGGCGCTAATCGAAGGAACTCGGTTCTTTGGAAAGCTATATATGCGCATTCCTTTGCACTCTCTTACCGAGACGAAACGCGGCGACAGTGACGTCGTTCCATAAGTGCGAGTTGAACGAATGTGTTTCTTTTTCACGTCCTCTTTACGAATCTCAAAATTGATTGTCTTCTTGAACTGTATGATAAAACCATCTGAAGTTGATTGTCTTTCGGTTACACGCTATTACGTGATTAGCGATTTCCACTCAGCGCTGTGCGCATTGTCGATCTTTTCGTGTTATTGATTGCTTTCACTACTTCTCTCTCTCACAACATCCTTCCAATATTTATATTTTAAAATATATGTCAGTTCTCTCTCTTTCTTTTTCTCTCTCTCTGATATTAGGTAATTCTAGACATACATTTGCCGCTACCATTTGTTTTCGCGCAAACGTTGACAAAACGTTAACAAACGTTGAACGGAGAAATGAAAAATACAACTAACGTAATTCAACCAACGTGCATAGCACAATTTCTATCGATCGACCGAATGGAATAAAACTTTCCTACGCAAATAAACTTACGCGCAATCGTGAAAACAAGATTTGACGATTGAAAAGCCGCGAAAATACGGAAAGATCGACAACACGCAAGCTTCGCCCGCCTTCTGGAACAACGCGCGTTTCGTCGCATCATTCATGGACTTGCGATAATAAAAAGAAACGCCGATGCCTCGAGGAGATCGAGATCGTATCGGCGAGCTAGCATGTGATCAGTCACTATTTCCATCAAGAGATGATCTTGACGACGGGCTCGTCCTCGTCTTTGAGCAAAAGGCTCAGTCTGAGGTCGAGCTCGCCGGCCTCCAGGGCCCACTTTTCCCTTAACCATCATGGCGAGTCCGCGTTCTGCGTGCCGAGGGTGTGGATCGGGAAGAGCGGATACCAGTCGATGGTCATTTGCGTCAGTGGCAGAAGGTCGAGGTTTACTTCGGCACCACCCAATCCCTGATTGCTTTCGAAGCCTTGCTTCTTCTCCCACAGCATCACCAGAAGGTCTCTGCCTAGCGCGTCGCAGCTGCCGTACTTGAGGGTCTGGCGATACTGCGGGCTCTTCGAGTGTCGTATCACGCGTGTCTTGCGCTTCTGCAGCCACCTTTCTCCGTCACGCAAATACGTCTTTACGTAGGTGTCTGCGGAAAACACAAGTCTCGTCATTAATTAGTATTCGAACAGCTATTCGGAAAATTCGATTTTATTTGCAACAAACTCAAAGATTTTTAACAAGTTACATTAGTGTGTGAATTCTGGAAAATTAGAGTTCTTTCCAGTTATTTTTTTCGTCTATAGAGCAGCCTTTGAATTCCCAATAATTCGTGTACTAGTGACTGTTATTCATACAACCTTAAAGCTGGGGAGGATCTTTAAACAGCGGAAACACAAAACGACGCATTATATTATTGTGTTATATCTTATTAAAATTTTCTTCGCGATAGTGAACTAATTGAATCGAGCTAATCTGTTTTCATTCTCGGGATACTTATAAACGACATTATGTATCGGTTTTGCCGCAGGTTTGCGCTTAATATAAAGTCTAATGACAAATTAGCAAATCTAGGGCGTCGCAATTAATGCGCGTTGATTCGACCACGCAAAATTTTGTTTCTAAATGTAAAACAATGCACGAATAATCAAGATAGAACGGTGCGCCGTAACGTTTAGCGAATTAATGTTAGCGCGAGGATACGGTAGCTGGGTGGGATATCTCAACGGTACTACATTGGGAGAATTTTATAGTAGCTGTAAACAGGCGAGAGCAACTAGAATGGGAGAGAATTAGCGGTAAAGAGAGGAGGCACGCTCTTCGAATTACCTGGCTCCTCCTTTTCCCTGGGACAAATGCCTCTGGCGCAGATAACCTCGACCTCGAGAGTCCCTTTGCAGAGAAAGAAGCCTAGTTTCACTTCGCCATTTTGCGCACCTGCAATATTGTCGATTGCAATTAGAGACACGTCCAGTTCAAATGCAAAGCAAGATCGAGTGAAGATCAAATAAACTCTTCAAAGCTTCTTAGACCAAAGCGACAATCGTTTTGTTTACTTTATACGATCGATTAATTGAGTAGAATTACTATAATCAAATATATTTTAGAAAAAGTCTTACTAATATACCAATTCCCGGACACGTATCTAATTCTGGACATTGTGATTGTTTTGGTCTTTAAAAATACAAATATTTAAACTTTCAATATAAAAAATATATATATATATATATATACATTTAATATATATTCTCTATGTTTTGAAAGTTTATATATTTGTATTTAAAGACCAAAATAAGAATATCCAGGATAAAGTATGTGTTTGGGCATTGATAGTTTAATCTTATAGATCTTATATCTTGTAGTCTAATGACTGTGTCATTATATTATTACTATCGCGCTTCGTATAATACTTAAAACAAATATATACCTGAAAAATTTATACTAAAGTATATACTTGACAAGATAAATAATTGAAATAAAAATAAGGCGAAACGAAAAAGAATTGATAAAGATAGTGACTTCATTTTGATAAGGGTTACGAGCAAATATTTTACCACTGATCATTTTGTATCCTTTAGGCGGTACCTGTCCGCAACCCAGTTTTATGTCGACGCCATTTTCATTTCCCGCCGGCTGACTGTAATAACAAAAATTATTGTCACACGGGTTCGATTAAATTTCGCTTAATGGATATCGATGTAGAGATAATTCCGAGTTTCCGTTCGCGTTTCTCTATCGTTGAATGCGCGACGATTGAATCAGGACGTCGCTAACGCGCGATGACACAAAGCGTAATTGATGAATCGATAATAGACACACCGGAAACGGGAATAGAATGGAGTGATTGATTCGTTTCGACTTGCCACGAAAGAGATGGATCGCCATACCTCCATTTTTCGTCCTCGTCTGACTCGCTGTTTCTATCGTAAAATCTCTCTGGAATCTCCATGACGCTGTCTTTGCGCTCACCCCGCCCTACGAGTTGAAAAATATCTCTTGAGATTATTTGTCGCCGATTATAAACTACAATTTCCGTGTCGTCGCGCGAACGAGCAAGATACTATTACAAAAACACAATTCACCGAGCAGTGCTCGTGGATCTGTAGATTTACTCGATTCTGTAAGCGCATGGCGACACAAATTGCAGTTAAGTCGTTATCAAGAAATAGAGATAGAAAAGGAAAAGAGAAAGAGAGAGAAAGAGAGACAGAGAAAAAGAATTTACACCTTGCCAATCAGAAGAATCAGCTCTACAGACTTATCCTTTCAATTTCAATTTTACGACAAATTTCTGAGAGAAGCTGTCTACTGGACAATAAGACATCTGCGCGAAGCACCTTCGATCGTATGAATTTCAGTGATTCGTTACGATTCGTGTATAATTCCCATAATAAGTTGTTTTCTCACACATTAACACACTTTCTCAACAATATATCTCTCAAAATTTGTACTTCAAAAGTTTTCTTTACGCGACAGTCTAATGTTTTGATCGTTTTGCTCAAATGGCACATCGAGTGAGGTGGTTGTAAAAACTCTAGATTTATTTTAAGGGTTTCTCTTGTAGAAGGGATTAAGATTATATTTAAATATTATTTTTTCATATACAAAATGCAAATTTTTAAATTAACGTCGTCAACGTACAGTGCCAATTTTGATGCGTCGGAATAGATGCTCGAAATCTCGGGAGCAATTCAATTGTCGCTGGCGTAACCGCGGGCTGAATCGTGAAATTCAACGACCGAAGCTTCCCGAATTAGGTAGATATATATAATAAGGTCCAAACGCCCGAGTTTCCTACATAGAGAGAAGTAAGATACAAACTTCGACTCCAAAGTACCAGAGCGATAGCGGGGAGTTTCAACTCTACGAAGAGGAAAGTTCGGTCTCGATAGCTGTAATAAGATAATTAGAAGCTCGGAGAGAGAGCTAGCAGTAGCTCGGCCTTGTTCTACTGTTAACATATTCCGCCAGCTAAGGCTTCTTGCTATGTTTCTTACACTTGCGCTTTCTCGTTGCTTGTCACGGCACACGAATCATTCTAATCCCAAAGGACGCCACTTCATTGCAAACCTTATTAATTTAATCGTTGAGTTCATGTCTATGCCGTAGATTAAATTTTTTGGTAATTCTTTTCCTCCTGATTTTTTCGTGCTGTCAAAAAGGAGCTGCAGTAGTATCGGTTGTCCGGCGCGAAATAACGCGACTAGTTCCGCGCGTAAAAAAACGATTTTTTATCGGCATGAATATCTCCGGTCGTAACAGTTTCCGTCAATTTCAACCCGTAGCTCGCCTTTCCCCTTTTTGCACCGGCAATACTAAATCCACTGAGGGATGGATGAATTGTTCCGACTCAGAAATTTATTTGGTTTAATAAGATTCCGTAGTGATTTGTGGCACAAAATTGCACTCTTCATTCGGTTCTACAGTATAAAGACGTTTTATAACGTTTTATTGTATTATTTTTAATTCTTGCACTAAAAAATTTTTTTATCCAGCAGTTTGAAGTATTTTCATATTGATGTAGCATTTAGCATCGACATAATTAATAATTGAGTAACGTGAAAGTAATATTTAGCATTAAATCGAAAAGAGATGTAATTCATCAATTTCACACGATCAGTTAAACCTATATTTATACATTGATATCCTATCGCGCGCGTCTCGATATCCATAAATGTAAAATTTCATAAAATTTCATAAAATCATAAAATATTTTTATAAAAATCACATCCGCTCTTTTTAAGTCTTCGTCGACAGAACGTACATTTTCAATTGGACACATTTGCGAAGTAGAAAGTCTCTAAAGTACACATACAATTAAGAATAACCAAGAATTATAGATCGGGAACAATTGCGAGCCAATATGTGTGGTATAAAGGGAGAGAGTATAAAAATACTGGGCAAGACAGTTTGTTAGATAAGTCAACGATATTAGCAAAATACTACTATAAGGTGCTCACGTCGATGAAATGCTTGAAAGACGTGCAACAATACGACGACATTCTTGACTCCTCTTACCTAAGATCACGATTCGAGGTAGCGATAATGGTAGCAAGTGACTAACGTTCATATTATCTACAAATGCTATTAGTACTAATTCAAGCGAATACTCTGAAGCATAACTCGCTCTAATGTAAGAAACGACTTGAAAGGGAAAAGGAGAGAAAGAAAGAGAGAAAAAGAAAAAAAAAAAAAAAAAAAAAAAAAAAAAAAACAAAAACGATAAGTGAATAGTCGAGGCTTTCAATAGGGGGCAGGACGTGGAGATAAGATGCTTTTTCTGCTACTCACCCATTAGATGACTCGAAACATTTCGCGTGTAATTTCTGCACACAACGTGTTACTTAGGCTAGTGAGAAATAACTGACTGATGGAATTGTAAGATGAATATTAGGCAACAGCCGCTGCTTTAAAAAAATTCTAATAGTTGATAAGTTCGTGTAATATCATATAATGGCAGTTTTAACGGAAAGCTTGCCTGTAGCGTCTTTTATATAGTTGTTCCCTTCAGATCTGTTAAAAAATATAGTCTTGAGAAAAGAAGGAGAAAGTGGTAGACAAATTGATTAGATAAGAGCAAAAAATTGGGCTGAAGCTCAACGTAGAATAATTCCATTCCAGACGAATAAATAAGGAGGGACGCGAAAGAGGTAAAATGTGACGCGAGTGAATTAACATGAGTGCGAAAAGTAACGATATGTCCGGGAAAAAATGTTGCGAAACGGAAGCATAGTTATTTTTGCCGTGAGAAATTATAGCACGATAAAATTAGTGAGAATGCGCACGAAGGGAAAGAAAATATTTCGCGGTTGGAGCTTAGCGCGTTTCTATCTTGACCTTATGATTAACGACGTTGCGTGCGTCCCTATAAAATAAAATGTGGCGTGGGTGTATCGTAGGAAAGAGAAATTAACGGCACGTGCGCGTGTGGACGAAAGGAAGATATAGGGAGAAAGATAAGGAACTGATCGAACAAGCAACAAAAACACGAAAATCAAGAATCAAGTCATGTCCTAACGTCGTAGAACAATACTCTCTATCGAAGATACATTCACGTGTTTTTGCTACGCTTGCCTGTGCATTCCGCGCTATCAATAAAAGACCTACCCTGTTCTTACTCTCCGCTGCGAAATAAGTAAGGTTGCTCTAGTTATAAAAGGGGTGAACTAAAGCGGCAAAAACTCGAAGCAACGTCCCGCCCAAAATAGATACAATACAGGTAGACAGATAGAAAGAGCGAGGATGGCAGGGAGACAGAGCAATAGACAATGAGCGACAGAGAAAGAGTGTGTCTTACCGGAAGCCCATAACGTTGCTCGACAGTGCCTTGCGGTTATTTATCGAGGTGGTGTGGAGTGCGGCAGTGGGAAGGAGGCCGAGTTACCGGTCCTCGGAGACACAGGCTCGCACTGCCACACAGTAACTGTTGGGACTACGCACTCTGTTGTCGTTGGTCGATGGTGGTTGGTTGGTTGGTTGGTTGGTTGATTGGTTGGTTGGTTGGTTGGTTGGTTGGTTGGTTGGTTGGTTGGTTGGTTGGTTGGTCGTACGTGCGTGGCCCACGATTTGTCGTCGATAATCGGGGTTGTGACGATGGCCGATGGCGTTTCGACCGAGCGAACCGAACGTTTCGAGCGATTCGAGTCGAGTAACGCGTTCAGAGTTCAGTTTGCATTGATGGACGGTGCAATGCCGACCGAGAAAGGATACCAACATAATCAACAATACATCGAGGAGTCAAGTTCAAAGTGCACGCCGTGTTCGGCCGTGCACATATGCGAACGAAGATGCATACAGCCAACGCGCGGTAGAGGAGGAGGAGGACGAGAAACTGAATGGGTGATTGCGATTCTTCGGGCCACTTAATGATCGCTTCGGGTGGTCGACGACGCGGTTGCCGGCGATGAGGCGACGGATTAGACGTGTACATGCGACGAGTTAGTATGACGCTTTATTCCGAGCGAGTAGCGTGGGCGGATGGGGGTTGATTGTGTGAGGAGCATTCTGACTCGTCACGCCGGAATTCGTTACGTTCTCGTGTGCCCCTGAAAACGTCAGCCGGCTTATTGCTCATTTATTTCGCGGCGTACTCCAATGCGTAATGCAAGTTCACCGCGAGTCTTCATTACAGCACCAAGCGAGTGGGAATGACAGTAATTCTGTATTTGCTCGTACAACTAGCGGAGTTAACGCGACATCGCGGACAAGCAGGATCTAGCCGTTTCCACAGCTGTGCACAATCCACCCTGTTACACGATAAGCTACGTCCTTCGTGAACGAGTTTATAAATTATTCAAACTCGGCAGCGAGTTGCCTTCGCGAGATGACATGTAATGTTCGGTATGTCACGTCGGGACTGACAGAAATATCGCGAGAATAATTTCGCAGTCGTTCAGCGCGTCATCGTCACGATTCCGTCCCGCGCGCATTCACCACCTGCCGCGCGAGTCATGACCTGAAGCGACCATCGAGTCTCAACGATGAAGAAGCGATAATCTGGCTGACAGAAGGATCACCATACGTCGCGATTATAGTAGCTTGGCACGCTTGACGTGCTTTCAAATGCGGCAAACAACACCCGGGGGAGCGGATGAGAGGCTGAATAGCGCAAGAACAGACAAAGAGAAAGAGCAAAAGAGAGAAAGAAAGAGAGAATGAGAAACAGAGAAAAGATCATGGCGTATAGACTTATACATGGTGCGTGCAACGGCTCAGGAGCACGATAGCGAATTACGTTTTCCGATGTCGTTCGTGACGATATAATTGCTCTTTTTCGCCTCGTGAAAGCCCGAAGTGCAGCGAAAAAGAGAGAAAAGAAGAGGGTCGATACTGTCGAGTCATTACTGTCAGGCTGGCGAGACGATACGAGCAATCAGCGGCAGGCAGCAGCGGCGCAACAGTAATCGCAACATAGAAGGGCAAAGGGCACATAATTGCGAACGCGTTGTCTTTTGCTGGCTTAGAGGTCGTAGAAGGACGAACAGCGGCTTCTCCGAGACAGAGCGGAAAACAGGCATAGAGGCACGAGAATGGGCACACAGTGGTGTTATGCTCGATGGAAATACACTTCGGTCAGGTGGATCCGAATTCGGACCGATCGATCCGGAACGATGATTCCACGAGACGAAAAAAGATGAAGAATGATCGACGAGCTAGGCGAAATCTCGCAAATTCAAGCGGAACACTGCGTGATGGATCATCTCGGTGGATCCTGAACGAATCCGCCTCTTCGATCCTGCACTCGATTCCGCTTTCGATTCGCCAATGGGTCTTCCGCGCAGATTGGCAGCAAGTTTGCTCGCTGACAGTCGGTTCGACCGAGATTCTCGCGGTCCAGTTCGATAGCGAAATCGTCAACATAGCGTGTGAACGATGAGAAAGCGACGAGGTGTGATCGGGAATATGATGAAGTGCAAAGCGAAAAAGCCATCGAAGACAGTCATTGTGGCCGACGTTGCATATGAGGACACGAAATCGATCCAATTTCGCGGCGGAGTCACGTCGAAGTCCTTTCCAGGTCGGGTTGTTTTCGCTTTGATCCGTCCGATTCGGATATGATAAATTGACTACAATACGATATTTAGCAAACAAATATGAATTCCTCCGAACGTCGAGTACGTTCGCTCGGTCAAACCGCGCGGGGTCGACGGGACGTGATACATAGTGCGAGACAGATAAATAGTAATTGCATTGACATCCGCAAAAAAGGAAAATAGAAAAATTGGAGAGAGAGAGAGAGAGAGAGAGAGGTCTCTAGCTTTACAGAATGTGTGCATGTGTGACTCACGATATGGATAAACATATAGACCGTGGAATAATATTAAACATGACCGAAAGAGTGATTGCAGAATAGAATTCGGAAAGGGAGCGTAGAATGCGAAGTATTTGGCCGATGGTATGACAATATCTTGAGATATTATCCTAGAAGTATTCAAGCATATTAAATATTCTTTTATGTTATGAAATTTACTCGATAACACTGCAACTTTTTTGTATTTTTTTTTAGTATTTGTCATGTAAAAACCAAAATCTGTAGAATTCTTCCGATATTACTTTAATTTAGTAGTTTTTATTTCAAAATTCTCTCCTCAAGATTTTCTCAAGTTGTCGCTGATTAATTGTGAACTTTTCTGAATTATATTTTCTTTTGTACATAAACGCGAGATGATCTTTCACGTGAGAAGTCGAACAGAATTTTCCAAACTTCAAATCGTTTCATTTAAAGCTTTAGTAAGAAAAAACAAGACGTTTAAAAAAGTCAGGCAGATAAATTGCTGAAATCGTTAAAAAATTAAGAAAATAGAATGAAGAAAGAGAGACACTGAGGGAAACAACACCAATAGAGAAAAAGAAACAAGCGGATGATCATGTGGAACGCACACAAGACACGAATGTGATCGGACGCGGCCACGCGTGTGAGACGATGCACAAACACCCAGATAAAATGCACACGCACACTCGCACACTTACATACATTTAGATGCAAGACTATGGTGTTACGGACGTCATTAGTGAGACTCGATGTCGGTCGGACGGGTGATAGTGACGCGATGAGACGTTCAACGACATAGTAAAAAACGGTGATAAAAAAGAGAGAAAGAGAAAGTATCGCAGTAGTAGTAGTAGTAGTAGTAGTAGCGTTATAAAAATGGAATCGCGTAGATAGGTGTGACGAGCGAATGGAGAGGTACAAAGACAAACAAACAGACGGACGGACGAACGAGCGAAATGATGGCTGAGAGAAGCAAAGAAACGTTTATACTCACGGCTGCCGCGTCTCTTGTCGCTAGTAAGGCTCATGGTTCTGCTGAGCTCGCCCTTGACCGCTTTAAGGGATCGCAGACCTTCCAGGATCTCCTCCGGATCCCTCATAGGTCTGGTGAACGAGCTCCGTCGTCGATCGCGATTGTAATACACTACGGCAGGCATATCGACTTCACCCATACTTCCACCTGGAAAAATTTATAAATATATAAGAATAAATTTTCAAACAAGCTCAGAATTAATCAGCAACAACTTGAGAAAATGTTGAGGAGAGTATTTTGAAGTAAAACCTACCAAATTAAAGTGATATCGCGAGGATTTTACGGATTTTGGTTTTTATGTGACAAAGAAGAATTCCATCAGTTAGACTTAATTAATAATGATTTTTATTCATAACCCGATCTCGATCGTAACTGATACCAGCGAATATTGAATTTTAAAAACCCGACCTCGCTTAATACGATAATTAAATACGTATTATATCACGCGGGTGTGGTGTCTATTAAAGAGACGACGTTGTCATCCCTCCGCTTGTTTAACGCTACTTTAACGCTGGCGTTCGCTGACTACTCCGCCGTGCATCGATTTTTGCTGTTTACAACGTTACACGAGCGTCCTATGAGGCGACGGTAATCGAATAGGTAGTGGTAATCTGGGAAGCTGTTCCTTAAGTGTGCCAAGAGCTTGCAAGAAGCGCTCGAGACTACCCAACAATAGCACATCGCGGCTAGCCACTGTCGTTATCATCCTTGAGATGTATTTGAAAAGGCGTGGAAGAAGGGTAAGTCTGTGAAGAGGGTGAGGAGCCAACTTGCGGTGGGAAAGCGGGGCGAAATTTATTAGGTCGAATGTCTGTGAGCTACGTCGAAAGTTTCGATAAGAGGGTCTTTAGAAAATGCGCTTCCCTGACTTTCCCTGGGCTTTTCTTCTATTTGTGTGCATCGAACGCGTCGCTTGACACAATTGTAGTTACCGATGATATTATTTGCCATGTCGACTCGGAGATATATCGACCGTTATAGAAGAGGCGTGTATCACGATAATCTTCTAACGCCAAGTATGTCGCACTCGATAAACTTGAAATTTTTATTTTGCTCCACGATTGAAAAGAATTCCTCCGATATTTCTTTTTCTTTATTGATGTCGTTTATCCTTCGGTCTTACAGTTACGTTGGTTATTACCGTAAAATCTCAGAGAGATAGATAGATAGATAGATAGATAGATAGATAGATAGATAGATAGATAGATAGATAGATAGATAGATAGAGAGAGAGAGAAAGAGAGAGAGAGAGACAATTTTATCCTCTCGCGATTAAGATCGTACTTTTCCTTGACTCGACTTCAACATTAAACACACCCGCAATTAAATTCCCGTATTAATTCCCCCGGAAGAAGGAACTGAACGAGAATTACTCGAAGGAACGAGATCCTCTTATTGACGCGTCGTTACATTCCCGCTGACAATTTGTCTCACGTGGAGGAAAATGGCCCGTGTCGAATCTCTGCCCGAATCTCTGACACTCACGTTTGCTATCAGTGCCGCCCTGACTTTGGAAGCTGCTCCTGCGGCTACCCGGCAGGGATCTGCTGTAATCCCGGTTGAGCTCGTAGGGCTCGACCTCGAGTTGCTCGGACTGACTGGAACCACGTCTGGAGTTGGCGTGCCAGGCGTGGTCCGGATGTAGAAAGCCAAATTCTGGGCTGCCACTGTCGCTTTGAGTGTCGTCGCTGTAGCTACGATCGCGCAACTCCTTCCTCAACAATCTCTGCGCGACGTCCATCGACAGCGAGCCACGCGGTGAACAGTACGGCGATTTGCCCGTTCGAAGTCCGCGCGGATCCTCCAGTCGATACCTGAAATTTTTCGCGGATGTGTACAACGTTACTTTAACTTGTAGACGTCAGCAAGAGAACTTAGCGAAAGTACTTTGAAAGTGGAGAACTGGGAGAACTTGGAAAGCGGAGAGATATCGTGTACGCGTTACAAGCTTGACATATCGATATGAAAGGAGAAGAGTGTAACTTATAATTATATTCTTCCGAAACCACGCAACTAAATCACGCGGTAGACTGTTTGAAAATTCCCGGAGATACTGCAGTTAGCTCAACACTTTATCCGATAATTCTATCGCAGATAATTAACGTGTTAGATCGCGCGCTAGATTATGTCTTTCGAGCATCTAACTGGGGTGTAAGATCCTGCAATCTTCAACCTGTGAAAAAAGCACTTACCAGACAGCTCTGTCATTTTCGAGCGCTCGCTGGACATTGACGTTGCATTCACCGAGGAACACATTATCGCCATCGGGACAGTAATCCCAGAGAGTTACCTCGATCGCACGTTCCATCAGACTTTCGCCGGCAACTCCAGCGAAGAACAATGTGGCGTTCCAGATAGGTTTCTGAGTCGGCTCGGCCACCATGGTCCTCAGTGGAGTTGCGTCGCCGCTGTAAAGGCCACTAGTGATTAATGAACATGCCATTTTGAATATAGATATCGTCGCAGCGCGACATTGATAAAACAAGCACGATGGATAAACAAGAAATGAATTTGGATGTGTGGAATCCTCGAAAAAAGCATTAAAGAAAACAATGAATAGGTTATATGTTTTTGCGCGAAGCTGCTTTTGAACATTACAAGGCGATGTAGAAGTTATTTATTTGATTCTATACACGGATTTTCTTAGTATCGCAAGACGAATTTACGATTGTTATTTCGCTTCGGCACGCAATAAATTCTTCGGGTTGGGATTCGATTTCGGTTCGACCGGCACGTCTAGTGTAAAATATATCCGGTCGGGGAATTTACGGGATGACCATAGACTTACCACGGTGGAACAAGAACGAGCTTGGCGAAAGCCTCCGGCAAGGGGCCGAATCCATCCATGTCTTCTCGGGCGCACAGGTCGTCGCCCATAAAAACTGAGACGACCAATTCTTTGCGTTCCGCCTCGTACGAGACCTGGATCTGTATGCGACCGGTCACCTGTCTCTCCTTCGCTATTTGTTCCTAAAATATATGACGCTAGTTTTAAACTCCTCCGCGCTTCGTGACCCCGGAGGGTCCGAGATTACCGTACCGGCGAGTGGTAACGAACGTTCCTAGTTTTCATAATTTCGACAAAGCTCTTGAAAATTCGCCCGAGCGAACAGACGGATAAGAGTTGTTATCACAATGTACAATTATTGAAGGTATTTTCGCGCATATGCGCGTAAACGAGCAATATTATTGGAGAATCGATTATGGAAATATCCATAATCCAAAACACAATATCAATATGATAAAATATCAATTTTATACATTTACTCGAAAATATTGAGTAAATTGTTCGAGAGATCGGAAAATATCAATAATTATGGAATTGATAAAAATAATATTGAACACAAGAGTGAATGAAAGTAAAGATTAAATGCAGTTAGAAGAGATAACTGAATATTTGATAACTCTAAAATAAGCCCTTTCTTTAAGATTCAATAAACAAAAAGCAGCAGTAACAATTTTTGACATCAAAATAGGGCAACAGCTTGTACAGTCTGATATCCGAGATTCTCCATTGCTCTGTTTTAAGTTCAACAGCATTTGCAAAGTGAACGTAGAACTGACATTTCGATTCGAAAAGTGTCTAAGTATAGATGCTCGAGCTCTTCCCACGTCTTTTAATGGAACCCTCGTGCCCCACTCGTCGGTAGTCATGAAGAGCCGGAAGCAAAGTTAATTTTGCATGCAGAAGCGGTTTCACGATGGAGTTTTGTCGAGGAGATAAAACGAAGAAGAAGAAGAATGAGCAAACTAAGAGCAGTCCTCGAGGTTCAGCTTTATTCGTGTCAAGACTCATTCCGTGTCGTAGACTGCACAGCATAGCAACTATAGGTGTGTAATCGTGTGTGCATAGGGGTGTAGTCCTAGAAAATATCCTCGGATTTTCCCCGAATCTATTCTCGAGGGAATCGTTTTGCTAATGGATAAATATATTTAGCTCGTGAAGCTCATTAGTGACGAATGAAAGAAAACTTATGCAGGTGTTGAAGAGTGTTCTCAATCATGTTTAACTATAGTAATACATTCTATATTGTGTTTATTATATAATGACCAATGATAAATCGTTCGAAAGAGTTGATAGTAAGAAAAGTTTGTTTGAGCACGAAATGTTATCCCTTTCGTTTGGAGTGACGTCAGGAAGACGTGTGTGATCGGACTACAACCCTGAGCGTGCGATACAGCCAAGAAAAACGTTCGTTTGAGCGGGCCTTATCCTTCTGTTAAATCTCGTAAATCTCTCTCTCTTTTTTTTTTTGTTTTTTATCACTAAGATCGACGATTTATATCTTCTGCTCTCGGTCCTCTTCGCCTTTCCTCGCATTCTCTTCCAGTTTCCACGGCATCCCCCTCACATCTTCTCCTCATCCCAGCCTCGCGCGCCCACTCGCGTCTCGTCGTAGTCGCGCGAAAACATAAATCGTCTATCACTCTTTCTCTTTTCACGTACGGTTTTCCCAGACTGTAAGCTGTTCTCTACATATTTACATATGCATTTACTCAGAGAGTTTCATTCTACGCAAGCAAACACACGTGTGTGCCGTCGCGACGCGCTTCTTCGACCGCAACAAGTCACGCTGCAGCGATGCGCATATTGAAGATCATACAAGTCTTATTTCGTTGTTTTAATACCACGGTACTTTGAAACAAACTTGTTACAGTTGTAATCAGCGGGAACTTCTTAATATAAATTTATTTTAATTTCTATATTATTCTCGAGCGATATGCTAATTTTAGGAGCACACAGGATAACTCGAAAGTCACTCCTCGAAAATTGAATTCTCATGTTGCGCGGATGAAATTTAACTAACAACAAAATTATGAGGAAAGTAAGTAAGATCTTTTAGTGTTCGCACAAAGTTTGCAAATGTACGTTAATGAATGAGTACGTGCTGTTATACATATACACTTCTCTCAACGTGCGTGTATACGAATAATATGACAAAGGTATCTAACAGCGGTAAGATGGCCGAGATTATGCTCGGAAATTATTTTCATAGATGATCTTTGTCAACGGATACGGTCGGTAATGGGAATGAAAAAGTTATCGCGAGCAAAAGCGGGAGGGTGAGAGAATCTTTTTATCCCGATTTAAAGTAGAAAGTGAAAAATGAATTTTAATGAAGATGGCGATGAGATTGCGGGAAGAAATCAGGGCGGAAGCAATCTAACCAACGCCAATTTTATTATCTTCACAATCTCAGATAAATTTATATGTTAACGTAGATTCGTTACGCACGCGCGCGTACAAACGTTGCCACTGAATAATCACCGATGAGATAAAGTCGACGAAAATTATGTGTCATCTTAATGTAACATTGATATCATGCTATTCATGATAATCTAAAAATCATCAGTATTCAGGATAATATGCATCGATTATATATGAATTCAGACAATCAGACGGTAACATTACTAATTACTCGTACAATCATTACACACATTCTCTATTCATAACGTTCCCTTTGCAAACTCTGACAAGCTCTATCGTTGCGTCAACTACTGTCTACTTCACGATCTTCACATGCGCACAAATCTTGTTGAAGCCGAAAAAGAATCGCGACAAGCGTTGATGTACAATGTCAGTCTACGATTGTTGGCAGAGAGCGCGCCTTTCCCCGGTATAGTCCGGTCGATATGTCGCGATATAACGTTCTCGCAACGTTCTTTCGGAAAATTTATCCGTTGCACTCGAACTCGGGAGTACGCTCGGGCCCGTTATAAATCCGCATACCACCTCGCGTCTCCGTGTATACCAGGGAAAGGGACGACGTGACGACCAAACGCCCGCGTTTCCATCCGAGCGATTCGAGAAAACGCTCATTCGTCGTATGCGTCAAAGATTATTCTTCGTCGACACGTACGGCCGGGTCGTCAAACACAACATTCGTTGAAAACGCTCACATTCAAACCCCTCCCTCCGGTAAGAATCGAATGAACGAGGAGCTGTCTCGAATGTGCGTTATATTTATTTATCGCGCATCGTGCATACGCGACGGAACGTTGAAGCGATGTCGCCGACTAACAGGTCACGTATATAACGTCACAACATCGTGAACGCGCCACTATAAGATCCAGTAGCGCGTGGGAAGGGTTGGAAAAATTATCCCGCTTCCCTTACGGAGCCGCGCGCCGGTACGGTCGGTCGCAATCGCGATCGATATTGGTACAATGCGCTCGGACGTTTGGCATTTGTGCATCACTTAGGACGAGTTTGGTGTACGTGTGTCTGCGCTCGCAATCCAAATCAAGGACAGAGACGGACAGCTAAACGGGCAGATAAGAGAAAAAGAAAAAGTAAGAATGAAAAGGAGTCAAAGTACAGAGAGCTATATAGAATTACGTGTTTGGTGAATGTGTGAAAAGAGAGAAAAAGAGGAGAGAGAAACAGAAAGAAAGAGAGAGAAAAAAGAGAGAGGTGAGAAACGAGCCGTAAAAGAGGAAAAAACGCTAACGTACAACTAGAATTCGTGCCAGTTGGGAGAGAGTAGCGTGGAGGACCAATATGCTAAATTTGCTCAACATGGACAACTTACATTTTGTTTTCATTTTTTCATTTCTCTTTCGTCAGCGCGTCTATCGCATTTTTTTGTATTTCTGATCTTATCGTTTCTTTTTGTCTTTTTTTCTTTGTTTTCTCTTATTTTGCGTGCGTTTTACACGGTCGTCTTTTTGCCAGCGGGTATATATAGTGAGACACACACAGTTACGTATATGCATGTGTATATATATGTATAATATAAAGAAACGTAGAGATGACATCGAGTATGTACATACGGGCGGAAGTAACGGAGTTACTTAGAATAACGTAGAGTAAAGAGACGGAGCAGAGTGTAGAGATCCAGAGAGGAGTCTCGTGTAGTCTCTCGTAAAGTATATCGGGACGGGTGAGCAGCGTAAGAGGACGTAGTGAAACACAAAGAAAAAAGAAATTGAAAGAGGGGAGAGAAATAGAGGGAGGAGAGATTAAACTGAGTGAGATGTAGAGTAAGAGAGAAACGAAGAAGTAAGAGCTGCGTTAACGCGTGAAAGGAAGAAATAGTCAGAAAGTGTGAAAGGGAGAGAGAGAGAGAGAGAGAGAGAGAGAGAGAGAGAGAGGAGAGAGAGCGGGACGTAGATGGATATACATTTATACATATATATGATCTTTCTCTGGCAGGGTAAATTACGTAAAGAAAGATCGAGTGCCACAGCCTCCGTGTATGCATATAGTCGAGCTTCCCGCCGAGAATCTCCTTAGTTTTCCCGCCGTTTCTCCTTTCCATTTATTTCTCAGCTTTGAGACCGCTTTGAGGACGAGCCTCGTCGCGAGTTCTGGACAAATCCTCTTGAGGAAATTTGGAACGGTGTCGGTCGGCAGCTTCGCGAGGAAGAATTGAAAACTGTATCACATTTCTACACGCGTATTATCGAATTGTTTGCAATTAATTGCAATTAAATGCATTTCTCTAGAGAGTATATAAATGACGACACCTCTGGATCCTCGGAAATATATCTATTCTCTCAAATGTCTAGTAGTTTCGAAAATCATTTCATGCAAATAATCGGGTTTGCAAGGCAAGACACACACACACACAAATGAGAAAAATATCAGAAGGATGCAAAACAAATGAGTAAGAAGAGAAAACTCAGTTTAGTAACGTAATTTGCGTTTCACGTACATGTCACTCGAACGGGAACGCTTCAAATCGGAAAATTTTCAAAGTGTAAACGTAGCGATAGGTTAATTGTGACATCCGATTAGATGTTGTAATATCCGAAGTTTGTAATATTCGCTGACAAGCTGATCGTAATATCCGATTAAGAGCAAAATTATTGTAATAAACACGCTTAATGCGTCCGACATTAATATAAATTAAATTCGCTCGACACCGTTCCGTTTCTCTCTCGATTCATCGAAAATCGCGGGATGTAGAGCCAAAGTGAGAGATTTGACACGAGTGCTTCGCGACGGATCGCTTCCAGGCGATTTTAGTCCGCGAGAGTGGTTTAGTGCGGCGCGAGCTTAATGAACTGCTTTCACACAGATAATGAAGCACAGAAAGGAGAACAGCAACGACACAACTCGCCCCAACTGACACTTTCGTTTTCGCGCTGCGCGTTTGAATTATTCGTTATTATGCCGTTTCTTTTCCTTTTTTATTCTTTTTTCTTTTTTTTTGAAACTCGTTCTCGGTGCATGCGCGTCATACGGCGCGCCTCTCTCACGTGAAACGAAAAATGAAAAGCGTGACATTCGTTCTCTCTCACGAAAGCGACGGGCACGCTTGCGCTGCCTTCTTTTTTTCCACCGCCGCGTACGTCACGTCCTGTGAAGGATTCTGAAGGAATGTGCGCGCGATTATATCGCGGATTGTCACTGATCTGATCGCTTCAAAGTGAACTCCGCGAAGGGGCTGTACGGCAACACGAAGGCGAGTTCTTTGCATCTCTCCCGGCGTGATTTCAATCATTAAATTCTTCTCGTCTCGTTACAAAGCGCCGATTACGCAAACGCTTTTTCACGTGTGTTTCGTGACTTGCTTTGTGAGCTTCAAGCCCGTTTGCGAGGTATACGATGTACAAAATCAGCGAATATTCGCCGCGTAGAGCTTGCGCTGCAAAATCGATAAACCCGGCATTTGTTAACCTCTAAAAGTAGGTTACAGCAACCACTATTAATAGTGCAAAATTCACATCCGACGATATTTTCACTTAGACACAAGTGGGTGTATTAATTATCGTCGTTCGATGAACAATAGGTCATAAGATTCTTTATATACATTGCGATTGAATCAAGTTTAATTTGTGCCTCCCGTTAAGCTAGAAAAAATCTAATTAATATTATATTTCGTTGGAGGCGTTTAGAATGCACACACGTATAACACGTATCGCATATACAGGGAATAAAATATCGATTTTCACGAGCGCCAGCTCTGTAGATTGTTAAATAATAATGCACGTGTTGCAAGTCCGACCGCGCTCGTCTTCTTCTCCTTAAAAATCCAACAACGACAAGACGTACGAGGCGCGAAGGAGAGTTTCGGTGTACAACACGTAAATTTGTGTTTTCTGATGTGATAAAAGCGCACACGCTCGTCGGACTAGTGTCCGATGATCGGTGAACTCTGTCGACTCTTGAAAGCATATCATTAATTTACACATTTTCCAACTTGTTTGGATATACGCTGCGTCCTGCATATAAATTTCTCGGTGGCATAATTTTCAATTAGTTTCCACATTTCTTCTTGTTAAGTCTTTCAAAATACAGATTTTATTTGTTATTTTTATTGATCTCTATATTGCCAAAGTTGTGACCATATTTGTTAATTTGTGTTACAGATTCACCAATCAATCATCGAGGAATATCGTGGAGCATTGAGGAGTCAGTGTGGTAGCTTAATGGAGACAGAGGATCGTAGCTGGTTTACGATATCGCGAGTGATAGTGAGTACTCGTGTTATTTATAGCCGGATAATTGTGCAAATTTTTCTGTCACGCAATGGAGTTTGTTATATGAAGGGATATGTTACTCCTTTTTTTTCAGCCGATACGAATGACAACAAAATTCTTTTTAAATTGTTCTGCGTTTGTCGAGCAGAATATTTAAAAATTTAAACGTGATAAGCAATGTTTATAGTGATTCTCAAAATTTAAATGCGAGAAACAGCAAAAGCGTTTGTTATTGTTCCGAAGGGATCCTCTTCCCACATAAGTAAACTTGAATTAAAGAAATATAATCGACAAAGTTCATCGATTTCAATGTTGCACGCGCACTCCCGCAGACATTCTCGGTTATTTTGGCAAATGATACAGCGACAAATGCACGCATAGCACAATGTTCTTTCCACAAAGTCGTGATAGAAAGAGGGATACAAACGGGAAACTTGGAAACTGGCGCCCTAACCGTCGGAAGCATCTAACTCTACGCACGTTAGCGATCTTACTCTTACTCGATAGTCGTATTTAAAACACATAATTTCGCCTAAACATACCCGAGTCTACACGGATACCGTTTGATCCTTTAACATTCATAAAGGTAGAAATTTGTAGATAGATGATATATGGCTTGTTCAAACGAAAAGCGCGTACGTCGGATACGAAGCGTTAATTTGGAAAATTAGAAGGTCTCTATGAGATTACATATACCACCGCAGTATTTTTCTCTTTCAAAATATCTCGTTTGTTTATAGATTATCACGTGTTGGCGTATGAAAGATGAAGGAAAAACTAATATAAAAGAATTGCTCGCTCAACGTACATGGTGAACGTTTCTTGTTCAATGATGAGAAAAATATCGATTAAAATCGCGATTGGAAATTGCACGTAGAGCATGTGGTGTTATCAGATTATTTAACATTTACTTATTTCACATAACTTATTTACAACTGAATACATTATATAATTAATACATAAGTTTTTCCGATTAAAATTAAGAATAAAGATTAAGTGCAGGGAAAGTATTTAGATAATCGAGTAATTCTGTGGTTTAAAGGGTGTTTAGGAGAAAATGGCCGTAAACAATCATTTGTAATATAAAAATGAAGCAATAGCTTACATAGTATTATATTTGAAGATTCTTTATTGGTCCTTCAAGTTCAAACACAGAAGAATTTGCAGGATTAATGTAGAAGCAGAATTTCGATTTGGGAGTGCTTCGTATCGGACACGCGCGTCTCGCACCTGAACAAGCTTTGTATTCTGCGGACGCTTACTGGTCCAACTGCAAAAAACTTCCTCGCTCGAGACACAACGATCGTTAACAAAGTCCCTAGCTAGTGTAGATCAAGTAGTATTTACATAGCCGGTCGAGACGACCGACGCGATGTGTCGTGCGATATGTCCAGGCGGATCCGCGTCAATCGTTACACAGCGAAGTCAAAATCTGAGCGGGCCGATCTCTCAATCTCGATCAGGTTTCCTCAATTTCCTCAAAATTTGTCTAATCAAATAAGAGGCCACTGCGCTCTTGGTCGCTCGGCTTCACGACGAGAGCAGAGAATCAGACGAACACGAGTATCTTACGATTATCTTTGCGGTGGAGGATCTTGCAAGATCGACTGAGCTAGTTTTTGACGTAGTCGCGGTAAATGACGATTCACTTCGCGGATTTACACGCCGGCTGAGTGTTTTAACCTTGAACTCGAGATATACGTATTTTTATATCAAAACACCCAGTATACATCTAAGACTGCGCTAAACAGATCCAGTATCTTCCTGCTTTGTATGTTCCGCGCTTTACAATCGTCTCGCTCTCCGCAGCTGTACCTAACATATTAAAGCTTCTACGTTTTGAAGCTTGTGTTTAATACCTAGATGCCGTGCGAGTTTTCGCTTCCGCTCGCTCGCCGTCTCGAGAGAAGCAGCCGCTTACCGCGGGAACGAGAGCGATCCCCTGAACATTCGAGGAACATCGGAAATGCGTTACGTCTGTGGCGATCTCAGTGAGCGAAAACTGGGATTGTGCGGCTTTTAATTAACTTGACCGTTAATTAACTTTACAACAAGATGTTCCACGTGTCCCCCCACCGAGATCCGATATACAATCAGGCCGATTGTCCGAGAAATAATTTTGTCGTGCGGTTCGCGAGTAAGTGTCTCACCGTAAATTCAATTTGTAACGACTGTCGGGATTTCGACGTTACTCCGAACGGCATTTAACCAGAGGCCCCCGAAAGCACTGTCTCTGTGCGCGTTGAAGTTCTCCAGTTGCGCTCGTGTGTTCCCGTACGCTCGCATTTCCCGGCCGGTGTCAGATCCCCGCGAAAACGAACGTTCCCCGGCGAAAAATTTCTCGGAGGCGACGCGAGCAACGCGCTGCTGCTCGCACGGCGGTTCTCTACGATTGATTGTACGAAAGCTTTTCTCTTTCTTCAGACAGAAATAGGTTGCGGTGTGTGTCGCGTGGGCATCTGTTTCTTCTCCCTGCGCGCGCGCGCGAAACCGACGGACGGAGGTGTGTGTTCGTAAGCTCGCAATTAATCGATGCAATTACAGCCGACCGACTCGCGTGTCGCGTGCGATTGCGATAATTAATCGGGAGAAGCGGAATGAACCGGTGACGCATCGGTAAACGATCGAATTAACGGTCGCGCGAAGCGATGGTACAGGACAGGCTTGCCGACGCTAACAGATTGAATTAATTCGACAGGTACCGGTAGAGCATTTGGAAATCTATATTGATGGCATTCGAATTATAAAATAAAATAGAAAATAAAATAAAACAAAAAAAGGGGAGAAACAAATTTGTCGAAGCTCGCAGCTTCGACCGATGTTGCGCAACTGACGATACTGCGATATTTATTCTCGTAATTGGCCCGCATTGAGGGGAGAGGGGGGGAGCAGTCTCTAAATTTTCGTTAATTTTGCTTTGTATTAATTCCGTCTTCTTTTCTGGACTCTGAGATTTTACAGGCACAAGGTTTTGACAGTTGACAATTCGCAGCCGAAAATTCGCGCAAAGTCGATTCCGTACATATCGATATTTACAATATTCGCTAATTGCGAATAACGTATACGAGGTTCTGGGACGTAACGTGTTGAGATTTTTTAGAAGGGTGGAAGGGGGGACAGGTAACGAGATATAAAATCCGCGTTTCTCTTTCAACATTACAAAGCACATTTCTTTTTCTGCAAGTGCGCGACTCTTTACTGAACGATTGACCGACGCTTATTGCGACTCCTCTCGCGAAACTTTGTTTCGTTTTCGCGAACGCCCTTGTGAATTCCGTGCGAAACACCTCTGCGAGTGCGTTGAAGAGAACGGAGCGGCATACACCGTAACGCGCATTTCTGCTAATGATTGTACGAGTGCTGTACGGCCTAAAAAGTGTGTCGTATACGACGTTCTACAAATTTAACTTGCTCTCGGGTCGCGTCGACGACGAGTTCTACGATCGATATCAGAATAGAATAGAAACCGGCGATAGAAACCGGTACCGTCATTCGTTGGACTTCGACTTCAAGCACACTAAGAGAGAAAGTATCTAAGAAATAACCAATATTTTTTCGGTGGTACTAGTAACATTTACTTACACTAACATAAAATATTTTTCACAAAAATTAGAAAATATATATTTTCCTAAATCCTTAATATAAGTACCTTAGCTTCATGAAAGCAATTGTTTATTTCATTAAAATAAAAGAATTTGCATTTAATTAAAAGAATTGCATTAAGATAAAAAAATTTGCAAGTAAATATTTGTTATTTTAATTATATTAGTACTCGCCGAATAAATATTTATTAATTTTTTAAATTCTTTTCTCTTAGTGTACTTACCAATGGCAATCAACGTAAGACTGGATAAGTGTTAGTAAATATATAGATCAACATCGATATCCCATTTGCTTTCGTATATTTTTCTATTTCACAATTATCTCTCCGTATATATATATATATATATATATATATATATATATATATATATGAGATACGCGTTTTTACAAAAAAGGTGTTCTTAATCTTTGTACAAACGTCTCGTAATATCGTACAACGCGATGAACGTTAGTCTTCAGCGATACGCGGGAATCGCAAATAATTCGCAGTAAAGTCCGCGCGAGTGTCTCGCGAGTGCACCCGAGGAGAACTTGAAACGCGAGAACGAATATTCAACGCGCGAATGTGACTCGATAATTACGATATTCACACGGCGTATTTTTCTGAAAATATCTCCAGCGTATTTTTCTTCCGCGTACTCGGCCAACTGGGACCGCTACTATCGATTGGAAGATAGCCGCGCATACCAATGGCACCGTACGTCACGTGAAGCATCGGGACACTCGGTCAGCCTGCTATCGGACATTCGCGGCACTGGCTGAGTCCGCAAATCGCGAACGTCGTTTCGTTTTAACCAACTGCGGTACAGTCTCACCCTTGGAGCCCGTCCGACGAGTAGACTGAGAAAATTTTACGATTACTGAACAAGCGATGGAAGAGAGTCCTGTCTTTTAACGACTTCGCTCGCCTTTGCTGTGTGAGCCTTCTCGCGCTCGATAAGGTACTCATCGGAGTATATTCTGCACTGAAATCTTATATTCTGGCCGAAATCGCACGGCGAGGATAAATGAACATGGCACAATGCGGGCGAGCAAAATAAAAGCAATTAGCTATAAATCCTGATGCGTGACGCAAGCGCGCACGGGTAGGCGGCCAATGATACGCGAACCAGCGGGTATTCTCGCGAAGCCATTCTTTTCCGTGCTATTCCCGTGAAAGAGCAAAAGGAACGTTTCCCGATGAGGAAATCCTGATCGCCGAATATCGAGCTCGTGAAACCGCACGATGACGGGAATAAAATATCTTTGGGACGGTTGGTCACTCGCCTCTGGCATCTTTCGAAATCACTCCGAGTGATCGATGCAACATAACTGATGCAAATTTACAAAGCTGTCGTATATTGGGAAGAGTTGCCGCGATCGTACCGATCTTCTAAATCGTGCCTAGTCGTATCTGATTTTTTTCTTAAATATTTGTTCAAAATAAGATGGAATGTGAAATTTTTTCTTTGTATTTCTTATTGCTTATTTATTTCTCACTTTTACCGTTAGATGTCATTCGTATTCGATAATAATTAGAGTTTCTCAAGTAAGGAAAAATCCACACCTTGGCAGAAAAGCAGGAAAGCAGAAGTCAATTAGAACTCACGCTGGTAGTTAGGTGGTAGTCGACAGTTTCTGCTTGTCTAGTTCTAATTGACTCTTGCTCTTCTATTTTTTGCTGATGTGTGAATTCTCTCTAAGTGTCTGGAAATCTTCGACTTTTTGCTGATTAGTCTAATTTTTTGTCTGATCGGCGGATCTGAGGATCATCATAAAAAGAGAAAGTTTTGTTCCACGAAACTCTAGACAGTCTTCTGTAGGAGAAATCGCTATTTTACGATGGGAGATAAAGATGAAAAAAAAATTAATTTCTTGGAAATTACAGGATCTATTTTTGTTAATAATATTCGAGATAAATATGTAAGAAGGAATAACTTTCAGAGATTAACTCGAGTTTAACCGAATAGGCATTCGTGATAGGTGAAGCAAACGCAGACGCTATTCTCGATGAAAAATCAAACGCATCCAAACTCTTGCTTGAGAAAGTCTAAAAATAATGAAGAAATTGATAAGGTATGATTTAGGAGGTCGATATAATTTCGGTACAACTAGTCGCGAATCGCGAAATTCTTTTTTTCCTTCAACTAATATCTTACTAAAGGCGATGGAAGACCCCGTTATTTCTTCTAAAATTTAGAAAACTACGATAGCTCTTACTATTCCCTCACGTAATCGCGGGGACAAGGAGGAAAATTCGCTCGCCACGAGTATTAAAGTTGTACGAGCATAAATTGGGGCTACAAACCGAAAACTATCTTTGCTAGACATCACGAATCGACCCGAGCTGGATTTTCCCTCGCGATCTCTCGTATCCTCCTAAAGTTATCTAATTCTCGATAAACACCCTAGAGAGTAAAACTTCTGGTTAATCCTCGTTATCTCTGCTCCTCTACAGACGTGTCTTTCGCCATCGATGCGATTTTTACGATTTCTAGCCGAAGCGATCGTGACAACGCGAACACGATATGCTTATCGATCTCTCCGGGGCGAGAAATTCGTCGTCCATCGGCTCTTTACATCGACGTGTTATATTTGATGTATTTACAGCTGCTCCCGCTCGCGATCAGTGAAAATGCGCGATTTAATTGTGCCGCGTCGTGCCTAAAATGGCTGAATCGCGCGCGATCCGGGGCGAAAACGCGAGTAAAAGTGGTCCTCGCGCGCCGAGAATAATGCCTTATCGGAGTACTCTCGACTTTTGTCAGCTCTTTTTAAGCACTGCCAATTAAGCTCGGATAAGATCGCCGGGCGGTGAGGCTTTTTGAGTCTGAGGGCTGAATTTTCGGGGGCGGCTGCTCAGCCGTAATCGACGAGCCGCAGGGGGTGAGTGAAAAACGAAATGTTGGCACGAGCGAAACTTTCGGATGTAAATGGGAGATTGGTTTAACTCGCGTTAATCAGCAGAACGAGGTATGCGGTCAACCCCGAGACTAACGTTTGCTCGATTCGCGCGGGAGTTCGCGCAGCGAAGTAAATGTCACGATGAAGTCGCGACCGATCGGACGATTTTACAAGAGCGATTCACATACAGACGTTTGTATAGAGACAGCTATGAAAGTGTATATATAACGAGTATATCTCGTGCGTTATTCTAAAGAGGAGATGACAGCTGCGAGGAATCCGAATGGCGAGAGAACGAACGATCGGATAAAACGTCGGAGACGTGAATCAGTCTTCGGTCCGCGGAATACTCTTTCGCGAAATGCCCTTCTTTCTGGTCGGATCAAAATTGTGCATGACGTCCCCGGGGGAGGGGGGCGGGGGGGAGGGAAGGGAGGCAGGGCGTTCCGATCGCGAAAGTTCTTCTTTGCAAGCCGCGTGCGTGACATTCGCGCGACACGCTTTGGCACATGTAGCTCGCTCACTTTATCTGATTTGCACATTGACGCTAAAAACCGCGATCTCACGCACTCGTTTTCACACGTCACACACGTCACGCCTGCACATCCGTCGTGTTTACAATGTGTGCACAATCAATTCGTATATGTATATATATATGTATTCGTATATGTATATATATATGTATATATATATACATATATATATATATATATATATATATATATATATATATATATATATATATATACGCGCGGCTATGGTGAATTATACATGTAATATACTATGTACAAAAGCAAAGAGAACGGGCGAGAGGACGCCGTTTCATTTCCTTCTCGTACGGCTGCTCCCCTGCGCGTTTCTCTTTCTTTTCCTTTTGTTCTTCTCCTTTTTTTCTCTCCTATCCGCTCTTATCCGCGGTCTCTAAGCGTGCTTATCCCCGAGTCTGCGTATGCATCGTGTACATCGTGTTAGGAATGAGAGAAAGAGAGACAGAGAGAGACGGTCATGTGTGTAAGTGTCAATTTATGAACTCGTTATACCGGCGTCTTTGGCAGTTTCCTGCGCGTCGGCGACGAGGGCGCTTTGTCCGTTTCGGTTTCTGCAAAAAGATATTTTAAGATGCATCGTATCAGTACCCACGTGTGTCCCGCGGTCGATATTTCTTTTTTTTTCTTCCACAACGACTGTGGATGATGACGGGTTTGGGATGATTGTCGAGATTCGCTTCTAGATTTCGTGTAAGCACAAACACGTGTCAAGAGTTGATACGTATAAACGTTGAAAGCCTTGTAAGGTTTGTAATTAAAATCTGAACGTACACAATACAATGATATCTTGGATGGGGAACGTGAAGAAAATCTATAGAAGTCTTGAATATATTCACGGAGTGTCGAGAATTTCCCGTGACACTCCGTCAGGCTTATCCGGGATGACAGTTCAAAGGGAACTTGTCTCCCTCGGGTTTTTCGCAATTTCCATTTTTAACGGTGGGGTATTTGAGGACGAATCGCGCGATATACATGGTATTTGATTCGCCCGAGAGAGTATGCGGGGCAACGCGATCGTGTACGAATTTAGCGGCACGGTCGAGCTAATATTCAGGGATACGAGAACACTCGTACGTCTTGCGAGTATTTTTGAGACCGTGCGAAATCGTGTCAGAGCGGTCAGAGACCATTCTTGTCCTCGTGACGTCCTGGAATATACTCGGGAACATTTATCCGCTATATAAAGCCACAGCTCGGAGGCATTTATTTCGAGGCACGTCGGCGTATGTGCCCGAGGTACATGCCCGCCACCTTTTAGGCTTCTTTTCTCTTTTCTCTATGACGATCCGCTTTCGCGGTGACCAATCTTCGCCGCTGACCTCGACCCTTGCTGGATCAAGCGAAAATGTGCGGATCGTCAGCGTTTTATATTTCATTAGAACACGCGTTATCATGTTACAAACGGTCGGCCGAGGACACGTGCGCTTTATTCCGTCAGCTCGTACGCAGCAAATTCTTTTTTTCCTCTTTTTTTTTTAAACGAAACTGCGCCCGTGCAGCGTACAGAAATATAGAACGCGAAAT
>NW_022639494.1:216922-235938 GCF_010583005.1 Odontomachus brunneus | reverse complement strand
GGGGGGGGGGGGAGAGGCGCGAAAAATAAGCGGATTCGCGATAGCCGATTTACGAAAATCGTATAATGAAATTTCAGTTCGCGTGTTAACTTTCACTCGGAAATCCCGCGAGAGATACAACGTGTTTCGCAGATCGAAGATCATCCGCGGCCAGTGGATATTTCGATGCGAATGGACGCGGTCGCGGGAAGACTGTTCCGACAAATAAATAGAATTCCTGCAGGTTCGAATCTCGTGGAGAACGTGAGGCTTGAGCACAATAGACGTGCTGGACGTGTGTTTGGGAAAATTCCGTATGCCGGTACTCACCCATCAGCAGGCCCAAACTCGTCGGTGTTTTCCCGGACTGCGGATCATCCAGCAGATCCCCGGTGCTGTTTTCCGTGAGCACGCGCGCGCGCGCGCATAAATCAGCCGGCGAGAAGCAACACGAGGCGAACACACAAGAAGGATCGATTTGCGGTTAGTAGGTGTATTCGCGCGATTGTCTCGGCGTAACACTATTATCATGTACAGACGTTGACTTACATATCGGTTGCGTGCTCCACCACCAATTCGGCCACGTCGTCGGTCCGCTCGATTATCTGCTGCACCTCCTCGAAGCTCCGATCGATCAGAGACACACCGGACCACTCCAACACCTGCGGACCGTTTCGCGCGCATTATTTCACTGAGCGAGTAGACTTTCTGGGCACGGATGATTACTCGCACGTAGTATGCGAATGTCAAATACAGCTCGCGTAATCATATAGAGAAAGTAAATACAGGAAATAGTGCAACCACCGTCCCTCATTTCAGCTACGCGGTTCATTGATACAATCGCAACGCAGTCGAATCTGTAATCTCTCATTTAGCGAATAAGGGCCAGCAGGAATATTTACAAAAAATATATAGGACGGTATAAAAGCAATTTTTACAACGGTATAAAAGCCTTTCTTTCAACACTGAGGGAAAAAAAATTGTTGATCTTGCAACTGCATGCTGTTACCGTGTATTAATGTGCAACGGCACGCAGATTTAAATAAAATTGTTTTTGGCTTCAACTATATTTTTTAGTTGTTCCAACATGAAAATGGTAGTAGTAACATGCAAGTAGTGTTATTATTTCTAACATTATAGTAGAATTTAATGAAAAATAGTTTTCTTAACCACGATTCGAAGTAATTATTTCTCTATGTAATTACAGTTACAAGTATCAAACTTTTTTCTCAGTGGACGAGAATTATTCTTCATCATCATTTCATCTCGCACTCTCCAAATATCTTGAAGTGGAATCTCACTCGAAGCGAGTGAAAAGTGGCAGTATTTTCGCTCGAAGCGGTAGTGATTCCACTCCAAGTCGCGAGGATAAATCTTTCACTCAGATTTGAAATGGATTCTGACTCCATATGAATGAATGTTTCGATGAATATGCTGCTGTGACATCAGGATCACGTTTCAATTTCGAGTGAAGATATTTGCTCGACACGATTCAGAATAAAGAATTCATTCCGATGAATGAGAAATCACTCGAGTGATTCGATGGTCGCTTTATTTTTTGAGTAAAATTTCACTTGAAGAAATTTAAAAGTCATAAATGATCGGTACATACGTTCTCGTGAAAAATGTGTAGCATTATCTTACGTATTCAATTCACGTTGTCACTTTAACTTACGCGCGCGCACGATTATTGCATATTTTATATTCTTATACGCGCATATATCGCGCGATATCTTTACTGCCATTCGGCACGAGCTGCGTAAGAGCGCGCGGGGTATCTCGAGATCGCAATTTTCGGACGCGACGACCCCAAGACGCCCCGGGATATCGCGGAATGATTCATCTCGCGGGGGGAAAGGGAGCAAGCACAGCGGCACAGGAATTCTCCCGGGGATTCTAGATGCCGAGGTCGGCGACGGCGACGGCGGCGGCGGCGGTGAAATTAATGTCAAGACGCGTCGAGGCGAGGGAGGCAACGGCACACCGGATTGCAATCGGTCGTAAAGTACCGGTCCCGTCGGCTCTTTAAGTACTTTAATTACTTTAATTACTCGAGCTGATTGCCGGTGGGGAAACGAAGGCGACGAGGCCGCCCGAGGGCCGACGAGGGAGGAGGGGAAGGGGTAAGCTGGCAAACTTTCGGACGAGGGGAATTCGTCGTGCTAATCCTCGAGACCAGGCCTCAGCCAAGGAGACATACCTCAGGATTAAGGTGCCTTCTCCGTCTGTTTTAGCTCGACGGATACGTGCTATTTATCGCGCGCACGGGCGCGTTCACGCGTTCGCGAAACGTGGGAAAGCGTGAAAAATTGGGATTAAACAGCGATTAAACGTACAGCTCGCGTCTCTAAGCCGGGCAGAGACACGCGAGATTGAATCGCGTTTGATGAATTCGGCTCTTGAATGATTTTCAGGCATTCGGACTGATTAAGCGCGTTTAACCACCACTTCCCGCGCACACACAGTCATTTGCGCGTCACGTTTCTCGCATTACCGAATTGTGCGTTTCAATTTACTTTACGCTCGACAAGGTGTCAATTAACGGGAATCGAATTAAATGTCCGACTAGATGGGCGCAGGTGAGGGCGGTGTATCGTTGATTATTCCGATAAGGTGGAAAATACTCGGCGAGGAGTTTCACGTTCTCTCGCGTTTTCTTGCGATAAGAATCAATGCAGCAAAATAAGTATACGTGCGCGCGATTGATTCAAGCGTCGGGCTTACAAAACTTGCCTCCGCCATAATTTCGTTTGAATTATCATTTATTGAACGTGAAATCTGAAAATGTGTATTCACCGCAGCGCTGTATAACTGCGTTCAGGCGCAGAGATCCTTGGAACATGTTATGCGATCCCTATTAATTACGCCATTCGAGCGGCTTTCAATTAAACCACGAAACCAAAGCCACAACGAATGTAAATAGCTGTATCGGCGTGAAGAAAAATGAGGTGCACGATCGATACGCCCGCGGCTATTATTTATTTTTCTTCCGTTCAAGTGTGTGTGCGCGTGCTAAATACGTGAGTGCAAAATATGGAATTACAGGCGACCCAACCGAGTCGACGTCCTCGTCGTGTTGAGGAAGCGTCTTCGGCAAAAGGAAAGGTAAAAGACGGCACGCGGGAAATCTGGCAAGAAATGTAATTTCGAATTCCACGGTACTTGATGAAACGTAAAAGTAGCACAGTAATCGCGTCGGAGTAGATCCTCCGGCGTTCGAGTTTTTCTTCTTGGATTAAGGAATGCCCACGATGAGAAACTTTGCATCTACGCGGAAATGTTTATTCGAGCGCGAGGTGGAAAGGTGTTTTCAACTTTCCGCAGATGTTGTCGAACGGCGTTTCTTGTGTGCCTCCTTCTCTGTCTTTCTTTCTCTCTCATCTTTCGCAGACTTCCGGCTAAAAAAGGAGATTGCATAAGGGATGGGAGAGGCGATTTCGCGTGAGCCGTATGATAATGCAGAATTTTCCCTTTATTCGATTCTTTTTGTATTGCCACAAAAGAAACTCTTCGTCCCTTGTTTGCAGAAGATCTCGAAGTAGCTCCCATCTTCACTGTCCATTTCTCGATAGAATGTTCAAGGCATTTCTTATATTTGTTAGACTCTCACAAGTCTTAGTCCACAATAGGTGTTATAAGCTTTTAATTTTTTATCCCCCCTAAGGCCAAAACTATAACATAATTTCCTAGCAAAAGTTGTTTCTTGCGATGCCAGAAGTCGTAATAATGCTTAAAATTAGGGATTACAAACTAGTAGTGCGAGGAGCGCCATTTGCCAGGAAATTAGTTATAATCTTGGTTTAAGTCCAAGGTTAAAAAAACCTTACTGTACCTATTGTGGACTAACTTGTACCGGGACTAATTTGGGCCAATAAAATGGGAGCCATAATTATCAATTATGGCCCTCAGTTACAGATCAAACTTGATTTATTATTATATTGAAAGAATAAACATTATAACTAAATTATGAGTAGATTTATAAAGTTACATTCACAAATATTTGTTAATATTTAAGAAAGAATCTACAATATCACAATATTGTATTACATGCATTATAGATTGAACTCCAATCGTGCGTCATTATTCAATATATAAAATAATGTGAATATATGGACATTATATGAAATTGGATATCGTATAATATAACCTCTTATAGAGACGCGAAATATTTACTGACCTATAATTGCGATCTATGCACAAACGTTTCTGATTATTTTATTTTGAATTTAGAATTAATTGATTTGAAGTCTAATAATTTTGCTTCAAAGTTATGACGTTTGTTGGTGCTTATATTATAAGAGTTACTTTGAATGTTTGTTCGACGAATTTGTGTAAATGAGTGAAAGTTACTCTAACTTTAAATGACCCATAATTAGTATTGTTATCTTAAGAAATACATAGTCGTGTTTCGTCATTTCAGCTTCGTAAATTCCTTCAGTGAGATTCAGGGTTTCGTTTTCTATCTCTTCGAATCTCCCCGAAATCTCTCCTGATAACGGAATCAGTTACTCTTCCGGTCTCCGTGTATCCCGTAGCCATTTTTCACGTTTCGATCGTCGGGTCCCGCTTTAGCCGCGATCCAAAGCGAGTCACGCACACGCGTTCCACGCTATTACGCGCGCACAATTTTCTATCTCGGTGCTCCAGGACGAGCTTTTCAACTTCCACGTCACATTGTGCGTATCCGCGTAGTGGTTTCTTTTTCCTCTCTGTCGCTGCCCGGCGACCGAGTCCTTGTAAAGGGAAGACCGTGGCTGCCGATAACCGGATGCAGGAAATGACGCGTACGAAAGCGATCAGCCATCGGTCGCCGTTGCCTGATCCTCGTTTCATCGCACGATATATCGTAGCGCGATCAACCAGAAAATAAATCCAATGTGCATTCGTGGTTAGGGCGAAAGATATTCACGGAACTTTGGCGGCGACACACAATGGCCGCACTGTGAAGTTTAACTAGAAATGCGTCGCGCGGTTTTTTAAAAGCCGATCGATCTTCGCCGAGAGCTATCCGGGCGAAAATTCGCACATCTCGACACGGAGTGTGTGGGATGCGGGATGACCAGTTTTGGTCGATATACCAAGCGGAAAAAAAGTGACGCTGTTAAATTATAAAACAGTCGCGCTCTTGCACCCGACAATCGTCACGCATTCATTCCTATCGCAGTGGCTATCATCACGACGTGACTGAGCAAAGTTACTGAGCGAATTCGCGTATAGTATTCGCGCGGTTACTTACACCGCGTCTTAACAGATATTGAATTGTTCTTCATTAAAATTAACAAACGCCCCAAGAGACTTCTCCGTCGCGTTGCTCTCCGGAGAGTTATTATTACGCCAGAAGGAGATATTGTATTTCGCGTAATGTCGAAGAACGATCTCTGCGACGGAGCAGAGATATAATCGAATATAATCATTCGAGGTGTGTAAACAGGCTCTGATGAAATTTAACTAAAGTGAGAGAAATGGGGCCTCTAAGAACCATTCGCGGTTGTCTGTTGCGAAATTGAATTTATAATGTAAAAGGATGATAATAATCTGTCGGCTGAGGCAATATTTTTCGCAACATTCAAATTGAATAAAAATGCATAATCACATGGGGGAATGGGTATTAATAATAACTAGCTGAAACTACTCAGCGTTGCCTAGATTATTACAAAATGTCAAGGGAGTGAAATTAGAGGGAGGGCGTAGAGTGTCTAGGTTTCATATAGTCTATATTTTCTGCAGGTTCCTAGAGAGTAACTATGTCAAATTTGATGCCTTTGCTGACGCTTTTGGCTTTATATATGCAGATTGGAATAAAGGGTTAATTTAACGTGAAAGGCTGATTCGCCGCGCATGATAGGCCGGAAAAAACTGATCATGTTAGACATTGTGAAGTATTATTATCCGCCCACAGTATTTAATTTAATTTCGCAACAGACAACTACGAATGACTCTTAAGACCCACTTCTTTCATTTTCATAATTGTTCGAATTATTTTTGATAATTCCGTTAAGCTGCAGTAAGCTCTGTACATACGATAACGAAAGGTAAAATATTCTACGTCGCGGAATTCTCCTTACCGGCTCTCCTGTTAATCCAGCCTTATCGCGTTACCTCGTTGCTTATTTACGATGCACGAGCGCCCCGTATTTCGTCCCATTCGGAAACATTATTTAAAATAAGCGACCCCGTTGCGACCGTTCAGCCCTCGAGAAACGCCTCTCCTTAGTTCCACGTCGTCTGGGAAATTTACAGCATGCTATCCATGCCCTTCGCTGTCCCCGGACACGTCGTTCCTCGTAGCAATATCGTTGCGAGATGCGGCTTGAAGCGCGATGTAGCTGGAAGCGCGTCGCGTCGCGTTTTCCCTAAATATTTTTCGCGACAACGATGCGGAAGAGCGATGCGTCAGAGCGACACGGCGATAACGCGCGAAGCGAGATTAATGTGAGCTATTTCCGCCGGCCGGCAAAGGAAATATCGCGACGCGACGGACACGCGAACGAGGCGCGAGAATTTTAGCGGGTCGGTTGGAAATAAAATTTCGGAGAGATTACGCTGTGCTGACATTTCCGCGGCCGAGCGCTGAAACTAATGGAGCGCCAAGCACACGCCACTCACGCTGTAAATACGAGATTTAACGCGGGACATGCCGCGTTTAGGCGAAACGCGCAAAAATACGTGCGTTTAATAAGTTTCGTATTTTATCGTTATTTCGAGAGGTGTTGTGTTCTCTGATTATAAAAGTTCTTCGTTTAAAAACGCTGCCAGCTGGACGTTCCATCCGATTAACGTGAAATGCTGGTGTGGGGTACGTTTTAAAATAATAACGTGAAAAATTCTGAACGCGCGCATTTACGGGACGTACGTGCTGCAGAATATTCATACGGAATGCATTAGTCTTGTCGAGCAAAAGCGTGAATATAAGCGCTTTTTAATATTGGCGTTCTACTCTTGCCGTGCGTCGATTGCGTTAATTCATGATGATCATTTTTGGATTATTTTGCATCTTCATCCGCATCTCTCGCGCATCATTAATAGCGCGTTGATGTTACTGGAAATATTATGAATATCATGGCACAAAAATATCCATCCAAAATATCGTACTTTTTACTGAGAATTGTCTAAACTTGATCACATGTAAAAGTACTATTAAAAACAATATTTTATACACATGTTTCAGCCTATTCCAAAGATTAACGAAAAATTCAATCGGAACGTTATATCGTATCGCGTTCCCAACTTTGTCAAAAGCATGTCGCTTCGTCTGCTTTGATTCTAACTAGTGGAAGTTATTTTAATGACATTTAAATCTCTTTCTCAGCCTCGATCTTCCAAGATAAACTCTCACCGTCTAGAATTCAATTGAAGTTATTGTTAAATTTGTTTTCTCGCTCTCCGAGTTTGCGCAGCGCGGCAATACTCTAATCCGTTATTATATAGAGCCAAATGCGAAATACCCGCTATTTCTTCGCAAATCGAACAGAATATGCGTTTTAATTAATAAATCGTGATCGTTTGTATCCCACAATTTGTAGCGAACAAAATAATTACGATCGAAGTGAGCCCGTCACATAAAGTAATCAAATTTAATACTTTTATCTCATATTGTTTCTATATTTCTCTTGTTTAAACGATATTTAATATGTTTATTTGATACTAGTAATACCCTGATATCTGTAATATATTTAATACTCTTATACCAGTGCAAACTCTCTCAGTAATCAATAACTGTGTGTTGTACGACTATACACAAACAGTGTATATAAAAATTTAGATGTAATGTACCGTTAAATCACTAACGTATTTTGTAGCGGCACTGGTCTGTTTTTTTCAGCTGCACTGCTGAATTGGTGCAATAAGTTAGAGTGAGAAAAAATATACTTGTCTCCTTTAACTTATTGCATCAGTTCAGCGGTGCAGCTGAAAAGAACAGACCAACGGCTAGACGCTATCAAAGTCGCATGACCTTAAGGACAACATACGCGCACGTATGCGAAGTATTCGCGCTCATAACAGTCCTCGACGCTGAGTTGAGCGCGACGGATCGCGTCGCGGTTATTTCTCGACTTTTCTAACGCGATAAAAACGGCTCTGAGACACTCCACGATTTTTCGCGCGTTCAATCATCATTTCGAGATTGTAGTCAACAACGGTAATGTATTGAATCCTAGAAGATATCCAACGTTTATTAATTTTATTTAATTTAAAGGGAAAAGATTGTCTAACTTGTGCTTTAATATCTCCGTGCCAAATAGCCCCTTTCCCGAGTCAAAATTTTGGTTTTATATTAAAATTCTACAATGCAGTAGAAGCTAACAAGTAAACCTATCTAAAAGTTACGCTCCAATTTCTTTCTAATTTGGCACAAATGTAAAAGTACAAAAAATATTTAGGTCATATTTTTTCATTTTGGCCCACTTTGAGTTTCACGGGCAGTTTATAGTTTTTTAATGTTTTCACTAATGTTTTATCATCAACAAGTGCAATAAAAATGCATGATAAATAAAATTGAATACATGTTATGCATGATAAGTAAAATTGAATAGGCGTTTTTAGTTTGCTGATTATGAATATGAAGTCAAATGTGTAAAATTATTTGTATAAATAATAAAATGTTTAAACAAAACATATAAAAAGTTGAAAAAAGTTATTTATACAAATAATTTCTCGGTTTGGCCGAGATTCGAACCATTTTGACTAATTTAGCACAGATTTGAAATATTCCGGTTGGAATCTCGGCTAAAGAAATTTAGAATGGTTCGTGTCTCAGCTATGCCGACTTTGTTAAAATTGTTCAACTATATCTTATATTCAATTTTATTTCTTATGCATCTTTGTCGTATTTGTTAATGATAAAGAATGAGAACATTTAAAAGCTATAAACTGCCCATGAAACTCAAAGTGGGCCAAAATGAAAAAATACGACCTAAATATTTTTTGTACTTCTACATTTGAAAGAAAAATAAAAATAAAAAAGATATCGGAATACCTTTTAGGTAGACTTATTTGTAAGTTAACAAAGTAAGTTTAATCCTAAGAATATAATTTACTTTTTCTTTGACTCTGATGATGTCTGAAATTTTCTTTTTCACTATTTTTAGCGTTAAAATAGGTTGTATTATAGACTTCAGATTATAAAAATAAATGTTAAATGGAATAAACTGAAAGTAGGATCAACATTTTGATTCAAGTAGGTTAAATAGAAACAAAAAAGATTGATGTAAGTTTCAGAATATTAAAATAAATGTTGAATTGGATAGTAAAGCCTAAAAGAGGATCAAAATTTCGACTCAGGTTTTCTCCCAAATATTCATCCTCCAATATCCTGTTATTCTCGATTCCTCGCGAACTAGGTAACTTCTCTATTGTTATTTAACTAAATAGTCAAATCACTTTCGTTTTAGATTCGACAATCAGTGGTCACACGATGGATACAGTTGTTGTTTCTATGGATGCGGTTGCCGTAACGGAAGATCCGGTTCAGGCCGAGCAGAGTTGGCTCGAAGGTAAGTTTACAGACGGCCGGTACTCTTGAACCCTTTAGCCCCCTTTGCGGTCGAGAGCTAAAACGTAGTCGTCAGAATAACTCGAATTACGACCGCAAAGGACTAACCCGCCTGTAACTAAGCGCAATTATACGTTAAACCGAGTCCCTGTAATTAACCAGCGTAATTGCATTTTTTGTTCTATTGTAGATCCAAATGTGGCAGAACGCGACCGACTCTGAATGCATGGCATTTTGGTGAGTGAAAGACATCAAGATACAAATTTCAGGTATTAAATTTCGGATTTGTTCACTCAAATTTCACGAATATCAATGCGATTTATATTGTAGATTTTTGCATATTGAAGTTTCTCTTTTTTCGTTTATATTATTTGATTAATTTGGAAATCACTGAGATTTCCCATTATTGGTTTCGTACGCTCGCGTGTTCGTGATTACATCTTTTGAGAAATACGATTCTCGTTAAATTAAATTTCCAAAAGTAACCGCATAGATATCGCGAAGTGATCTCCATACACAAAGGGCGTCGCGAATTTCACAATCAGTAGTTGATTTTTAATTTGCGTCGCAATTACTCCGTTTGCGGATTTTAATTCTAGGGCTTTTCAGTATCGATTTTTACACTTGTACTTGGCCTGTTTCGAATGAGTTTAACAAAATTAACGTTTCGATACACGCATTTATCGGTCGCTTTACAATTCAGTATTCGTACGAAACGAAAACTTAATTTGTTTACAAACATAATTGCCTGCAGAGCGGAATATTTTTTCTCTTTTTTTTTCGTGAATGATTTCACTCAAGTCGCGGTTTTCCTGCGTTGCCGTTTGCACGCGGCTCGCGATCACTAAGTATATCCATAATAAAAAAATACATAAAGCACCATAATTTATTGTACTTTCCGTTAAACATCGCTGAAATTATCGCGTTGGAAATGCAGAAGTACGATTGACATGTCGTTGGTTGGATGTTGACGACGCTGACGACACTGACGATGCTGGATGGCTGTGGGACAATACAGTCCAGGATGCAGTGCCAAGTCTCGTCGAAAGACGTTTCATCGTGAAGTGGTGAGTGTTGCATATCGATACTCAGTGAGTGATATATACGTAGAATATAGTGCATGATGTAAATTGCAATGGTGGTGAATAAAAAAATAAGAGCATTCGTGCGTCCACTGATACGAAATTCAAATTCGCAAACGCTCGTGCGTAGATATGTTGGATAAAATTTAACATGTCCGAATTATGTGGAAATAATTATTATCCGTTTACTCGAACTCGCATATGTGGATTATCCGGATAATCCGGATCTTAATATTAAGAGAATTTTAATTTGTACACATGAACTTAGCGTGCACATTAACTGAAATTTAATTGAAATTTAATTAAATTCATTCACATAGATTTAGCAGGTATATAAATTAAGAAGTTCGTATCATTTTTTATATTTCACCAATATTTACTCGAAAATAACAATAAGATGCTCTGCAAAACGCTTACAAAATTAAAAAAATACACCAAGTAACACAAGAAATACATCTGTCCATGCTATTTATGCTCCTTTTGGATATTTTTACCAAAAACTTATTTGCATTGATTATTTACATCAATGATATCTTTATATCAATGATATCTTTATATCTGATATAGTCAACGATTTTTACTTAACGTATTTTTTTAATTTTGTTCGCTTTTTGTAGAGACGAGATATACACTACTCAAAATAATTAGCGGTAATCTCATCGAAAGAATACCTCTGTTGATACCTCTGTTGATTCTGCAATTTAACTGAAATATGAAAGTGAATAACTAAAATATCATTATATCATATATTTGCATAAATACGTTATTGAAAAGATTAAGATTAAAAAAATAATCTCTAATGTTTAAAATATCTATTAATCCGAATTGAAATTTTGAATATATTGCAAGTTTGGCTAGTGCGCCTTTTTAAACTACAAATCCCATTTTGAATTTACCAACACCTTTCTTTTATTCGAATCCTAGCCAAACTTTGAATGTCGGTAAAGAAAATAATATTTATACTTTATTCGCGTATTTAATTACATATATTTATTCATATGATGAAACTTATACAGGATTAATGTAAAATTTCAATACGAAAATATGTAGAAGTAATTCCCCTCGATTGTTTTGAGCAGTGTATGAAGTGTTTTCGAAATACTTTGATGATTTCATTCATATAGTTGTATAATTTTAATAAACTATATATTGTTTATCGTTTTTCTGAATGATATATGTTATGCAATGCGTATATTTTATTTCCACATATATGTTTTTTATATGATTATATGTATTATTATTATTGCTATATTCTTATTATGAATATCACGTACTCTTGTTGTAAGATAGAGTTACTCTATCTTCACTCTTTGGTTTATCTTCGCTTATTATATGGTATTCCGCGTGCAATTTGATCAACGAAACGCACGTACCGCGAACAAAAGTATCGGCCTTTCGGAGTATTTGTCGTGAATGGAAGTTGTTCGGTTTATTGGATCACGTCGCGGGTTAACGGCGCACCGGCCATGCTGACGTTAAATTTCATTTCCGACGTAAGCTGCGCGACGGCGACGTTCACGTGACGTCAGGGCAAATATTGTGAGGACACGCTGGGACTGGATTTACCGTTCGATCGACTCGACGTCAAACTTTATTGTAATTAATTACCGCGTGGGTGATTGTCCATTAACCACGAGCTTATGTACGCGATGCGCCCCCGTAATTCTCTCCGGTAACGCGGAATATGGGAGAAGGGATAGATTATAACGAGATCTTTTGCGAGAGAGATATGACGTAGTACACGCGGTATCGATCGCGAAAAAGAACAGACTTTGGGTCTATTTCAACATTTGAACCTCGATATAATATAACGACGGGATGTAGGAAATAGATTTCGTTTGTTGAAATTTCTGGACTTCCATCTTGCATTTCTGGTCGAGTGTCATGAGAATTGCAGCAAACATCAAATCCATTTTCCTTTGTTGTTCTCCTGCGAATCGCAAATCTTCGGTTTTAGACACCAAGTACATTTTCCTAAAAAAATTACTAATGTCCATTTCCTTCAAACCGTGAATATATTTACGCTGTTGTTACATCCAGATCCTCAAATTTGTGATAAATTCTATCTCATGAAAATACTGCAAGAGATATTTAAATCTGGCACGAGAAATTTTAATTAGGTGAGATAGTAACTTGTTTAATTAAGCGGTGGTGCGCAGGTTTGCTATACTAGATACTCTACCTTTGTTTCATCAAGACAGATTCATTAACATAACTTTAAGTCGGCTTCGCGTTTGACAAAATATTCGCATTTGTTTGAGATTCGACGCGCTAGGCGCAGTAAAACGATGTTTACGGTCTCCTTATTCGGCGCGATACAGAATGAACGATCAATATTTAATTACGTCCTTGTTTTAAGAACATTTAGTAGGAACTTTGCTCTCACGGCTCTTCTAATTACTCCGCTTCTCAGGCGGGAAGACTTTTTTTAACTCCATTTCTCTCCGCGTTTTTCTTCTAGTCGTTACTTAACGTGGCTAACTAGCATACATCGTCAAATATTTTCGTTTGCTCGAAATATAGGGAAATGGATGAATCCATATATCTATATCCGCGTTATATTTCCATGAATAATTATATGTAGACATTATTCGTTCTTCCAACAACAGATCATTATGTTTAATGAGGTTTTAATTGCCCTTTAGTGATTTATACGCGGGATTAATCTAAAACAGATATTAATCAATCAAATGCAACGAGGAATATTTTAAAATTGTCCAAAGGAGTATTTGAAGAATTGTTAATTGAATGTAATAATAATTTTATTGGATTATGCGATTCTTTTGCACTGAAAAAAACTTTGTTTATACAGATGTGTTTTAAAAATCGTTTGCATGCACTTCTCAGTATCTCTTTCGCGAATGTGAGATCAATGACACAGCTATTGTCGAAGACTCTTGAAAAAAATTCGAAAAGTGGCAATCGAGCGACGTATAATCTCACAGCGATGGCCAAGAGCCTGCTTGGAATTCGGTCGTATCGAAACGCGATCTTGACGGTTGATCTTCTAGAGGCTCGTCTAACGGGCGAAAGTTTAATTATCCTCGAAATTCAACGACATGGTGGCGTCGAGGATAAGAAAGATAAGTTCGCTGTAAATCGCAACTCTATAGTGTGCAACTCTAGAAAACACACGCTTCTCTTTCTTAAATTTCACGGAATTCGATTTCCTGCGACGTACGGAATCCTTCGATAAATACCCTTCATGAGACGGGTTACATCGGGGAGTTTCTCCTTCCTCGATTTTGTTTCCTCGCAGTTTCGTTGCTCTCTTTCTGCGCAACAGAATCTGCAGGCTGTCTCAGAAATTGTCCATAAATTTCGATCGAATTAAAAGTAGCCGTGAATATGTAACGTAGTAAATTTGTTAAATGCTATTTTACACGACTTTCTCTTCGAGAACAAGTCTAAGAAAAAACTTGAAAGAATGCAGTCAAGCGTCTATAGACATTTAGCCCTGTTCTCAGAAACTTTAAATATTCCAATTAATGATACATCGATTTGTAAAATTTATGTCGAATAGATTGAGAATATAAAATCTCGGCATTATTCTCGTAGTCGTTTGGGAGATAAACGATTCACAAAAAATTACAATCTCGATAAACAATCTCGATAAAAGTTATGTTAACGCGTGGCGTGAATATTGCGTGTTATCAGAGAATAATATTGAGATTTTATATTCTTAATATATATTCGTCCTAAGCTTCAGATCAATGTATTATTTATGGGAACACTTAAAGTTTCACAAAATCTCATGGGAAAGGGGCGCAACTTGGTCGTACTCTTCATCGAAGAATCGATACGATTGTAGGGACACACTTGGCGATTTTAAGGCATCTCGAGGCACGTATTTTTAGCGCTTCTATCGAACGACATTTCTCTGATTCGGTGCAAATTCAGGCGAGTTTTAGCGAGTTGACGAGATATATTCCTGGTTCATTATAAAATCGATAATTATTCGATTCACCTTGTAAAACATTGCTACGTGTAGACTCGTACGTGTGAGGACAGATATTTGGAAGTAAGAAGGGCAAACTTAATCTCGCACTCGTTACATCGCGCATCGAGCAAAGGTAGGCGGAACTTTTTATTCCATATCACGTTTCTATTTTGAATAGTCGGTTGTTACGTAAAACCATTCATAAATCACGCCTTTGTTTCGCGCGTTCATCCGTTCGAGCGAAAATCATTTAAGCATTCCGTAACGCGTTCCCTTTTTTCACTACTGCGGCGTAATTACAAAACGTGTGCGCAGGAATATTATTATATCTGCGTTAACGACACGAAATCTCTCGTATCACATTTTGAGATTAAAAATAATAATATGGCATTAATACATAGTGAGATAATAATAATAGTAATAATAGGAATTAGGTAATTGAATTGAATTAATGCGTGCTGAGAAGGATCAGAATTAATTACTTTGAAACGTTCCCCAGCATATTTATGGAAACGCGCACATTTGCACGTCGGTTCGTGTGTATTTGCCTATTAAATCACCTTCTAATTGAACTATAATATTGTTCGTGCTAATGACAACGGATCCAACAAAGATCACATCCAGCGCGCGACAGATGTTCTCCTGAACGAAGGGGGAATCGATTGTTTTACGCGTTCGCGGCCGAAACAGTGGAAACAGACAGAGCATAATCGGGGCAAGTTATGTCCGGATTCTAGCGCTCAGGCTGTCTGTTCCAGAGCTCGACAGCCGAATTGGTCGTCGTTGCGCGTCGTCATCCGAGCGAATGCTGCCATCAGGTTCGCTGGCTCCGATTTTACATGCGTCGCGACGTAAGCGGATTAAACAAAGCGTTACTCGATTCGCGAGATGCACAAAAGCGTCGTGTCGCAGATTTTCGTTCCGCGAGCAACAAGTATGTCACGCTTGTCACGTTGTTGGCATCTTCCGTTCGTGTCGCGGGATTCAGGACACAGGCTCTCCTAATCCCGCGCCGATATTCGGTACTCTCGAAACGACAGAAGGAAGGATTAGAGAGTCGGGCGACTTTTATCCAAATTGGATGAAAAATAAAACTCGAGGGTTTATTCGTTATTTAAGGAGAAATTTTTATCTTTGCTCATGTCAGAGTTTATAAAAATGCAATTTTTATTTGCTAGAATTTTTCTCGTGCGGGTATATCCAGGGTGCATCCGTAACTATCTGGAATACCTTCGGAGAAAAATGCAAAGTTGGTTTTCAAAGATCTTCGAAATTATTTTACTTAGGAGAAGAACGTTAATTATCATAAGATTCTTTTCTAAGTGGAATAACGTCAAAGACCTGAAATTCCGTCAATTTCATTCTTTGCTTCGAAGATATTCCATTTGCTGACTTACTTTGTGTACACTTGGGACAAAAATATTATCTTTGGAAGATTATTGACTGTCAGTCCCATGATTATTCATCGGTAATGAAAATACATTTCCTGCTCCTCATTCTGTTCACAAATGTTTGCGAAAAATATGCGTCGCGTCAAACAATTCACATACATTTGAATGAAAGTGATTCGTTATTCATGAATAACATCCGTTCTGTTCGTGAAGGCGAGCAGAATTTATTCGCATAAAAATTTATTCAGCCAAATTTATTCGTATCATCATTTTGGTAAAGAGCTTATCCGAATAATGCTAGGTTCTGGCTGAGAGGAAAGCGCATACTTTCTCTCAGGTCCTATGGGAATGTAATCATCCTGCGACATCCGGTCGTTCTTTATCAAACATTGTTGCGCACAAGAGAGAATTCGTCGTTAAGCGATCAGCAGGGACTCTTTATGGAAATGTAATGACGGCAAACCGAGATGAGAGCATCGCAGGTCCGATCGATCGATCATTTAGAATGTCCTGTTTGTATGCGATGACACTCATGGGGCGGACAGAGGGCCCAAAGGGCTACACTTCTCGTCTTTTCATACGCTTTCCAGCTTGACGTTTGAATGACGTTTACATATTGACGTATACACACGTACGTGTTAGGCTGTTTAACCCATTTATGTCTGGCAATTTGTGTCTTGTCCGCGATCCAGCGTGTAAACGCAACGCGTGAGCATGTAAATGGATTAAATTTATGTTCTCTCTTATTATTTATGTTATTATCTATTATTATTTATGTTCGCACTCCGACTTTTTACTTAGAAAACAATTAATATTCAGAGAAAGTAGATTTCATTTATACAAAGAAAACAAGAGCATTCTATTTTTTAAAGGTACAATTACTTTCATTCCATTAACTACATTGATACTACATTAACTACTATTGATTAATGTAGTTTTATAACCATAAAAATTAAAAGTTTTATATTTGGTATCGAAGAGATAGGGCCGGGATATTAGTCTTTAGGACCAACTTTGTGTTTTGCTCCGAAAATATTCCAGTAACAGTTATTGATACACTCTGTGTATATTTGCACGATAAAAATTCTAGCCAGCAAAAACTGAAATTGCATTTTTATAAATTTTTTATAATCCCACTAGGATTTTTCGGAGAACATATTTATCGCAGTGGTAAAAACAGAATGATAGTTGGTGTGTGCTCTGAATGCCAGAAAAACTGTTAATTCAATTGAATAAGGTTATTATTAATAGCTTGGTAACGAAATAATTAAACCTTTACGCGCGTATTACTCTTCTCACTATTTTTTTATTCCCCATATTTAAATTGGTTCACGCATATGTGATATTTTTTACTCACATTCTGATTGTCGATAGGGTTTTAACAATATATCATAAAGATAACTACTATTAATCCATTTATACATAGAAATTTGCATTTCATCGCAAGTCTGCGTAAATGTAATATGATTGGCTTAATAATAATCGAAGCGGCGAGAAGCGCGATAGATCTGAGCATACATAACGAAATTGATGCACAACGAACTTTTAATGCGCGCGCGTTTGTCAATTGGAATCAATGCTTCGGTAGCTGTCGATATTTTCGCGGTACTTAGCCGTTTACAATAAAGGGTAACGATAAACGTCAGCGGGAAAATATTTTCTGCTCCGTGCGATATGCGATCGGTTGCTTAAATGGAGCATTATGTAGCACGGACGCGACGGTGGTTCATATTTTGCGGATTTACCGATTGGAAGTTGGAGGGAAGTCACGAGACTCACAAACGTTACCATCGATACTCTGTACTGGAGTTATCGTACTTTAAAAATGCAAAACGGATTATAGGCGACGGTGCCGAGCGAAGCGGAAAGGTTAACATTACAATCGCGCGCCAGTTTTTCGCAACTGATAGACGTTCGATCGATATGGCCACGTCAATAACGCTGTTCGACCAAATTCAACTTCTTGAAAAAATAATAGAGACCAGTCGACTGCACATGCACAAGATATGCATGCATACTAGTGGACAAATTGGAAATTTCTTTGGGTTTCTCCCGATTGTCGAAAGAGAATTAGAAATATAAGCGCGACGCGGGGTACTTTCGTAATTTTCGTACGCGAGATTGTATCACATCGTTCTCTCTGCAGTAGTGTCGTAGGTTAGGTATACAATTCTAGACCAGATCTGACAAACTCAAATTATTCAGTGGATCGCTACTACGACAAATTAAAATTTCCCGCTGGCCACATACAAAATGAAAACAACGTTTCATAAAAATGAATATCAAAATGCAAATGTGTTTTATCCATTTTTATTTTTATTACAACAGAGAAAAAATATTAAAAAATTAATAAATATTTATTAGATGAGTACCATTGATAAATTTACTTAAATAAAAATTCTTTTCATTTAAACCGAGTATTATTTATTTGGTTTAAGTAAATAATATTCAGTTTAAATGAAGAGAATTTTGATTTAAGTAAATATATTAATGGTACTCATTTAATAAATATTTGTTAATTTAAAAATTTTTTTTCAATGTACATAAGAGAAATACTTGTTTTCTGTGATATGGTCAATGGTAAAAATCTTTTACCGTGCCGCGAAAAATAATGTAGCGGGTTGAGTGCAGCCCGTGAGCTCCACGAAGAAGTTAGCCAGGTTTGTTTTAGATAACGATATAATTAGATAACTCTATTCGTACACACTCACCTTGTCGCCTTGCTGCAAGCCGGCTTTCTCAGCAGGGCCGCCTGGCACGGTCCAAACGATACACGCGAAGGTGCGTCCATCCGATCCTGTCTTACCACCAACTACTCTCATGCCGAATCCGCGCGCTGCAACAAAGAAACGCGGAGGACTCGGTGAATGAAGAGTGTGTACGCAGTATAAGCGAAAGAGGCCGCGACGCAAATTTCGTGGATATTTTCGCGGGTAGAAATTGCGACACGCCGCGCGGGAATACGCGCACGTGTTGCTTTGAAAAGGACACCCACGCAGTTTCCCGGTGTTTTCCTCCGTCATGGACTTATTGTATGTGTATTATACGTGATAGAGAGGGAGGGAGGGAGGGAGGGAGGGAGAGACAGAGAGAGAGAGAGAGAGAGAGAGAGAGAGAGAGAGAGAGAGAGA
>NW_022639494.1:202177-216796 GCF_010583005.1 Odontomachus brunneus | reverse complement strand
GAGAGAGGGAGAGAGAGAGAGAGAGAGAGAGAGAGAGAGAGAGAGAGAGAGCTGAAAGTCGGTGCGGGCTCTAGGAAAATAATTAACGCCCACGCTGGCGTTGTAAATGCAAGCGGCAATTGCGCCGATTGTTAGGCTAACAATGTCGCATTAGTGAGCGTAACACACGCACGAGCGCGGGTAAAGTTTGTAATTTACCGTTATCCGATTGTCGGTACTCTTTTCTCATTTTGATCCGACTAAACACGATATGGGAAATAACAGATTCGAGGAAAACTGATACTGAAGCGCACAAAGATGTGTTATAAAATCGTCGATGTCACTTAGTGTGATCTCGACGATTAGTTCTCTGCACGCGATATCTTTGTAGTATCATCGCACATAATCGTAGAAATGTTTTTCCGGGGCAAGCGTCGGTTGAGATTCATGCAATTCCATCGGAATGCTACGGATAAAGAGCGTGAAATGGTGAAAACAATGGTGAAAACGAAGAGCCTTGGAAACAAGTTTAGAATCCGCGGTGTTTAGTCACTTCATTTAGCGGGAGCATGCCTACCCACGTTCACCCTCTTAATCCAGTCACGCTGACAGAGTTGTTCAATGTCATGTCTCGTTGTATTCAGCGATTAAGCGCCTTTCGACGAAAGTACAGCCCGACGCGGCCGAGCCAATTCTGAGAGCTATCGGCTCTAAGGATTTCGCAACATCTGGATAAACTCTCGCGCCATTAGCCGTGCGGATTCGATGGACGTTCCCGTTATTGCCGGGTATGTCTACCGATCCTTTGCGGATCCCACCGGGTTCTAATGGACGAGAACTCGCGTGACGTGTCCGCGCGAAAGCCCCGGGAATTACTTGGCAAGGGAACGACCTAAGAGACCTCGTTCTACCCTTAGTTCGATCTTACGTATATCGTGCGCGGATTTCCTTAGGCGTATGTACCTCCTCCCTCTCCCATAGATTTCCTATTTTTGCGCAATCGGAACACTCACGAGATTAACTATTTCGATTTCTTTCTGAACCAGCAGTACGTTGCTATCTACAAAGATTTACGTATAAATTAATAAGAGTAAAATAGTCACAGCTATCGTTGCCGAATTTATTAACACTTTGCACGAATTTGTCGAGAAAATTAGATTAGGAATATCTTTTATATTGTATTGTTTATTTTTTTTACAATATAGTAGTGATAATTTTAAAAAATACTTATTTTTGCGTGATTAAGAGAGATTCAACGAGTTTTTTAAAAGAAGTCAAAGTGTAGCTGTAGAATAAAATCTGCAGTACATTCAAATGTTGCGAATATTCAAACGTGAAATCTATTTATTCCGACGACGCTGCGAATAAATCTGCGTGTCGCATATCCATCTTCAGCGTGTTTGTGGAAATCAAATTTTTCGTTAGGGTTGGTAGAAATTAATAATGCCGGATTACCAGAAGCGATCGGAAAACCTGCTGTCGAAAGTGCGCGCGGGGAAAGTTGAAAGTTTACTCGTTCCGCGCTATTTGCGCGAGCGGAGCAACGTGACTTCGTGGAAGTTTTAACGAGCCGAAGGGATATAACGGGGCGGATGGGATAAAACGGACAGATTTGCCGATAATGACGCATTTTAACGTTCGTAATTCCATAGACTCCCCACCGTGGGTCAGGATAAAAAATTCAGGTTCAGCTCCTCGCAACCTCACGTGCGTCTGTTTCACCATTCCTCTCGGTTTCACCATTTTTCCCCCCGAAAGAGCAATTTTATGGCATAACGTTAAGACAATTCGTTGTCGATTACGTATTATGGACGAATCTCGGGATAAAACTATAGATGGAGAATAATTTTTTTTTTTCGTCAAAAACTTATCAAGATTGAGTTACACAGCGCAACCGACTCTTGAGAAGATATTCTGCAAACTATTTTTCTTTTTTGTTTCGTTCTTTTTCTTCTTTCTTTTCGGCAATCCAGTCATTTAGAATAACAATAATTTAGAATAAAGTATTTTAATTTTGTCTGGGGATTATATTTTTTGTGTCAATATGTCTTATTTGAAAAAGAGGTAGTTAATAAGCGACTTAATTAGCTGTTTAAACTATGATCGTATCTGTGCGAATTGTAACGTTGTAATCTCGTTATTCCCGAGCTATGGAATCGCATAGGGCAAAGTAAGGTTGGGAGTAGATTCAAGTGAAAGTAGGATGAATGCAAGCAACCTAATCCCCGGTAGATTCATCTCGCGTGCTTCATTCCGGTGTTGTATAGTTCAGCAAGCGAGAGTAACGCCTCTCTCGACAATCTTCGCGCTCATCTTACTCCGGCGAAATGACTCGGGGTCGTGTCATGGAACGACGTGGGCGTAGCGTAAGGGTCGTAGCCAGGGGCATGACGACGATCGAAAGGGCAGGGGTGGTCGTGGGAAATGTCGGAGTTATAGTTTGGCTTTCTACTGACAAGCAGCGTGATGAACTCAAGGTACGTCGAATCTCCTCGAGAAGCATTTCGAAATATAATTCACATCCGACATGTGCTTCGAGAACAGTTAAACTATCTTATTTAACTATTTTTAAATATTAATTATTCATTCAGAATAGAAATCTGTACTTTTGAAGAATAGCCTCGGTTATTTTCGAAATCAGTTCTCAAAGTGTAATTCGCAGTTTCAAATAATGCTCGAAGTCCGAATCGAAATTTCAACTCTATTCTAGACTCCCTTGAACTTTCTAACATCTGTATATTCTGAAGGAGCAGTGTATATGTAATACATATGGAAACTGAAATTCTACTTAGCATCTCTAAATGGCGGAACACACACAAAATGTCAATTGCAGATTCTAAAGAGCACTTCTCGGCAAAGCTAGTAGGTTAAATAGAATCAAAAGGTTGGTATGAACTTTGAAATATCAAAATAGAGATTAAATGGAATACTGAGATCGAAAGTGGGATGACAATTTCGACTCTGGTATTCGTTTAATTGAGCTCAGAAATTTTCAAGACAGGGACTCGGAAGCTCGTCGCTACAGGCAGCTATACGAGCCACGATAGAGCTTCCTCTTTCCCTCTCATATCGTTTCTCGTGCTTTGCATATCGCGTGGCCAGGTCGTAGTCAACATCTTCGCATTCGGCACATCCGAGCGCGCACGGTCAGCCGCATACCGTTTTCATGCGCCGCCGGTGATAGTATTGTCATCGTATTAGCATGAGAAATCCGAAACGCGCGAGGAGAACCACTTAATTAAGTGTTATCGTGCTAGCCGCGCGCGTAATTTCGTTCTGATGTGTGCGAATTAATCTAGCCTTCGGCTGGCCGATTGCTACGTCTAATTCCGCCTTTCGCCACCCATTCGCATGTTAGGGCGGATGATCCGCGACGGCTGTCATTAAACGCCAACGGTCGTGAACACAAATAGCTCTCCGAGATCTTAGAACAATTGTAATGTCGATGATAGAGGAGAAATGAGGGAATGTGCTTTGGGAACAAAAGAATATAAGAGATCTTCGAAAGGAAGGTATTTTTCTGTAATATTATTGTATTGTAATATAACCTATAGTGCAACAGTACTGTTTTAGATACGTGATTTATATTAAAATAAAAAATTTGGAGATTAAAAAAGGAATAGTTAATCGGAGCCAAAACGATAAAAGCGGATAAAAGCGCGCAAAAATTCAACAGCTGTCTAAAATCCTAATTTAATTCGATTTAATTAATTTAATTAAAAACAACAAGCGTTGAAAGACTTGAAAAATTTGGGTCGCCATTTTCACCGAGCTCGAAAGGCGGTCCGGAAAAACACACAACCAAGTAAAACGAGAGCCGCGCTCTTGGTGCAGAAGGATCGAGCTCAAGATTAATTGAGTTAAAAACTCGCCTCGATGTTTCGTGGTCGGCGTCGGCCGGCCAACCAGCGCTTTGATTCAATTTCGACAGTCTAACTTATTAAATATCAATTCTATCGGGGCGAATCGCTTGTAATTGCGAACTGTCGTCCAGCGTTCCGGCCGACTGGTCGATATGCGGCCACGTTCACACAAACGCGACGTTAACGAGACACAACCGTGGACGCTCGTCGTAGCATTTAATTGATCAACGTCATCGAGCGCATCGGGGATTATCTGTTGATGCTCTGACGAACTGATCGAGGAGTATCTCGTTTGTGTCTCGTAATGTCAAGGCCGGCTTGTGAATAATCTGATCCGATTAGAGGTTTTGCTTGCGCGTCCTGATAATTATCGATAACTACCTGTTATGATCAGCCGTCGTTCGTGAATGCACGAACGTCACTCGCCGTCTCCTTTATCACCGCGGGATAGCTAGTTGACATATTTAAATTCTTAATTTGAGAAGATATTCTGCGAACTATTTTTCTTTTTCGTTACCAATGGCAATTCAGCCATTTAGGATAATAACAATTTGTGATTAAATTATTTATAGGATATTCACACATACTTAAAACAAAGTACTTAACTGGGGAGTATATTTTTATATCGAGCTCTTTTATAAAAAAAAGATAGTTGACAAATGACTTAATTATACGGAAAAAGAAGAATAATTGTACCAACCAGAAAAATAATAAAATATGGCACAGCTCTTTTTTTTTTATTTTAAGAATCAGTTCTTGGTTATGCTGACTTACCGATTCATTGATATCCTAAAATTCTATAGTAATTTTATTGACCGGGTATTGAGAAGTCGTTTCATTACATATGTGACGTTGGTAGTGAGCGTGTTAATTAAGTAATGACAATATTTAATAATTTACGAAAATGCATTTCACTTTCATTAGAATTATATTCAAGTATTTTTATTAATAACAATTTTCTTTGTGCATAAATTGTGAGAACGGCACTGATAAGTCCAATTAAATTTAATGAGAAGACATTTAGATACATATCTCTCAGAGCTGCCTTTATAAAAAGTCTCGCGATTACGCATAAAGCAGATACCGTCGAACGCGGAGGGCTTCCTCCGTCATGGGCTGCGAAATGGAAAGGAATACAATAAGCGCTCGAGAACGACATAGCTAATTAAAGCTCACGCCGTTGCTCAACAACTTGCAAGAAGTGCGGTCTAATTACGAGCAGCACGCAGGTTGCATAATTATAGAGTACGTGCCGCTCATTTATACGCGCTGCTCCACGCTCGCGATAACAAGATTAATTCAGAATTGTATTACTACTGTCGATGCCCGCACGTACGCGTCCAAAATTAATCAGTTACGATTAAATCATAATCAATTTTTCCATTTGGTTGGCATCAACACCGCTACAAACTGCATTATATACAACACCCAGCATAATATATTTTGCATTACCTTTGAAATCATATAATTACACACAGAAAAATAGATGAGCATGTTTACCGCGATATACTTTCACAAACGACCGTATTAATTTTGGAAACGCTTGTCGCATATGCCTCGTATTTATTTCACGAAACACATATCAGTGAAGTAGGACTATTAATAGGATTATTAGTAGGACTATATAAGTAGGACTAAGCAGCTATTTGGTTACCAGGATAAGTCGGCTAAATCGATTGTTCTTTAACATGTTTCAGAATCAAGCAAACAGGAATTTCAAACCGATCTTTGTCATGCTTAAAAATCTTGCTCGCTTAATCTTGTAACTTTCTTGGAAAATACTAGTAATAACCAATTTTGCCAATTTACTTCGACAGCCAACTACTCTCGATCTTCCTTATAGTATAATTTATGCCAAACATATATACTGTTCGCAACGAAGACCAAACTATTGCGATAGGCCGCGTTATTGAACACGGATTGTAATTAACTTACACGTGGCATGGTTTGAGCATCTGGTTGATTAGTAGGGTTGAAAAAGACGCGGGAGATGAGCGCGAAATAATTCCAGGCGGGATCAGCGATAATGGAAAATGCGTCTGCTCGTGGCCACAATGGCGTACCTGTTGCGGACAGTTCAGAGGCTTGAGGCGCACAACCCCTCTACGGAACCCGACAATTCTCTCATTTCTTCTACCCTCTCTTTATTCCACCCCAGTCATTTAGCGTCTTGCCAACTTCGTAAAATTTATTAGTATTCGCTATTCAAAAACAGTTTCTCGCGGGATCCACGAAAACTATCGTATGGAAGTACGACGTCGTGTATGTCTTTAGAAAAAAGAAGAAAAATGTTAACATTTTGTAGGAAATTTAACGAGAATTTTGTAAAAAAATTATTCCACAGGCCGTCCCGAATCAAGTGTGTTTTTTCAATCAATACGTGTAAAAATCGCACGTACATCATTTATTTTCCATTTACTGTACAATTTTCCTCGAGACAACGAAGATACATCTTCGTAAAACAATATAATCAATTTTCATAGTCAAGTGAAAATGAGATAACACGAGTTTTACTATTTTCTCGCAATTATTCATATAATAAATGTGACATGGAGAGATCTTGATTCAAGATTTGCGTAAATAATAAAAATAATAAATAGTAAATAGTAAAAACAGTAACAACAATTATAATAACTACTACTACCAAAACTACAGCAGTAACTTTCATCCACGTTCGTAAATGCGACACACGTATACTCGCGCTTTTTCTCGCCCGCTGTTTCCATTAACTTTGCCCTCGTTTGCGCGATTGTCGACCCTCGATCCCCCGAGGGCAGATAACTTTAAATGCTCAAACGAGAAAGAAAAGTTCTTTCATGGAAACATTAGCACCTGGATAGTCTCCTTTGTGGAGCGGCGCTCTTGAATGCAAACAAGCGCTCGATAATTTGGGTGTCAAAGATCACCACATGAGATATCACAAAAGAGAACAATAAGCCGATGCTTCGTGTAGTTTTGCTACATTTTGCGACAAGGGAGTAGAGCGTCGTTTTTGCGAGATGTATAGAAACTAATGCGCGGAAATGCAAATCTTTTGTCGGCGCAGCGGGAAACGCTTCATTTCATGAGCAAAAAATTCCGCGATCTCACGCTTCATCAGATGTATCTTCGATAAGATCGCCTTAACAATTCGAGTGACGTTCATAACACGAAATTCCACTTTGCTCGTACATTTCACTTGATGGCTCTCTAGTCTCGTGTATGTGTGTGTGTTTAAAAATCGCCGCTCGTTTCTCATTGTTACGTTAAAAACGTGCACGCTTTAGAAGACACGCGATCTATCAAAAGCCATTTCTCGCGACGATATCGCTAAACAGATAGATAGATTACAGTTGACACGATTTTACATTGCTTCACATCTCAAAGTAACGATCTGAATATATCATGAGACGAGATTACAAGCGCCGAGTTCTCGCGCGCGATCAAACCCGAGCGGCAGCTCCGTGTTTTTTCCGCGCCGTGTTTGTTCTCTTGTCTCGCCTCCCCCTCCCCCCTCCTCCCACTTACGCGTCCCTCACCTCTCGTGACCCCGTTGACGTCGTTTAATTATAATTATTGTCCGAGAGAAATAAATCCTTTCCGCCCGTCGCTGTTCTCGCAAAGTACAACGATGTCACGCGCACGAAGCGACAAAGCGAGAGGCGTTCCGCTCGCTAAATTACAGTACGCGGCGCGCGACGCGATAATTCATACTCTTGGAAAACGTGACCTACGAATTAATTTGCATTGTTGCTGAGATTTACACGCGAGCGTGCGTCGTCGCGCAGGGATTTTCTCTTTTCTCTTTTTTTTTTATTATTTTTCTTACGGCCTCGCGTGTACGCCGCCAGCAATCGCGACGTTATTTTGCGACCGCGACCGCGTTCGCGAATCTTTCTTCAACTGCGCGCATGTCGAGGCGTCGGCCATCAGGTCGACGATCATTCCCACTTAATTCTGCAGTAGGCACTTGGGAATTCGCGTTGTTGGACATTTTTGCTGCCGGATTAAGCGGTGACACCGGCTACAAACTCGTTATTACCATTGTGCCGCTTTTCGGGGAGCAGGCGCGGACCCATCGCCGGCGGCTTTGAAAGCGCATTCTAATCAAATTGCAAATTATATCATTATTAATGCTCCGCGATGAGTGACTATATGCTAATGTACAATGGATTATCGGATTTCCATGTGCTCATTAGCGATCGAGAAAACGAGATGTAGCGGTTCCACGTAAAACAAAAGCATAAAAAATAAAATATATATAGAATAAAATTTTGCTCCGTTTAAAGCGTTAAAAAGAGATATTTCACTCTACACATTCGATTTGTTTTCTTAAAAATCGTTCTTTATTCCTGTATACTATATTTTATGAGTCATCTCAATTCGAGTTATGTTTATTAATCCCTTAAGTAGTATGCTCGGAAAAACTTCATTGTAAAGTATTAGATTCCTTTTGATTTGCTGAAACTATTGTATTTTTTAACTCTTGGCGGACACTAATTAGATATATATATATTTCGTATTCTACTTCCCCCAAAATTCTCTTCAAAGAGAACAGCAATAAAGAAAAAAAATATCTACACGGAGAAAAATAATTTTGCTCTTTTAGCAAAATCGTTGCTACTGCATATTCATAGCGACATAAAAAAAATTTAGTTGACGTAACTGATTTTACAAATTATTCGTTATCAGAGCAGAAGTAGTTTCGTTGTCAGGATAGAAAAAATTTGTTGAGTGTATTTGTCCTAAGAATCACGTTAATTTGCTATTGATACAAAATAATGTATTCTTAGCAAATTTACTTGCTATCGGAGCAAAACTGCTTATATAAATCCATCATGGTTCTCATAGCAAAATAATTTATAGATTCAACACATTATATCCAGCGAATAGTGATTAGTACTCTTAGCAAATCTTTTTGTTGTCCATATAATAACGAAAAGATTTTGCTAGACCAGCAGAAAATTTGATGGGTCAGCAAATTATTTTTTTCCGTGTAGATATGTTTGTTTAAAAAACAGACCTCACTCTTGAGAAAATTGGTCTCACAGTTATTTTAAATCATCACTCAAGAAGTTAAAAACGACACAGCAATAGGTATCCTGGGATGAGATTCTGCATCTTTATGTATTTTCGCACAAGAGAAAGAGAAAAAAAGAGAGATTTCCGAACGAGTTTAATTTTTTCTTAATACACACTCTATATTATTTATATATTGCGGGATACACTGATACATGACAAAATCGTGTTTAGCAACTCGATATATCTGTGAAACATAATTTGTGCGACAATGCGCATAACGCAGTCTCCCTTGAATTACCTCGATTTAAATAAACGACACTGAAATACGAACTACTGTGTTTTTCTACAACGCACGGACATTTAGAAAACCCAGCACAAATATTTACACTCCATGTATCAGGTGCCATATCGGTCCAGCATCGTTTGTAACGGTGTTCCCCAATTATTTTCCTCGCGCGTTATACGTCGATCAAACAGCCGGGACAATATCCGCCAAAACTGCCACAGCAAACATCGTCATTTCTCATGATTAAATCAAAACAGATTCCTACCGCATCCATAGATCAACCTGTTGATCATTGATTCCAGACAACGTTATTTCTCGGCGCACGCTCATGTTATATCCGCCACGCTCAATGTCTCAGCAAAAATGTTTAGCCGTCGCGTAGCCGGACAGATCGCGCGATTCTACACAAATTGTTTGCCATTTAGATTCGCCACCGCGGAAACATCTTCTTCCGAGCACTCGTAACGAAATTACTCGACGGAGGGCCAAGTTCCACGCCAGTCTTATTCACGGACTCTTTCCCGTCTGTAAATATTTATCCCCATCGAGCCTCTTATTAAAATTCGATGAAAGCGCGAGACCCGAATAGCGAAATTAATTGAAAAGTAAGCTCCCGCTGTTTAAGCATCCTGCTCGAATCAATCGTTCGCCAATCGTTCGTAACACGGAAATCACGAGCGTGATCCGATCATTCGAATGGAAGTATTCGATCGCCATTTGTGAAATCTCGCGCTACCTTCCGCGCGAGCCCATGCCTCCGCATTCCCCGGACAGAATCGACGGGCGCTTTTCGAACAGAGAGACAACGAGCGACCAAGACAACGGTACGGTTCGCTGCTCGAACCGGCATGCGGAGAGTCGAGCGGTTTGCGAACGGGCTTGCAAAATACACGAGACAGATCCGTTTGCGTTAACGCGTCTCTATTGAGCCCTCGGCCGGCCCGATCGATCGCGCCGAATATCAGCAACGCGCCTTCGGTCGAGGCACAGCTGCGCTGTCCCGCGATGTTCCGTGATTCGCACGAAAAGCTATTTCCCGGGGATATATGTGTGTGCAAACTCGGCGATGGGCCTCTGCAACTGCAATTCGGTCGTTCGTGCAACGATCGCACGACGGATTCCGTGTTGCGCGAAACATCGCTATTTATGAAAACGCTCGACTGCTACATCTCTTTGCATTCGTGCTTTTTTCTGATGGAATATTCGAATTCGAGATTTCGCGGAATTTTTTAACGAATAGAAGTGTTTGGCATTTGCGCGAGTCGAGAGAACGCCTCGCACTTTTCGATTTTTTGTATTTTCATGTCGATTCGCATCGGCCGTTTTAACCCATTAAAGCCCAAGAGAAAACCGCTAAGGATAGGCTTTCAAAAACCTTCTAAATTAGAGTAAAACGTCGAAATTTGTTAAAAAGTGAAAAAAAATTTGTATTGTATTTCAAAATTCAATATGTCGGCCCGAAAATTTGAAATTTTGACCTATTTAAGTGAAAATCCGTATAGGGGAGGTTTGGGATTCGCTGAGTATGAATACGCACTTATATATATATTTTTATTTTCAAAATTCGTAATGGCGGATCCAATATGGCCGCCCAAAAATGCGAAAATTTGACATAGTTTTGTTTTTGGCGAAAAATCCAACCAAATTATAAGCTACCTTTCGAAGGTGTTTGTTTTGGGGCAAAACATCATACTTTAGTAGACTGTAGAAGAAAAATGGTTTTTTGACTTTAAAAATCAATATGGCGGCCAAAAATTTTTAATTTTGATTTATTTCGATGAAAGTACGTTTTGAAAAATTTTGAAAAAATAAGTGCATATTCATACTTAGCGAACCCAAAATCCTCCCTATACGGATTTTCACTCAAATAGGTCAAAATTTCAAATTTTCGGGCGACATATTAGTCCGCCATCTTGAATTTTGAAATCCAACACAAATTTTTCTTTCACTTTTTAACAAATTTCGATGTTTTGCCCTAATTTAGATGGTTTTTGAAAGCCTGTCCTTAGCGGTTTTCTCTTAATCGGTTAATAGGTAATCGAAGCGATTTGTGAAAGTCAGATTTGTGTCGCTTTTCTCATTGGCTTCGAAGATCTCTCGCTGAGGATATTAGGTGGGACATTTTTTAATTTGGAGACATTTAGATCACTTTCGCGAGTTGCAGACAGTGCAATTCTGGAGCACATGTCGGACCCCAATGTTAAATGCCTCGATTCAACTGTTCAAATGTGAACATCGTTTATCCTCCTTTGCTCTATCATCGTTTCTCTCGCGGGAAAAGCGGCCATCGCGAAATTACGATCTGGAGTAACAGTTGCATCTAGTTCACGTCCAGGCATTATGTATCATCATGCTTAATGGCTTTCCCTTCAAATTGCGCGAATCGCGGATCGGAACCGTCGTTATTGTGCTTCCTGTATGATTACAGCGTATTAGTTGTCGATAGCGTAGATAACGTCGCGATTAGCAGATATTGTTCCGCCCGTACATAAGCGAGAGAGGATGAAGAGAATGAGAGAATGCAATAGGAAATGAGTAAGATTAGGTTACAGCCTGCCGAGAATATGTGGTTAAATCTTGGAAGCGTTTTGCGTGTTGCCTTCTTACAAATAAACCTACCCAAAAGTTACACTCCGATTTATTTTTAATTTGGCATAAATGTAGAAGTACAAAAAATATTTTTTCATTTTGGCCCACTTTGAATTTCACGGGCAGTTTATAGCTTTTTAATGTTCTCACTTCTATGATCAACAAGTGCAACAAAAATGCATAAGAAATAAAATTGAATACAAGATATAGGCGTTTTTGGTTTGCTGATTATGAATATGAAGTCAAATGTGCAAAATTGTTTGTATAAATAATAAAATGTTTAAACAAAACATGTAAAAAGTTAAAAAAAAATTATTTATACAAATAATTTCTCGGTTTGATCAAAATTCGAACCATTTTTTATTAATTTAGCACAGATTTGAAATATTTCGGTTGGAATCTCGGCTAAAGAAATTTAGAATGGTTCGTGTCTCAGCTATGCCGATTTTGTTAAAATTTTAATTAAAAAATTTTAATTAAAAAATTTTAATTTTATTAAATTTTAATTAAAATTGTTAGATTTCTTTCGGTTTAGCCGAGATTCGAACCATTTTTTATTAACTTAACACAGATGTAAAATATTTCGGTTGGAATCTCGGTTAAAGAAATTTAGAATGGTTCGTGACTCAGCTATGTCGATTTTGTTAAAATTATTTAACTATATCTTGTATTCAATTTTATTTTTTATGCATTTTTATTGTATTTGTTGATGATAAAAGTGAGAACATTAAAAAGCTATAAACTGCTCGTGAAACTCAAAGTGGGCCAAAATGAAAAATACGATTTAAATATTTTTTGTACGTCTACATTTGTGCGAAATTAGAAAGAAATCGGAGTGTACCTTTTGAGTAGATTTACTTGTTAGTGAATGACGATAAAGTTTCATAAAGTTTTATTTTAAACAGACCACCTGAATATCTTAAAAACTCGGCAAAAATGTTTTAAAAATTTATATGATTTTTAGGGGGAAAAGTACATTTGATTTTATATTGTAACTACGATTATTTACCAAGAATATGGAAGTCAACCTTGTTTTTTTAAATAAGAAGTGAGAGTTTTTCTAGCAGGTTCTAAAAAGTCGCTCAATTCTGCGCACGTCCGCATATATATGTACGCGAGTTGCCTGTATGTCCTCTATATTGAAAGTTTAAATATTCATATTTAAGGATCAAAAGAATACTGAGGAAAAAATACTTGAAAATTTATATATGGGATATAAAGTTTATTTTTGTGGAATAAACGTTATTTCTATGAAATAAACTTTTATCTCACATATCAATTTTCGTGTATTTTTTTCTCAGTGTAATAATATCCAGAGTTAAGTATTAGTGTTATTAGTGTTCAGGTATTTATATACACTTTTATCTTATATTACGTGCTTGAAACATGTTGAACAATTTTAGCAGATAAACAGTTGAAACTTACTGACATCAGCGCGAATAATTTCATGGTGTTTTATATTGGCTGCGCGCCAGCGAATGAACGTACGTTTCATGTAACCATAATTTTCCATATTTCGGGCTATTGAACGAAAACAGCCGCCGGATCGCTCATAAATTCTCCGCTACGTGCGTGGAAGTCACATAGTAGGGTGCTTCGTGCTATTGAATAACAATAATTGTTCTCAATGTTAGCGCGCGTATTAATATTTGATCACAGTTGCGCACTAATTGTATAATGATGCGAAGTTCGCTACGAACATCTAAATAATAGAGGAGTTAGAATTGATTTCTAGTCGTATTACTATTCACGGAAACGCGTTTCGCAAAGACTAAATAGTGCTCAACCGTTCAACTAGCTAAGTTCTGATATAATTTATTAAAAATGTCCCGCGCTCTCTTTTCTGTGCTTGTGAGTTAATCAATGTTTAATTTTCATTAGTTGAATGCATACTTGAGTATTATATAGAAATTCTCTCGTGATTCCCGTCAATTCTCGAAATTTCCACAATCCAATTTTCTCAGTTCATTCTAGATTAAATCCCGGAGATTTAATCGGCGCGTCCAATTCCTCCGCTAACCCTTGCCGTGTCACGCCTCCTAAATAGCGACGAGAAAAGACAACGGGAATGAGGGTGCGCGTAAGGAGAGAGAGAAGGAGGAGAAAGAGAGAGAGAAAGAGAGAGAGAGATAGAAAGAAAGAAAGAGAAAGGAGAAAGGGAGAGAGGAGAAACGGACCGCCTGAATGCGCAACGAATAATTAAATGTCAATCGCACGCCAACTTGTCGGACGCAGGCTTAGAATCATTGCCTCTCCCTCTCGCTCATTTACCTGGCTATTTACCTGATGCACATGCACGCCAGTAGCTATTACATAACGGTTGATATAACTTCTAACCATCACCTATTTAGAGCAACGGCTGCGCTGACCATCGACAATCTCGCATCCGTACGATGCGAGGTATCGTGTTGATTAACTCTCGTTGTATAAAATAGAATTGTAAAATATATGTGCAACAATAATTAGTCAAAACAATAATACGCAACGTATAATAAACAATGATACGCAACAAGCGCGCGAGCTTGCAGTCTCTTTAGCTTCTTTTAGCTTTTTTCAGCAGGATTTTTTTTTAAGGGATAAATAAATAAGGAGCAAAAAAAAGTTGCAATTGAAAATATTGTGAGTAAAAGTTAACCGCCTCGCACACGAATACCTAAGAGAGAATTATCGGAAAACGTAGAAAACGTAGACGCGAGTGATACATTGCGGTACGTCGCGACAAGACAGACGCGGAGAGCCCAAGAAACAAAAGTGTAAAATGACAATAGAACTGAGAAGGGAGACGAACACAAGGACGGAAACGATGTAGAGAGCAGCCGATGTAGAGAGCGAGAAAATGACGAACGAGAAACACACACACAGAGAGAGAGAGAGAGAGAGAGAGAGAGAGAGAGAGAGAGA
>NW_022639494.1:191456-201125 GCF_010583005.1 Odontomachus brunneus | reverse complement strand
GAGAGAGAGAGAGAGAGAGAGAGAGAGAGAGAGAGAGAGAGAGAGAGATCACGTAGCAGTGAAAGATTAATGACGCTGATGCCGGTTGCTGATTAACGTAGATCCTGTCAAAGCACCTCGCGATTCGTTAATCTCTCGATTAGAGTCGCAACGGGTCTGCCAAACCTGTTGCACCCCTTTCAGCACGCGATTATTCTGCATAATGCAACCGTCTTCCTGAAGCGCCGGTTGTTCCTATTACAATCGTGTTAGACAGAAACTAATCACTTCACTTCGTCACAATCGAATTCTCTTGACGTTTACGCATGTGGGTCGAATGGTTGGCGGTTTCGTGATCGAAATTTTTATCTGTTTTTCTGCCGGACGATGCCACGTATTATTTTATTATAGATTTCTCTAGCGATGAATATCGAGAAAAGATTGTAGAGACATGGCGATACAGGTTATATCAGGAAATTGGGACTGAAAATGAACGTTTAGCGAGTAAATGAAAGAATCCGTGTTGTAGGAATTTTTAGCGAAGAAACGAGCCCTGTCTCTTACGTTAGTGGCATTTCGGAAAATATGTTCCGCGAAGCAGTTTTAATCTTTATCAAGCAATTCCTTCTCTAACCCGATGCAAAAAACTTTTGGAAATACTAATCAAATACTAATGTTCCAAATACTAACGTTTACGCGATAAGTCGACTTGGGCACGATAGCGCACAAAGCATTCGATATTCAGGAAGCAAAGGGGTTTACCAAGTGAAGCATAATCATTGTTTGTTGCAATAGCAGATATCGGTGTTATCGTTATCGGAGAATTTGGAACGATTAATAGAGGCTGCAATGTAGCGTGAAATTTGGGTCGTGTATTCAGATCCTTCGATTTAGTAGCCCGGGTATAGGTACTTCAGTTATGACGACAATTAGCAATTTAATTATATACTCACTTCTGTGCCCTTTGTCCATGACTGGATCCCTTCTCAGTTTCACTCTTCTCTTTGCATTCACCCGAGGAGCTGAAAGAAGAGAAATACACCGCGACTTTAAAATCCAACCTTCAATAACTGTATCTAACTGCGAGCTCTTCTCTTTCTATGAATAAATAACAGTCAGGAGAAAGGAGATCACGAAAATGAAATGAAGATAAATGCAGAAGCACGCAAATGAATGTAACATGAATGCATAGAAGGGACGCATACAAAAGCGATATTAATTCGAAACGAATCGATATGTAAAACAGACGTAATTTAAAGATTTCATTGAAGAATGAGAGAGATATTCGCGAGGAGCGAAGGAGCACAGCAGGGAACAGGAGCACAGAAGGAGCAAGGGAGATTTCATTTTCTAGAGTATCCAGGAAAAATCTAAGACAAAAAATTCAGGATAAATTCAGGATAACAAAAGGATCGAAATCGGTAAATCGAAGCATATCGACGGGCAGACGTGCGTGATAGCTGGACGTACGAGCAGTCTTTGTAAAACAAAACGATTTTTCTTTCACGAGCAAAGAGCACGCGGCCGGTGAAAATCATGACTTGCGTGGGTGGCTGCGTTGGCTGCACGTTGCTTTTCAAAAATAACGAATTCGCGCTCGTGTTGCGAAAAGAAACGGAAATCCCTCTCAGCGCTGTCAGTTATCGTTTCGCGATTGCCGATCGCACGCGTGATATCTATTCGTCGTTTTCGCGCGCACGCCAACCGGCTAAAAAGGGCGCCTACGCGGCGAAAACGAGCTTAACCGGCGCTGTCGTTCATCGTTGCATTTTTTTGCGCTGCCCAGCGCGGACTTCAGCTTAATACACACGCGCAACGACGATGAAAGAGCCGCGATGAAGAGAGGACATCGGGGCGCGGCTCCCTTTTTAAATATAATGCGTCCCGGCGAGATTTCTGCTCGATGTAGCGTAAAGGCGATTTCGGCGTTAACCCCGATTGCATCCCTCCTGCGATCGATAGGGGACGTACCGCGGCGACGTACCGCCTCGCAAAATCGACCCGACGATGATCCGCGATAAATTTGCGATGGGATGGAAACGCCCGTCCGGAGCGACCGAGTGAAAGTAGTAAATTTTTTTAACGCGCGGCTGTATTTTTCACGAGAGACAGGCGGATGGTATACCCGTTTGCGTTCACGATAAAATGACCTCGATAATCCGGTTGTTTTTGCATTTCGGGAAAATCAATTTCTACGCTCTTGTTTCGGAGATTTGGTGTACATTATCATGATTGCGTGTTTTCCTCTTGGATATAATGTCTATAGTAAAAAAAATATGCATATAACCAAAAATATTTAATTGTGAGCGGCATAGTTACATCATCCTAGTTATTTTTGTGTTGTGGCAGTATGTATGGTCGATATGGCTCGATTATTTTGGTACATTAACTATATCAATATATGTAGTTGCGCCTGATCTGGTTGTGGCAACCAGACATCCGTTGAGGAGACATTTACTATGTATACACTTTGGTTGGAGCAAACAGACATATTGTCACTGTTGTAACGCCAGTAACTCAGCAATTGCTCTGTGGTTATAGCGACCACATAATTACACTGCAAGAAAGGATATCTGAGAAATAGCAAATATATTTATTCGGTGGATACTAACAACATATTTATTAGTATCAAGTATTTCTTTAAATAAGAAGGTACACATTTTCTCAAAATCTTAAGAAAATCTTAGCTTTTCATGAAAGCAATTTCAATATATTTCATTTTATTTCAATATAAAATAATTTAGATTTAAATATATTATTAATATCCACCAGATAAATATTTGCTATTTTTTAGATATTTTTTTTTCTTTCAGTGTAGTTGTCTCATATTTTACTATTAAATCTGATTGGTACAACCAGATTTATGTGTGGGCCAACTATATTATTTTTCCGTGTACAGACCACATTACGTTTAAGTAAAAAAATGACAGTCGTTTACGGGAAACACAGTTGCGCAACGTGACGAGAGATATTTTTAACCGTGTATGCACTTGAAGAGAGATAAAGAGAGAGAATACAGAGTTGACTTAACTTCTGAGTGAAAAACATCACAGAGTCAGAATGCTGTGTGAACTTCGTTAGTAGTTTGGTTGCGACGAACTTGAATGTCGCACGATTACTTAGCGCAAAAGCACTTGATTATCTTTCCACGATGTTCCTCACTTTTCCACGCCGGTCATCACGGCGCGTTTGTCGGCGCGCAAATGAATCTCCTCATTTTAAGTAAATCGAATGCGTGACGAACGCAGCGTGTTTCCAGATGAGAACTTGGTTGCAACGCATCGACAATAGCTCGTCGTTTATATAACATACAATTAACAATATAATATCTGTAAATCAGTATCTATCTTGATAGCATTTTCTTTTTGGCAAATTTTTTAATTTAAATTGCGACGTGAAGTCAAGCCAAGTCAACGTCAAAGGTGCCCAGAATTGCTTCGAGAAGCAACTCGACACGTGATTTGTATCTTAAATCGTGGGACGCGTTATTTTGTTCGTCGTTAGAGAAAGAAAGAAGGACACTTTCGCGCATGACAGCATGTATTTCCCGGTCTTGCGATTTCATCGTGCGCGCACATTCGTGTAAATTTGCTTTAATTCCGAATACCGCGTAAACCGTATCTCTCTGCCAAAGGCGTAAATCAATTATGTGACTCACTAACGGTTTCAGCAAACGTCTATTTCCCCTTCTCCTCTTCTCCCTCTCCTTCCTCTTCCGCTCTCTGTGTAAACTGTGACGTTACTCGTCGCAACGACAAACTTGCACGTCGTAAAATTACATGCAATCACTTTAGCACGAAAAGCGCGCGTTATCTTTGCAACTTGCCCTTTCTTCCTCCTTTCTTCTGCTTGCCTGTCTCTCTCTTTCTCTCTCTCTCTCTGTCCTCCTTCCATATCGTACTCTATCTTCTTTCCTCTTGTCTTTCTCGTTCTCTCACGTGCAGCTTGTTGCATCGCGGTTTACCCGCGAGATAGACGACGCAGTATAATCCGCCTTTCGATCGACACGCCGTTAATGAACACATGAACAGATCGCGATTCACACGTAGAGCCAGCGTGGCGTGTAAGGTCGCGATAACAGTCGCGGCTGCAATCGATATAGCGCGCCCAGGCGCGGGAGAGTCTCGCCAAAGTGAGAAAAATGAAACGGCCCGTTTTTGCCGCTGTATAACTCGTTGACCCGTGAGGAAGAAAATACGGCGTCGAGCGGTCACCTCGTAATAAAATCTGCGACTCGTACACACGATGGAAGCGGCAGACTTCGAGAATTTCCGCGACCATCGATTGTCAATTTCTTCCTACTAAAGTTATGAAACGAATAGTATGGAGTGGTCACTTCGAGATCACTGACGTTTTTGTTGTTGATGTTCCCGACTAATGATTAGAAAATGCGACGGAAACATGGCGGGTGTTTGCATGTGAACGGATTTTTCCTTCATTCTCGCGTGAGACTTCAGAATTATTGCGAACTGTTTCAGCGTTTCCACGATATATAAATGATGCAGATTATAGCTGTTAATTGCACAAATTTTAAACAGTCTTGAGGAACCGCTCTCATTCATGTTTTATGAAAAATAAATTAGTTTAACTGGTTTACGCGAGTACTTGCGTGATATGTTAGCGAAGGGATTTTAGTTTTAATTAAATGTGATAGTGAAGCAGGTGCTTCTATCGAGAGACTGAAAATCAGGTCAGCTGCGATAAAAAGAAAGTACTGCACCGTGACCGGACTAGTTAATGTCTCGGCTAATGGCGATAAAATAATTTCACTAACGACATATGACGAAGATAGTCTCTGCGCGTGTTTCATGCTCATACATCGTATAAACGTCAATATTAAAAAACTCCGCTAAGCGCCCATTAACAAGCGATAAAGTGAGGGTTACAATTATCATCAATAATGAAACGTTTTTGACCTTTTTTTGTCAAGTTTTTTCTCGGAAACCATACAGTCAAATCTTCTTTGAGATGTCTCGCGATTATTCATCGGATCATATTTTCACGTTTGAGATAGCGTAGTTTGCCTGTGCTTTCCGTCATTAGTCTCCGTTCGTAACAATTGCGGCAAACGAGATAATCGGCTGAACGCGTTTAAATAAATACTTCTTCTTTTCTACAGCATTATAAGCTCGGGTAGACGCGCGTAAGCGCGTTTTAACCGAGACGCTTGTGTCTCGGTAATCCGCGTAAGAAAACTATCGTGTCGCGGCAGCTGTGGTATGACGTAGTATGATTCCACTGGATAATGAAATTTTTCATTCGCGGTAGAAACAAGTCTCGATCCAAACGAAATCTCGTGCTTTGCTGGCGCTTCCTCGTGCGATGGTACATTTTTAGGGAAAGAAAAAAATGGCCAGCTCGCGGAGCTGTGTAGAACGTAACTTTAAGGCACTTTTGAGAATATCTTTTATCGCAATACGTATACTTTTTGGTAATGTGTTTATACGACAAAGCCATTCGTTCTCCTCCCCGCGCGAACGTCTAACTCTACATGACGCGAGATATTTATCGACAGTCATAAATCGCATGAGGGAGACGTCACGGTGTATTTAGAGATTTCGCGGAGATTTCATGGAGAGACGAGAAATTCGCGCGTTAAAACATATTCGCGTGATTTCACAGACACACGAGAAATACGAGACGCGTTGCCGTGAGTACATATTATGTTCGCAAAAATGATCAGCTTGTTCATTTATAACGGCGGCGAGCTTTCCGATACAGTGAAGTCAAATGAGATTCCATGTTTTACAAAAGACTACAACTTCGAAATTTGAATCGATTTCGATGCTTTGTTTTTTTTTGATGAAAACTAGTGAAACTTAGACATTAACTTTAGAATTACTGTCAAATCTGAATTTTGTCTTTTACTTTTTTTCTTTTAAACGAGACATAAGGAAGTTAGTTACTTCAAAAATAATAATTAATAAAAAGATAACATGATAGTAATAATTTAGTCATATTTAATTCAGCAGTTTTTATTTTAATTAAAATTAAATATTTTAATTATTTTCGTTTATTAAATAAACTAAGATTTAGTGAAACTCCTATATCAGTCTGTATGATTTTTTTTCGAGTCTACAATCAAAGTCTGAATATTTTATTTCAATATTTGTGCCTGATGTTAAATTAAATAAGATATGAAATGAGTTATCTATTGTTTGATTGAAAAAAACTTTTAAATCTAACTTTTTTGTTTGATTCAGACAAAGGGAGAAAAGGGAAGCAAAAGACAAAAATCCGGCTCGACAAAGTTGAGTCCTAAATTTTATCAGCTTTAATTCAAGAAAAAAAAACGCATTGAATTCGATTCAAATCTTGAAGCTGTAGCCTTTTGTGAAACATGAAATTTCATTTGACTCCACTGTGCAGCGACGGCGGTGATGGTGGACGTATCATCGATCCTTACTACTGCGTATTATAACGCCACTCCTCCGCGGAAAAGTGATTCTGTTAAAAGCAGCTCGCGAGCGGCGCCTGTGTATGTATGTGTGTGTGTGTGTGTGCAAATTGAAAACAATGCTTGTTCGTGTTTGAGACGGACATTATAGTCCGATTAATCCAAACGCCGCGATATCCTAGGCAAACTTGACCGCTTCCGTTTTTCCGGGAGTCGGATTAATCGCCATTCGCGCGCAAGACACTTTGGATCTCCTGATGGACGGATTTACGGCAAGCCCCGAACGCAATTAAATTCCCGACTCCTAATTGAGAGGATTTCACTATTAGCGGGACAAAACTCCTCGAGGTTAACCGAGGCGGTTAACCGAAGGGAATTGAATTATACTGCGATCGAACCCGCGCGTCTTGCCGCTTTCTTTTCGGTAACGCCAAACAATTCGCATATTCGCTGCGAAATCAAGAAATGAATTTCCCGTTAAGCTCTGTAATATTATGAAATGTTAAAGAATTGCTTCTCAAACGATCGAGAACGTTTACAATGGTGTCTCACTACACACAAACGTTTGATAATTCGCGTATTCTTTTCTTCATGTTCCTATTCTGGTCGAGTTTCACTTTATTATTCAACTAGCTCTAAATTACGACGACTTTATATAGACAACATTACGACTGTTTCCATTGCAAAAGAAATTTCCTTCATGGACGTAGAACGATAACAAATGAGTAAAAAAGGGGAGAGGAAGGCCGGAGTAATAACCGGAGGTAGGAATTAAGGCACACGCGAGACCTTTGTAAATGTTTCAATAAGAGAACTCACCAACATCACTGTCAACGTCATGAATGACGATCTTGATACCCTCGCCATCGACCAGACTGCCCTGCCTAGGTAATTCGCGTTCCTCAGCCGCCACCCTGCTAACTACCGTCGGTGGAGCGCCTTTTGCCGCTCCTGGTGCTGATGTCAACGCCCTTATCGCGTTTATATCTGGTCTGAAATGACAAGTGAAAAATCCATAACATCTTGGAGAGCGAAGGAAAGGGTTCCCGTAAACTCCACTCGCGCTCTGAGCAAAGATCTTAGCGATATTAGATTGATTCGCGCGCGAAGTTTAGCAAAAAACAGGATGACTTAAACATTACTAAAATCAAAGGGAGACGTTAGAGATAACGAAAGCTCGTCGCGAATAATTAGCCGCAACAAGTAAACAATGGGCGTTAGTTTGTCGACGCCTGAGGACCACTTTGGATCGTTAAAGATATCCCCCAATGAGAGCGCGCGCGTAAGCCGATTTAAGGGACTCATTATAATCATTATGTGGATCAGGCGGACCCGCATCATCGCGGATTAATCCGCAAAATTTCAATCGACCACATCGAGGCAAATTCCACTCTGTGCCGCGAAACTATGCCGGCGCAATAAACAAATTTCATTATGCCATCGCTCAGAGCAAGGGATGAAAAAAATCTGTTTCAACCAATATCGATTTTCCAGTGTCTTGTTTACAAAATTATGATATAAATCGCCGTGAAATATCGTTTTATTCGGTCGAGTATTCGGTCAACCTTGTTGACCCGAGATGAACTCTTAATAACCATAATTTATATTTAACGATGTCAAATATACGATGCCGTTATTATTTATTACATTATCTCTCACATGAAGTGGTATCATTTGAAGATCTCTTTCACACTAAATATATCTGTTTGACATTTTGTATTAATTGGAAATAATAGCGAGAGAGAGAGAGAGAGAGAGAGAGAGAGAAAGAGAGAAAGAAGGAGGAATGAAGAACTAGTGGAAGCGTAAAAATATTCCAAATGATAACACACGTAGAATTTAAAATTTTATCGCAGCAACTTGGCTGTGTATTATTTTATACTATTTAAACATCGCAGATGGAGCGGAACTATTTCAGTATTGATTATCGTCGGCGTTGCTCAAATTGCGAGTATAAGTATCTATGGGTAGAAATTAGATGATCAGTTCTTAATTCATTCCGCTATTTGCCGCGTGTCCTTACTTTTCAATACAAAACAGGTAATTAGCTCTCTCTCTCTCTCTCTCTCTCTCTCTCTCTCTCTTAAATGAAATTTTCTTTACAATGAGAAAAAACGAGCGAGGAGGACGCGGGAAATACGGTCTCGCCACGGGCGTTTTCCGCCAAACGAAAAACGAGTTTCTCCCCGGCAGGGCGACTTTTAAACGCGACCGCAATTGCGTTAAACTTTTCGCCGCGCACGGATGAGCATCGTCGGGCGGGCAATACAATCTTCGTTCGTTCGCCCGCCCGCGATGACACACCACAGGCACAAATTACCGCCCTAATTCCACGCCATAAAGGCTAAGGAAACTCACGTGCGAGGTCCATAAAGTAGCTGCGCGACCGCTGTAACTAGCGTCTCCTGCTCGCGCAAAAACAATGGGTGACTTCGCGCCGGAAATATTTAGCGCTAAACGTGACCGTTTGAATCTCGACCCCGAGATAACATGCAACGTGATCTTTATACCAGGCATAAAAGTCGGTATTAGACGGCCGCATCTGACGGAAACGCTCTCCTCGGAAAAGGTCATGCTTTTTTACTGCTCCTCTTTCAGCTGTCCGGGAACAGCAATAATTTGTTCCGTGCGGAAAATAGAGTGTGAGTGGAGGGAAAAAAATTGCGGGAAAAATTCTCGAATCTTTTACTCGCGTGCAAATTTACTTTCCGGATTCGTTGCGTTAAATATTTCTACATATGATAATTGCTCGAATAACATGGCGCAACGTGCATTAAGTCGCGCTTTAACGTCACCGGAGCTTTTTCTCGAGGATATATTTCTTCCGTTTCTCCGAGGGATTTTGTTTCGCGGAGACACGAACTTTCCTAAGAGAAGGATTCACTTAGCGTTAAACGCGCATGCTGGCATGAATACGGTGCTCGCTGTCTAAACACGAGGATAGAAACAGCACTGCAACATCGAGTAACTCGGTGAATGTACGAGCCTCTCGGCTTGTGCCGTATCGAAAGTTGTCGGCATAATCGTGGGAAGTTCTCCTGGCAGTAGAGGAACTCGAACAATGTTACGACGAGAGCGGCCGTAGCTCGTCGACGACGAAGAATGTCTCTCAATTTTCGCGATTAACACTTTAGCTAAAAAACGGAGAATAAACACAAAGTGCACAAAAATAATAAGCTCGTGGTTGGACTTAGAGAAAGAAGAGAGTCCAAAGAGCCTAGAAAGGGAGAAATAGAGAGGGGAGAGGAAGAAAGAGGAGAGAGAGAGAGAGAGAGAGAGAGAGAGAGAGAGAG
>NW_022639494.1:146903-190162 GCF_010583005.1 Odontomachus brunneus | reverse complement strand
AGAGAGAGAGAGAGAGAGAGAGAGAGAGAGAGAGAGAGAGAGAGTGTTGCCGGTCGTTTCGAAAGATGTGTATATGAGATAACAGCAGATGAGTTTCCTCGAGATGTACGAAGGTGAAATCCGCTTGACGATACTTTAATTTGCACCACTTTTATCCGTCACAAATTCTCAAGCACCTTCTAAATATCTCAGCTACGTGGTAGCACGTCGTGGCATGAGCGTCGAATGGAATTCTCGTTAAAGTTAACTGAAAATTGACGGAGATATTACGTTGCGGGATCCGCGGCTATGTCGCGGTGGAGAGACTTAACGGCGTTTTTAACGGAATTTCTTTAAAATCCACTTCTCTCACCGGGAAGATGTGACACGACGTGGCGCGACGGATCTCGGAGAGAGAGAGTTGCCTTTGTAAGGGAAGTTGCTCGCAACTTCGGAGTGTATTTTCCGTCTCGCTCGAGTATTACGAGAAAAGGAGAGGGAGAGGAAGGGATTCGCGGGAATGAGAGCGCGAGTGGAAGGTGTATGATGTTGGCGCAAGGATACGGCCTGTGCCTCGCTCCGGCGAAGTTCTAATCCGAAAAGTTAACGCGGTGTCTCACCGCAATAAGTATAAATTCATAAGTCGGTCGCGCGCGATCACGCCTGGCAGCTTCTAAATTCTGTCTCGCATCAATGCGAACGAGATTCGGCGTGCGTGACGATGATGTAACCGAGCCGCGCGTGCATCTTGCGCCTTCCGTTTCCCTTGCAAATTGAAACTTGTAATACCGCCGCCGACGTGGCGGAGAGAACGCGCGCGCCAGGATTATCTCGCATTTTTATTCGCAACGCGGGCAAAGCCGAAAGAGGAAGGTGGGAGGGAAAGAAAAGAACGGAGAAGAAAGAAAATGGCGCGGACAAGGCGAACAAGACAAGGCTTCAAACGAACCGAGCAACTTTTAACGAGCCTTGCATCTCAAAAGTGTTTCCGTTTTCTCCGAGATAATTTCAGGACCGCGGCGCGCTCGTCACCCTCTCAGCGAGAGTAGCAGGGAATTGTGGCACGTGTGTGGAATTACCGGGCTGGTCTGTGTGTTCTAATCGTCCTTTGAAGTCCGTCACGATGTTGCGTGACGCAAAGGATCGATAGCGGCTGCGAAAAATATCCTTTGCCATCTCGCGCTTATCTATTCCGCACCTTATTCTCTTTCGTGTATCACTAATTGCACGCTGGATTTTTCTTTGAAGCAATTGCATTTTTCGTTCTGCCGCAGAATACGAGATTGTACGTGCTTACGGAAAAGAGGATCGACTTCGAAACATTCATCTTTATCGTAGCTGATACATGGAAAATATTAGAAAGAAAATTTTATTATCGTCAAAGAAAGAGAGAGAGAAAGAGAGAGAGAGAGAGAGAAAGAGAGAACGCAGACAATATAACATTTCAAAATTCTGATCAACAATTTTCAAACTTCAGTCGTGTGAATTTAACTACGAACTATCATTACTTTTGATACTAATTAAATGTACCAAATATTGCATTGGAACACTCAAAACTCGCAGATGCACTTGATATAAGACTTTTCTTTCAGTTATAAGACTTTTCAACTGTTATAAGACTTTTCTTTCAGCGTATGTCTGTCTTTGTTTATTTTGAAGGAGAAAGGAAGACGTACAATTTAACTGTTAGTTAGCTCACTACTCGGTTGGTGTAATTAGGCCTTAGACTCTCCGATTAAATAACTCCACGATTACGTTCTCACGAAGTGGAAGAGTCGATTCGATTTCCAATTTCCACTATACCAACTAATTTCCTTCCTTTGATCTCTTAATCAAGAAAAAGTTGTTGATTCACGTCGCGCGTTTTCATCTGATCAAATTTTGAATCGAAAGGAATTGCAAATTCACGAAGGAGCTTTGCAGTCAATAGCGGCGATCGTAATGGCCGGATTATCTCGCGCGCGGATGAAATTCACCTCGTGCCATCTTGCATATCGATAGTCGATTCTTCCTTTCCGCGAATGCGTCCTCCAACTCGCACGACCGCGAACGATCGGCATTTCACAAACGTGACGGATATCTTGTATAAACGCACGGGTATGAACGACGTTTATTTCGGTGAAAATAAAAATACAATAGCCGGCGGCGAGGCCCCTTTAGCAAACATCTCAGCGCAGATCGAGATTGAAAAATAGCGAGCGAACCCGTATATATGTATATATATGTATATATGTATATATCCGATCTCCTCTCGCCTCCGTCTATTTCGGCGGAATATCAAGTGCGTTTCAGAGCGGATAAGGTTCGCGCAAATCCGCGAGAGCGTCTCAAACGTTTCGCCGATACGGAGTTTCTCTCCGACGCTTTGACGTAAGCTCCTCTCCCTCGCGATGTTTCCGATCGCGGATATATTTTCTCTTCATTTGCGACGCTCGCGAGCGCGGACAATTTTGAAATCGCCTGGAGGAGCGTGAATCTCGAAATCTGCTTCGCCTCAGTCTGCCGCATAATTCTCCGCAATGACGCGGAGCGTTGGCTTATTACAAGTAAAGACAAGTAAAGACAAGAGGCTTTTTCTCTTTATAAATAGAAACATGTTACTTGCGAGGAAAAAGAATAAATAAAGCACATCTGTCAAGCAGAGGGAGAGATCGCAGAGTGGCGCGACTGCGCGCTCGGGGAACTCTCCCTCGCACATTTCGGCCTCCGTTCTTTCACGTTCGTCGCCATTAAAACCTTCCGAGACCACGGAATTTCTCCGTCAGGAGCGTGCCTTCGGCGCACACGCTCAAATTAAATTCCAAATACGCGCTAGTTTTCAGACGTTAATCAAATCGTGGAATATTTCGTGCGCGCGCGTTATAAATACATCGGGGACCGAGCGATTGAGGAGACTTTTTAAATAACGATTCTTTTTTTTGAGGACCACGACAATGCAAAGCGTCGTTAAAAGACTGGAGAACTTAGATCGACGCGCAAACACGAGAAAGCTAGTAAACAAAAGAAAGTGAGTAGGATTAAAGAGGGCGATTTCGAAGAATGCAGATCGCAATTGAAACGAGATTAAATGTTACCCAGATCCTCACGAAGGCAGAAGCAAATGCTTTTCATTAGATTCCCATCCGGAATCTCTCTCTATTTTCCATGTACAGCAGAAAGTCGTATTGCGCGCGCGCTTTCGGTTCAAATTTTGCGTCGGAATGTTGCTCGAAAAAGTCATATGTCAGCTTTAAGAGCTTTCTCTCTCTCTCTGGCTCTCTCTCTTTTTCTGGCTCTCTTTCTCTCTCTTTTTTCTTCTTTCTTTCGCTTCGAGCGAGAGTTAGCTGGGTGAAGATGGAAATTTACAAGATCATACCCCTTTATGAGATTCTTCCCGTTCTTTTCATCGCGGCTCATAGCCACTCTTTGAAGGAGAATCGCTTAATTGCGCAGTGCCATCACGAACTCCGGCGGAATAAAAGCTCTTCCTGCCGTTTCGCTGAATAAAAATGAGCCGCGCGGCAATATCGATTAGCACATCCTCGACGAGATCTCCGTGGGGAGATCGTGTTCTGTTTTATTCGTGCGTTTAAGGTTAGTTTCTCCCCGTGCTTCGTACATGTCCCGACTCGAGTGTGACGAGAGGAGGAAATCTCGAAAATCGTTAGCAATTTTCATGAAACTACTCAGAAAAAACGTGAGAACGAGTCGCGCACGTCGAGCGTTCCTACTTTGCATGAAACAAAACGTGTAAGTTTCATTCAACAAACTACGCAGGATTAAAGATAATTCCGCAACTGCAATAAATCGTGGACTCGCGCGCGTGTTTAGCTTAGTTACGGCGAAAACTTGGGATCGGAGGATGTACACGGCAGGAGGCGGAATAACCAAGTGCGATAATTGCGTTAAATCGTCGTTTCGTAAGTAAGCGAGAGTTGGAAAGTTTTGAAATGAAAAAAATTTACGTCGCGCCCGAAGCTACGGGATACAATAATTGCGCGGATAGATCGGGGAGTAGATGTAAAACTTTTATCATGCCGTGCTCCCCCAGATATTCTCAAGCATGCATTGCAAAGTCAAGTGTGTTAATGAATCTAAGTGAATCCCTTCTCTCACGTTTCTTATCGTTTTGAGTCGCGTCATTTGATTTCTTTAAGCGCATTAATTTATAATTTGCATATCATGTTAAACATATTAAATGATATGATTTGAAGCCGCATTTGTAGAAACAGTTTCGGCCAAATTATACGTTCATGTGTTTAAAAATACACTTGGATTTGCAGTGTGGGAAAAAAGTATGGTATGAGCTGTGTCGCCCTTTGCCCGATTGAGCACTTGTCGCGTGGAGATTATTCGTCAATTATTCATATTATCGTTACAATGAAAAGAAGTGTCCCTTCTAACAGGTAAACCTACTCAAAAGTTACACTCCGATTTTTTTCTAATTTGATTCCACAAATGATTCCAACCGAAATATTTAAAATCTGTGCCAAATTAGTCAAAAATAGTTTGAATCTCGGCCAAACCGAGAGAGAAGTCTGACAATTTTAATTAAAATTTTCACCAAATCGACATAGCTGAGACACGACCCGTTCTAAATTTCTTTAACCGAAATTCCAACCAAAACATTTCAAATCTGTGCTAAATTAGTTAAAAATGGTCCGAATCTCGGCCAAACCGAAATTATTTGTATAACCGAGAAATTATTTGTATAAATTTTTTTCAACTTTTTACATGTTTTGTTTAAACATTTTATTATTTATATAAATAATTTTACACATTTAACTTCATATTCATAATTTGCAAAACAAAAATGCCTATATCGTGTATTCAATTTTATTTCTTATGCATTTTTGTTGTACTTGTTGATGATAGGAGTGAGAACATTAAAAAGATATAAACTACGTGAAACTCAAAGTGAGCCAAAATGAAAAAATATAACTTAAATATTTTTTGTGCTTTTTTGTGCTTTTTTGTGCTTTTTTGTGCTTTTTTGTGCTTTTTTATGCCAAATCAGTGAGAAATTGGAGTGTACCTTTTAGGTAAGTTTATTTGTAAGCCGTCCTTCTCAAAGACAAAATCTCTTTGTCGAAGAAACTTAATGTATGATTATATACATTAGAATCAGTAGAAACGCGCGCAGGAGACAGCCGTTCCGGTCGTTTTATTTCAAAATTTTACAGTATAAATTTTACTATGAAACTCTATGTGTAGAGAGCGATTCACTAGACGTGGGCTGCAAGATCCATCGTGGCCAGAAAGTATGCGAACTGACGCGTACGCACGCGTTGACATTCGGTGGAATTGCTGGGACGATGCCCTGATTTCTGGCGGTCTACCAAGATGACGATACTCCAGATCGCGGTTGGTGTGACGCACGATCGCCGTGTTGGCATTCGAGGCACGACCGAATTTCAACGTGGTGCAGCGGAGGCAAGGTCGCATTAAAGCGCAAGTGCGCTTCCGCCGCGCTCGGCAACTCTCTCGATCTATGTTGACGTAAGCCAAAGGAGAGAATCCCGTGGGTAGTTCAACGGGTATTTCCGCCGATTTGGAGATTTGAAGATCGTATCGTCGTGGAGATCTAGGTCAGCGAATGATACTGCTTTAAACCTTCCGCTACGGGACATATGTTTTCTCGCGATCGTTAATAGTAACCTTATTCAATTAAATAAACAGCTTCTTTGACATTCAGAAAACGTCAACTATCACTCTACTTGTTACGTTGGGACAAATATGTCCTCCCAAAAACTCTAGTGAGACATTAATGTCCTGGCTCTGTTTCTTTGGCGCTAAACTTAAAATTTTTAATTTTTTTTTGCTATAAAACTATATTATAGATGTATTTAATAAAGTGTAAAAAAAAACTGTATTTGTAAGGAACAAAATTGATAGCGTAAGGATCAAGAGATTACACGACTCGGTGTGTTATAAATAATCGAAAATCCTTTCCGAAAGCGCGAACGTGCTTGAAACGCGAAAAGCGGGGGGAACCGATATTTTCGAGAGCTTTGGTGTACGCACGCTTCGTTTGCGAAATGAAGTTACGAATGTCACGTTTGACGTATTTCTCTTGGGTTTAACGGCGGGAGACTGTGATGCGTTCGCAATAAATAGGTTTGATTCGCCGAGGTGAACATAAGGTTCGGAAGGTGAATATAAGGATCGGAAGAGTTAATTTTTTGGGAAAGTAAAGTAAGTTCCACTTTGGAACACGATAAACAGCAGGTTTATTCAGAGTCGCGACGATTAAAATAATTATTAATCCCGACTCGGTCAATATATGTATGAAATGTGTGCGCGCGCTTTGAAGAACACTCAAAATTGTCAAAATATCAAGTAATTGTCTTTGTTTCGATTGTCTGTTATCTTGAAGAGAAATTGCAGAAGAATTGCTTGCAATTTTTCTCACAACTTCTCCGCGGTAACTTTCCCTCAATCGACACATCCGTCTCTTGAGATCTTAAATGCTTTCTGGAAGAATCCTGAAAATGTATCGAGCTGACACTCGCGCAAGAAGAATCGACGTGCACGATAGCTTCGGGGGCTTCTCAGTAGCATCTGACGGTGCGAGATAATAGCGATTACACGAGCCAGATGATTCATAACGCTGGCTGATGCCGACGACCGTTTTCTCGAGCTTTTCGCTCGCTCGGAAGAAGGACAACAACAACGGCGACGGCGGCGCAAGATCTCGGGGTTAAGCCAATTTTGACAAGGACGATATATCACCTGACGCGACCCTCTTTCAGCAGATATCCCGGTCTCTTCCCCGCGGGCGCAACAACCTGTCGGAGGAATGACACTTTTCCGCCCTCGATGTCGGACCTTCGACCCTCGCACGCGCGCAAAGAAGAGTCGAATAATGTATCAATTTCTTTGTTCATTTACGAGAACGCGACTCTTCTTCATGTATCAGATATGAGTACAGCACGAACGCGCTATAACCAAAATTAATACAGGCATGATATTATAAGATGCGCGAGAAAGAGGGAGACAACGGAGCGCTTTAAAGTACTTACCGAACTTGCAAAGTAATCACACGAATGCAAATATTGTGGCATGAATAATTCGTTACTCGCGTAATAAGGGATCACAGCTCACGTGAGATTTGAACGCGTGTGACCGACATAAAGAGGGAAACGATCTACGAATGCAGATCTTTGTCGCACTTACCGAAGGTATTTGAAGTGCGCCGATTTATATAAAAAAAAAAAAACACAAATCACTTCGTAATAGGATTACAGGCGCGATCGTGCGCGCGGCTTTAGAAAACACAAAGTCGAGAGACGGTTTCTCACAATGTCGAAGTGCTTACTTTAAAGCGAGCTCACTCTTCTCGGCGAATACCACGGCGCTCCGACGCGATGCTCCTCCCTTTGACGACGCATTGCGCCTTCGAACGAAACATATGAGCCGCGGAGAAATGGAGAAAAGGGAAAAAAACGAAGCGGAATAAATTTAACTCAGATATGCGAAAGGTGGGTGCTGCGGCGGAATAGCTATCGTCGCGCCGAGAGAGCACATACTCCGAATTTGTCTGCCTCCGTCGTCGCGTTATCCATTTTAATTTATAAGCGTCGCATAATGCTGGCGTGTCCCTCGAGCAGTTAATATCGGCAAGCTACGTTAGCACATTTTCGAGCAGCCTGTGGTACGGCAAATTAAGCTCGCTGAAATTGTAGCAGTTCCGAACTCTCGACTTCTCTGGCGAGAACCGTGGATGCTTGTGTTCTCGCTCCGCTTAAACGCGGTAAGGGAGGACACGACGAGGGGGGAGGGGGAACGCGTGGAACGGCATTAATTATTCCTCCAGCAGCAACTTCCTGTTTGCGATCCACTCGACTTTTCGCTCGCAACACGCGTATACGCACTTCTTGCAAATACACGGCGTGCACGTCACCGGAAAAAAGAAGAAAAGAGGGAACGGTAAATCGAGACGACGGCGGCGGGAGGAATCACGAGCGAAAGGAGGTCATCTTCATTTTCTTCACGTCGCTGGTTACGGAAAGGAAATCTGTATACGGAATTTTTCATCGGTGCGGAAATCAATACGCGTGCGAAAATGGAAATTCGGGGCCGGTTACGCCGACGTCGTTTCAAGCTAAACTTAGTTAAGTAAATTCTCCTTTTCTCTCCCCCCCTTCTCTCTCTTTCCCTGTAAATTACCGATAAGATCATAATCTTGAAAAGTGAGTCAGGTTCGCTTAATCCAAGAAGAAAAGATTGTCAAGTTCTGATGAGATTTAAAGATTAGACGATGATTACAGCGTTCCTTCTGTCAAAAGCATGGATCACGTTGAACAATATCTTTGTAGATCTAGATTTGTCGTATTTCACGGGGGGCTAATATATATTGGCGCGTCCAGATTTATATATCGCGTCGAAAAGCATCGAAATGGAAAATCAACAAAGTATGAGACCGCCTCGGCGAAGAGATGTTTTGATTGTACGCAGCGGCGGTTTTCTACCTCGCCTACTGAATACTTTATACTGAACATCTGTTTCTTTCGTGATAAGATCAATATGACGGACAAGCCGAGCGGAGAGTAAAATCCTCGGACGGTTTCAGTACGAGAAACATTTCAAACGCAAATATATTTGTCGAGATATTACCAGCGACTTTTTGCGGGATATTCCGATCGACTCGCGCTGAGAAGTCAATCCTCCTTTCGTATATGTCACTCAAGCATAATTGGTGATCGAATCCCTATTCTTTCACGAAGAATCGCATTCGCCAGCCGTCCATGGAGAGCGCTTGAGCGAAATAATTGGTTATTTCTGTTTGTTAAATAAGAGATGCTTAATTTCTCGAGGCGAAATTAAGTATCTCTCGGAATTTCTCGGAACGAAGATGTACTCAAGACAAGTGTGTCAAAGGCGAAATTTTAAATTTACTCCGTGAAAGCGAAGATAAATTGTCTATCTCGGTGTCAAAACTCCAGCGTCGTAGTAAGCCACCCGGACGGAGGGCGGACAAATACGCGTGCGGGAACTGGAAGTTGAAATGCGAAATTGAAATCGGCAAATTGGCAAGCGCCGTTTTCACCGCGCGAGAAGCCAAAGTAATATCGAGCGCGCTTTCACCAATTTAATTCCACGAGTAATTAATGTTCGTTGTAATTAGTCCTCTTCAACTTTGCCACATAAATGATTAAAAAATCACAACTTATCAATTATTATTAATCGCTAATTAATGAAGAAGGAAACACTTCAAATAGAGTTATACCGAGAGAAAGAAATGTCTAAAAAATAGTAAATATTTATTTGACTACACACACACTAACAGCACATATTTACTTATATTAATATAAAATATTTTCAAGTAAGAAAATATACATTTCCTTAAAATCTTACTTTCTCCTGAGAGCACAATTATTTATTCTGTTTAAGTAAAAGAAATGAGACCTAGATAAATATGCTGTTAGTATTCACAAAATAAATATTTACTAAGCAGTGGATACTTTTTCTCTCAGTGGGAGAGAGCAAAGAGAGAAATATCTCGCGAGAAATCGAATGCGAAATTGAAGTCGACGGATTGGTAAACGTCATTCTCACCGCGAAAGTATAAGCCGAAGTAATATCGAGCGCATTTCCGCCAAGTTGATCCCGCGGGTGTAACTAATGTTCGTTGTAATTGATCTTCACACTCGGCTACATAAATTATCAGAAAATCGTAAATAAGCTATCAATTATTATTGCTCGCCGGCTAAAGAGGGAGGAAACTTCAAACAGAGTAAAGAAACCGTCTCGCGAGAAATATTGAGATGCAATATGCGGAGAGAGCCAAAACGGGAATTCCCAACGTAGTTTGATGGCACTTGAGACTAAAGGTGGTCTGTTCTCCGTCTTGCCTCCATTATTATGCGCCTCGCGGATCCACGAGTGCACATATTCGCGTAGGGTAGAACCTCGAGAGATAATGGAAGGGGATGGCGGGGGTAGGCGAGAGGGAGAAACTGACGATAACTTACAATTGGGAGCCTCTTCGTCGAGTGCGCCTCTCCTCATCAGGTACCAGGGGTTGGGCCACAGCTGGTGGCACTACGGGTGCGGATGACGAGTCCAGCTTAATCATTTTCTCCTCGTCCGCCGCGACCTCGTAGGGCTTCACCGCGCGGAAGGAAGGCCTGCGCCCTTGATGTCGGTCCTCAGGCTCTCGGCCGCCTGCGAAACACATGATCGTCGACGTTTTCAGGCTAGCTGCATTATCCGTGAGATATTTAATGTCACCCGCTATGAGCGAGTGAATCGTTTCGAATAACGGGACGCGCCGTCGATATAATGGGAGTGGAGTAGTTAAAAGAATAGCACGGGGACGGTGATAAATCGCCCCGGGCGGGCGACGAGAGTTTATCGATGTGACTGTAAATCGAAGTATTTCTCGCGTGAGTGTCTCTCTTCACGAGCAAGCAAGTAAACGTCAAAGTTGAAATAAATTGACATGGCGAATGAGAGTTGCGAAGCTGAAAATTGTTATAAATGAAATGTCTCGACGATAACGCCGTTGCGTTCATTTTCTCTGGTTGGTTAATGTTTTTTTTTTTTTTGTAAAAACACCACCGTTGATCATCAAAGCGCAATCGGGAAGCGCAAGCGTGATTATCTCAAAACAGATATCTATTTCACACAATGCGCTGCGCATTGTGATATGTTAATATTACGCATTTATTTTTGCATTTATTTCTCTTTATCGTGAAAATAACAGTGCTCATGTCGGATAACGTCGAACCGATATCGGAACAACGAAATATCATTTATCCGACAACAAAGGTCTGAGTGGGTTAAACATATTCGGAAGAAATAAAATGGTCGGTGGTGTGTTTCTGGTACTAAGGTACAATGCAGGTCGAGTGCCAGTGTTGTTTCTCTCTGTATCGTAAGAGGAAGTGGCGAATTCAACTCTTGCCTCTGTAGCACGAAGAAACACAGCACAGGTCACGATACACATACAGGGTGTCGGAATACATTTTCGCGCGACTCTGAATACGAAAATCCAGAAAACATTCGAATTGCAATCGATCGAAAGTGGTAGGACTGCTTGACGATTTATAGACTCGGAATCGCCATTGGGTATCTTTACACACATTTTATGATCTCGATCTTTATTCTTCATCTCATCCAAGACAAATTTTCGAAACAATTCAAACGGCAAAGTATTTGATATTGAGAAGAAAAAAGCGAAACGCAAATCAAATTTCTAATGAAGTTCTCGAGAAGACAAAATCTTCGCTGAAAGGTTTCGCATTCGAGAGAAGATCGCTATACTTGGGACACCTCGTATAGCTACATGTGCGCTTTCAAACCGGACCGACAATACGTTTTTTCGCGAGCTGCTTTAAACAGAAGATTTCTTATGTGCTCTCGCGATTCACGCGGAACTCATACCGGGCGAGGATATCAACGAAGCTCTCAGTCATGATGTGCTTTATTTCGTTTTATTTTCCTTCATGACGTAACGCGATATCGGTGCTTGCGAAACGACACATTACGTCGAGGATCGAAATAAAGCTGTGAAACGCCACACCTCGCAAAATTCAAACGCGAAAAGCACTCATCAGCTCGAACAACGCGTACAGTCGATAGCGAAACGGTTTGAATTTTTTTTTTTTTCTAATAAAAATAGTAATCCATCCAGTTGTCACATTTGAGGATCGCTGCTCAGGAATTTGCGCGATAGTCGCGGTGACGATAGAAGCCAATACGTGAAAGTAAATTTTATGTCAATATAAAAGCATCATAAATTTTATCTCAGCATATAAATGTATTAATACATCCGAGAGTATCAAACCGTTGCAATAGTGATGCAACAAAGAATTGAAAAATCTTGTATTTCAAATATAAGGGATCGTCTACAATATAGTCGCAGTTATGTTTTGAAGTCGTAGCATTAGTCCGCCAATCGATCATATATCTATTTCCTTCGCGTAAGCTCGTGAAAAATGAAAAGTTTTATTATTGAATTCGTCAATTGTGGATGATCCTTAAGAGAGACATCCGACGACACAACTTAAATTGCAGATTCAGGAAATATGTAAGCATAAAAATAATGCGAGAGCTCTCTCTCATGTATTATCTTCATGTTTACATTTTCTCTTAGGTTTTCAGAGTAGAATTTTCAGTTTAGGTTGTATCGTCGGATGTCTTTTATATTTAAGGCACAAGAGTTCTCAATTCTTTGAGCAACACTATTGCAACGACTTAAGTCGGAATATTCTCGGATATATTTGACATGTTTTCAGGTTGCCTTGATAAAATTTACTTTCGCACCACGTATTGCCATTTCGGTTCCCGTCATAACCAATCGCCGCGCAGGTTTGTGATTCTCGAATGTGACAGTTAGATGGGTTACCAACTTCATTGGAAACACAGTGCTCAAATTGTTTCGCTCTGGACTGTACGTGGACACTTCGCGCAGTGTGACTTTAAAACCGTATTACGTTTCTGCGTGACACATCGGAAATAGTTCCGGCAGGAAGTACGCCGCAAGTTCTCTGTGTGCATGACCTTTCCTGCGCGCGGGGTGAATGAGATGCGGGGTAGAAGAGGGATGAACGAGGGTAGAGAGAAGCCGAACTTCCATGTCGAGCTTGTTTGGCGCTTTCGATCACGCAAAGGCTGAAAATAATATGTGTGCGGTGTTAAAGTTAGAATGCGCAGTCACAGAGGCAAATCTCAGGATTCGCGCGACACACGTCGGGCAAACGTGATTGAATTGCATGCATGAAAATGGGAATTCTGAAACTAGTTTTGCGCTCGCCATTTAAACCTCCGCGTTACCCGCGACAAAACATCTAACGATGCTCCGCTCGACGAGCATCGTTGGTTGACATTTCGCGGATTAAAGCAAAATTTCATTTAGAGGGAACTCTTCAAGTCGAGCGCTTTTAATGGAGATCAAAAACGCAAAGAGAGAATGCAAGACCCCGCACGTGGAACTTTGACGATGCAAATATTTAACCCTTTGAACGCACTATGGTGCAAATTTGCACCATCGATTTCTTCAAAAAATAATATTTTCGAAATACGATCAAATGTAAATCAATTTTTCATTTTTTTATCGACTTTTCTACCATTACCGTCAGATTTTTTATTTTATTTTTTATATTAAATAAATATATTTAAAAATATATTTATATTTGTTTATGACATATTTAAATATTTCTTTTATTTACTTATTTATATAGGGAAGATTGAGGCTAGGTTACCGAAATAAGCAAAACTGGTTATCTTTAGTATTTCCTAACAAGAGTTACAAAATTAAGCAAGCAAGATTTTTAAATATTTCAAAGACGGCTTTAAAATTCCTGCTTGATCCTGAAATCTATTAAAGAACAGCTGAAATAATCGGTTTTACCAACTTACTCCGGTATAACTATAATTTACTCCAAATATAGCCCCGATCTCTTTTAGACTTTTATTATATTTATTTACATATATTTATTTATATTTATTTGAATATATTTAAATATTTTTCATATGAAATAAAAAATTGAAATTGATTAGTTCGGAACCGAGCTATAAGTTGGCAAAAGTCGTTGATACAAATACGCATTTGTGTGCTTTTAGTGTCTTCCGCCAGATATGTGTGTTCGAAGGATTAAATTAGGGACTTTGTTTCTCTTTTTCTCCCTTCTCCTTTTCTGAGAAATATCTCGGAGAAATGTTTAATAAAAACGAAAGTAGCGGCTGAAAGAACTGTGACCGGAAGGACCGGCGAGTTTCGCGCAACAGAAGAGCGGACGACCTACGGATAGGGATTCGAGGATCGCGCTAGGGTCGAAATATGCTTAAGCGAAAATCGGCTTATTCATTTCCTCGAGGTCGCTCTCGCCTTTGATGGAAACTCCGAACTGGCGGCGCATCCACATAATGGAGCGAATCCGGGGAGTTAGGGTGAAACGGGAAGCGAGGGGGAAGAAGTGAAACAATGCACGTGGGTGGAGCTGTTGCTCGACAAGGTCTATTCGATTATCCTGGCAGGTAGCTTCCTGGCCACCCTTAGGGCCTCCGAAAGCTGTTCGTGGGTATGCGCTTTTCCTTGAACTCGCCCTTGCTGTTCGCGAATACTAGCTGCGATATCTCGCAAACGCGCAATACAGCGGAGAGAAATCAGAGCACGTGTTGCGTTAGTTCGCGCAATCGGTGGGGAAGCGCGGGGGTGAAATTGAGAATTTCGGTACCTTCGTCTGCGCCGAGGATCGAAGCCGGTAGCAGCCGAAGGTTCGCTCCCGGGAGCTAGCCGAGAGGCGGAAGATAGCGTCGTTTCGCGAGTGAATTTGCGAGGTACTGCTGCGCGCGCGCACACGAGATATACTGCGTCCGTTATAGCGCATCTCGCTATCGGTAAACGGCTTCTGCTGTTTCGGCGTAGCCTCTCTAATGGATGAAGTTATGCAAAATAGCTGTGATATTTCAAAAATGAGGTCGCAGCACTCGATGAATGTGACAGCGTTAACCCTAATGCGAGCGTGCGACGCGATAGATATCAAAGCCGTTAGTTTCGAGAGCGATATTTTTGAGGTCAAAATAAAATACGATCGTAAAAAAAAGTTGAAATTGAAGTTATGAATCTTCCAAGTGTGAATGAAATTTCTCTTATCTACCGCGACGAGTCTCCTAAACGCACCTTGCGCCGAGATCGATGCTCTTTGCTGGGCGGCGGCGATAGCCATCGCGTTGAGGCCGCTGCTCCCGGGCGTGGCGTATACGTCGTAAGCTGAAGCTCGTCTCGGCAGTTGAACCGGAAGACCTAGGCCGGTGTCGGAGTGCGCGGGCTGCACGCCGCCGCCGGTCATCGCGGCTGCGGTTTTTATTTCATCGTCGTAAGATCTTTGCCTGGTCACATGGGATTTACGGCGAATCGTTCCGCCACCGCGACGAGCGCGACGCCGACGTTCCTCCTCGTCGTCCAGGTCGCCGCCATCCTGCTCGATCGCTTTAATAAGCGAATAGGAACACATTAAGACTCGGTGCTCGTCATAATCGTCATAAATCGAAGAATATGTTAAGAACGTTCCGCGATTATTGCAATTTAACGCTCAACATATGAGAGAAAAAAAATATTACAGTTTCTTTTTTATATAAATTCTTTTCAATTTTAGTATACTGAGAAAAATATATCTAAAAATTAACAAATATTTATTATCATTAACATATTTACTTAAGTCAAAATTCTTTTCATTTAAATTTTTTATTTATTGTTTACTTGATAAAGTAAATAAACAATACTCGGTTCAAATGAAGAGATTACAAAATGCTGATCCGTTGCTCCGATTGCAAAAATCTAGTAAAATAGTAATTTTTATTACAAAATTCCGTCGATGTAACGACTGCCGATAATCGATAGCAACGACGATAGTTATACACTGTTAAATATTGGAGGGTCAAATTTAAACCAATTTCTTGAGTTAAATAATATTTAGTTATTTTTAACTATCATGTGTGTCAAAATTTACTATTTTAACACAAAACATGTGTTTAAAAAAACAACCACATCTAATCAGCCCATTTAAAACAATATTAAGTCATTTTTTACTAAAACAAAGGTTACATTAACGTGCATATAATAAAAAATAAACTAAATTTTAGTCAAATTTAATACATTTCTTAAGTTAAATTATTTAACTCTATTACATTAGTTAAATTAACGACATATTTAGTAGGAGCAGTGGCGACTTATAGGAATGGTTAAAAATAACTCAAATTGAGTATAATTTGACACTACGGATTTAACAGTGTATAGCGTAACAGCGTAGCCTCGATGATAGAACTTGTGTTTTAACGATCCTTACCACCCGTCTGAGACGGCATGACCATCCTTTGAGGGCTGGTCGCTCTGCCTCTGTCGGACTGATGACGATCGGGCGAGCCGCCCCTCGACTTGCTCTTCCGGTCCAGGTCGCGTTCCCACCTGAGCTCCTCGCGGCGCTCCCCTGCAACCTTTCGAAACTACAACATTACGATACATAGATTAGGGCACGATGTGGGAGACGTCACCACATGTAGGCCGTGAGTAAGGGCAGGGGGAAGAAGTCTGCGGGCCCCAGCACGATAAGGGGTGCAAGTAGGATTATGCAGCCACAGACTGACACCTAGAAGCTGACGATTAAATCAACGCACAAAGATCAGCTTGTGAACGCGTTCTTGCGGTCGCTTATATGATCGAACGAAGCTGCTCGCGCGGGCTCAGTCCGATTTCGCTTGAATTAGATTAATTCGAACGCGAGAACGAAGCTATCAAGTCAGAGAGCTATCACAGAGAGGGTCGGGTCGTACTCCGCGAATTATCGAATACTATTATACTCCGCTCGTTCGTATACATTGCTGGAAACAATTAGAGAATCGCGACTGAATGAATGATTTCGTTGAATAGTTCTACAACTTGAGGATACTTAGAGAGGTATTCGGCGGTATTTCGAACTATTAGGCAACTACGGGTATTTGAACGCCTGAATTGTTTCGAACAGTGCGTTTCCTTTATTTCCCCTGTGTATATCTGCTTCTGCTTAATTTCAATTTAAGCGAGTTGGATTATTGCGAAAGGCTACACGGTAGATGGTTGAATTTATGAAAAACCACCTGTGATGTTAAGCTTTTGTTTTTCCCGCGAATCAATTGTTACTCGGATAAATAACGAGTCCCTTTCCGTAAATAAAACGAGCAATGGTGTCGCGCTCCAATGTGACATGAATCGGTTTTGTATGGTTAAAATGAAAAGCTCACGTCCACCTGCACACTGCAACAAAGACAGTTCGTCACGTTCGAGAGTCGACACAGTAGTAAGCCGTCCTGATGGTGAAAATTAATAGCGTTCCCGGTATGCTTGCGGGTAACAAGGAAGCGGACCGGCCGCCGCGAGAACCAGCCGAGAGCCTGCGATAATAATGAAACAGCCGCGTCCGAAAATTAACTTCGTCCAGGCTTCGTCACGCGATCCTACCGGCGCCGCGGCTGGCATAATTACACATCGGCAGCAATTAAAGTCTGCAGAGAGGAGCAAGGGCGTGTGTTTCTCGTGTTAGTCATGTACGAGGTGCTTTTAGCGTTAAGACAACCGTTAGCCTTTTGTAGTACGAGCTATTTTCGGAGCTTCCCAGTTTACATTCTATTCACGTAACTCACGTCCATTTAGCTATTTCGATATCAGCAATATATCAATGTATCCTCCTAAATTCTTGTTCCTTTAACACATGAGAGAGAGATAGATAGATAGATAGATAGAGAGAGAGAGAGAGAGAGAGAGAGAGAGAGAGAGATATTGTCTGTGAAAGACTTATACAAATTTTTTATTTTTAAAATTGAAAAATAAATTTTATGTATAGGGAGTCACACTCTCCTCCGGGAATTTTGTGGGGACGTAGAATAGATTGAGGTGAACATAAAAGTCCTATACCGTTTTGCGATATTCGCAATAATTATCGAAATATTAATTGTAGAAAACTTGTAAATGATCATGCAGAATATGGTAAATGAGTTATAGTAGCGACGACTGTACTTATACTTTAGGTCAAATTGAACAAAAAAGTTCTCTACCATTTTCCAAATAATCACATAGATTTTTAATTATTAGTTAATGAAGATTATTGCACGATTTTGTGTGATAATGCACTATCTTCTTTAATTAATAATTAAAAATCTATGTGATTATTTGCAAAATGGTAGAGGACTTTTTTCTTCAATTTGGCCTAAAATGTAAGTACACGATGGTAGTCATCGCTATTATAATTCATTTACCATATCCTGCAGGATCATTCACAAATTTTCTATAATTAATATCTCGATAATTAATGCGAATATCGCAAAACGGTACAGGACTTTTATGTTCACTTCAATCTGTTCTACGTTCCCAAAAAATGCCCGGAGGAGAGTGTGAAACATCCTGTATATAGAAAAAGAAAATGTTATAATAAAAATTATTACAAAATTTTGTAATTGAAAAACAGACATTTCTGCAGTAATTGATTGTCCCTTCATTTTACATGTGTTATTTATATTTTAAGAGTTGAAACGTGTTATTAAAAGATTTACTATATTTCTAGCGAAATTTATTGTGTTTTTTAACAAAATAGATATCTTAAATTGACAAATCTATTTATACACTGTTAGAAACATAAAAAAACTGAGAAGAATTTATATAAAAAGAAATTATAATACTCTCTCCGCGCGCGTGTAGATTAAAAGAGAAAACGTGTCGAAAATGTTGCGCGTGGCTAAAATAAAACGTAGCTGAAATGAATAGTTCTTGGAAAGGAACGTACGCTGTGTGCAACGATCGAAAAGATTAATGTACCAAAAACGACTGGCGGAGATTGGTTGAGACGAAAGTTGATATCGAGTCAGACTCGATGTCGCAGAACTTCTAAGGATTATCATCCGTGGATGACGCGATGCCACGTATGACCCTATTCGCTACGTTTCGTTAGCTAGCTCTGTACTAGAGTTCCTCAAGTCAGAGTTAGGACACTGTCCGCCATTTGTAGGGAGGAAGTGAATCAGTGAGTGAGAGAGGAGTTTGGATTGTTTAGCAAGAAAAAAAGACAAAGAATTTGGAGAAAATCGAATGAAGCACTCTGACAAAAATGCATCTCGTACAATGTAAAACACGGAAGAGGTTCCATTATGGTGTGGGGCTGTTTTTCTTTGCCCCGTGTTAGAAATTTAGTGTTATTTGACAGAAATATTAACGCTGTGCGATATATCGAACTCGTTAATAAAAATTTGGAAGAATCGATAGAAAAAATGGGTATTGCTAACGATTTTGTCTTTCAACAAGACAACGCTCCCATACATATCGCCAAGTAAAAGTGAGACAGAAACTGCGACGTACTTCGTCTTAGAGCTTCTCTCTAATTTCTGGTAGAGCTTCTCTCTCACTCCCACTCACATGACTCCTCAAAATGGCGGACAGGATGCGGACCAATCATCATGTTTTGTCCTAACTTTGACTACAGGAATTCTACCTCGTGCGAAAAGGTGGCGCTGTACCAGAACGCAAAACCCACTTTCGAGCATCTGTCGCGTGCATAAATATTCACGGCGGTGCAGTGCACAAGCATTTTAACGCCGTCGTCGACGACGACGACATCTTTGCGCGAAGAGACGTCGTGTTTCTCCGGCACGTCGCGATAATGTCTTCCCGGCGAAACGACGTTACGACCTTCGCGTACTTCGCCATCGCGAAGTCCATTCGACGAAACTGGGTCGCCGTTGGGCCGACGATTTTCGAAGTTCGCGCCGCGGAGATGCATCGGCCACATCGGGGATGCACCACCATGCCGCGCATCACTCGGATGATAGCGGTGGCGGCGGTGATAGTGGTGGAGGCAGCGGTGGAGGCAGCGGTGGTGGTAGTGGTGGTGGTGGTGGTGGTGAATTATCGCTTACCCGGTGGTAAATTATCCAATAGGTGTCTAGCCGGCACGTCTAAGTGCACGTAGAGCCGATGCCGGTACCGTTATGTAGGGCGTCTCGCTAACGTAATGTAAGCGGCAAATGCAAGTTTAATCCGATCGCATATGTATCTGCACTTACAGTCGCGCGTGATGCTAAAAAATGTACGACGGCTGTGTGAACTTTGGACGCGCTGTATGCTCCAATAATCAAAGAGTATTTAAATCAAAATCTATTTAGAGTAAGAGAGAAAGAAAAAGAGAGAGAGAGAGAACGTTTATTTTGGAATAATACACGTTCCCCTCGAAAATCAATCTATTCGCTACGCTATACAAAGTGTTTGACAATTATTGACACACTCAAGCGTAGAGGAATTTTGTGTTCAGTTTGATAAGCTCTACTTGCACGTAACGAGTGTGTCAACGATAGCTGGACACTTCGTATAAAGCTAAAAGAGGAAACATCGTTAAAATATAATTTCTTTAATCAAGCGTTAATAACAGAATTAAAAACGACTCCGCCGCGCCGGGCGTTGTTCCGTATTTACGTGGTAATCCGATTAACGCTGTGCCGCTGCGAGCGGGTTTGAATCGCAACGATCGCTTCGGCGCCTTTGTACTTCGATAATTGGCCTTGTCTCCATCCCTCAAACGTCGCGATTGCATTTCCCGTGATTTCGCCCGGCGTCGTCGTCGTTGTCGTGCCGTTCCATCCGTCAGGTCGCGCGTTTAACCGATCGCGCGAAACCGGCAGCCGTGACGCGTATCGAAGTGAATTGAATCTCGAGATGGAAAAAACGCCAGCGACAATTACCGCGAGGAAGATAAAACGTCTGGCCCAACGACGTGTTTTCACAGGCGACCTAACGCGAGCTGTCGCGACCGATAAACTCCAGAATTAGCGTCCACCCTCGTAAATACGCCCTCGTAAATATTGTCCCGGGTTTGCGCACGTCTACGCCTAAATGCTCGTAGAACGTATTTCATCACGTCGCAGCGAACATCGGGCAAAGCGGATTTATACGATCGCTCTTCCGAATTCATTCCCTCCGTTGTCTTGTCTACCGAGCGCGTCAAATTCGCGAATAAATGAAAATAGCACGCGTTGGATTTATAAAAAGAAATTAAATGTCGTACAATTCATAGACGTATAAAAAAATGTAAGAAAAAGAGAGAAGAATAATTTAAGAAAAATTTGCTTATATTAATCGCCAAGAGCGACAAATTCAAACTTATCTCAAGCAAGTTCAACTCAGGTTTGAATTTCTCAAGTTAGATGCGATTTCCTCAGTAGAATTATTATTCGAAGTATTATGTCACGTTTATCATTATATGATTCAGCTAGAAAGCTCAGATCTAACTCTAAATTCCTGTCAGAGCATCTTACGTGAGATAAGTTTCAAGTAAAGATTCTTAATGTGTTTTAATCACGACTACTTGAAGCGCTGCGATTTGTTTCGATAAAAAGTGTGCTAACCGTTTTGTGACCGTTTTGCATACACAGTGAACGATTCTCAGTTCGCGCCACAACTAAAGCTAAAAGGTTAAAAAATGAGAGAGGTGAGACGAAGCAAATCTCGACAGAGAAGAGGCGATGGCAATCGGTTGCGATACCACGGAAGCGGCATAGTTATTGTGACCTTTCCGCGCGTTAAGTGACTGCGTATTCAATGCACTATCACGAAGATTTTCGACTTGGTCGCCTCCATTCTCTTGTTTCTGTCGATTCTCTCTCTCTCTCTCTCTCTCTCCCTCTCTCTCTCTCTCTCTCTTTCCCTTCTCCCTTCTTTCTCTCTCATTTCAATTTCGCTCCGTTCTCTTCCGTTTCCGCAGTCGTTTCCGTTCCGTGCCCGGTTCGTCCGATTATTCCGCCGGGCGACAAAAACGACTTGTCGATAAATTCTCCCGGGGTGAGGCGTCTACCGCGGTACCTCGAAGTTGTCGGCTCGCAACAATGTGAGGCCGCTGCCAGTCTCGGTGTCGCGTCGATCGATAACCGAGACTTCGATAAATTCAAGGATATTAACTCGCGTAAATGTCACATCCTGCGAACGAACGAGGTGCGTTGTAAAATGTAGAACATGTGGGGAACGCGGCGATGAGGGATCACGCACGGAAATTTTGACGCATTACCGACAACTCATTTTTCGCTGCGCGAAACACAAGAGACTAGAAAACGTCATTTCGTTTATCTCCCTTGCGACACTTCAACATTTTCTACGACTACGACGAAGAGCTTATTATTTCAAGAAATGGGGATAATGTCCACGACCCGCAGTGATTTTTCAAAAATTTCAATTGGAAATTGCTTCTCTCGAAAAGAACTACGGAGAGATTCATTTCAAATTTATATTTTTGCAGAATGTGAATTAGAGTACAGTCATAGAGATATGGAAAACCTTGCAACGCGTTCTCCTTTTCTCTCTCTTTTTTTATACAAATTTAATAGTAGTAACTTAATATTATTTATATTAACAATAATTCCCCGACGTCATTGAAATAAAAAAAATAAAAAAGAATATAAATTGGGAAGATTCTGATAAAGTCAAACAGTCTTCAAGAGCTTAGCGCAGCTATATCGCAGTATTATAAACTACATTAGACTTACATGCTCACACATACAAGTCAAAGAGTAAAATTTATTATTATAAACATAAGTGTCGAGACGTTTCGGTCCCACCTTGGACTCTTTTCAGTGTAGCAAATATAACGATACACCAAAGAATAAGATAATATCGAAACAAATAATGATAGTCGTTTATTAAACGGCACGTTAGCCTTTGTCAAATCAATTACTTGGGACAATTGAGAAAAAAGAAAACATATACAGATGGAACGGCACGTAAATGAGCTCGTCGATCGTCCAAGAACTCCTTTTTTTTCAAGTGATTCGGTGCGCACAGCTCTTTTCTCGAGGTGGCAAAATGCGGCCTTTGTTACGATGCATTTCCAGCTATCCGGCCGGATGCTGCGCGCCCTCGAAGTTCGCGCCTACGACCGCGCGGTAATTGCACGTCCGATAATTGTCCGTCCGAGTAATGAGAAGTCTGGCTGGCACACATTCAACGCCGCGGCGGTCGTCGATGCATTCGTTCCGCGCGCGCCGTGTGCGCCTGCAACTGCTCTCCGACGAGAACGCACGGTATACGCGCAATAATCATCGAGTAGTCGAGCTCGACGTTGTGCTCGACATCACGCGGCACCTCGTTAAAAGCTATACCGCGCGGCGAGAACGAACGGCCGTCCGACGGCTGTGTCCGAGCAATTTATGACATCCCGTAAATGATCGTCGATGAGTCCCGGCGGTGCGTGATTAATAAGTCGGATCATTGGAGCGTCCATTTGTTCGCTATCGCACCTAAACGGCTGGAAGCGGCTTCGCTTCATCTCGGAGAGACGTGTGCTTCGTTGCTTCGAAAAACTCTGCCGAGCTGAAGTGACACAGTCGCTCGCTCCTCTCTGATCATCGATTTTTTAACCGGTTCACTGGTGAACTCGGAACTAACGTTTTGTGCCAAAACTGGTGAGAACAAAAAATTCCGCATTTTACGTGGAAGCTTATCTAATAAGGGGTTTTTTAGGTAACTGATTACGAATTCGAGGTCAAATTTGTCCTGTTACCGATACTTTTACCCTATGCACCCAAAACTAATATCCTTTATATCGTTCATTATATTTCCAGTGTCATATTTTCTCTAAAGTCAATTCTGAATATATTTTTATATTGTTTTATTTTATAATTTATAATATGAAATTCATAATATTTCCCTAGCTAATAACCCATACAGAATCTCTTGGGGACGTTCCACAGATTTCCTGAGGACGTAATTTCCAAACGTCCCCAGGACGTTCTCAGGACGTCTCCTGGACGTCAATTTGTGCTGTTAGGAAACGGAGTATCCATGGAATCATACCGAATATCATACCGAGTTTGTTCTGTAATGTATCTGTAATGGAATATCAAAGTTAGTCATTTGAAGCTGCCATATTGGATCCGTCATTTTAAATTTCTCAAATTTGACCTTGGATTCTTAATCAGCGATCCAAAAAACATGAGGATAGCAAGTTACATGCAAATCCGTTTAAAACTGGCGGAGATATACAGCGAACATATATGTGTGCTTACCAGTTGTGGCACTTTTTTTTCCTACACATATGTGTGCTTACTAGTGAACCGGCTAAGTACCGTGACGAACGTGAGAAAAAGATATACAGGGTGTCCCGAAACTACCGCATGCTATTTTAATGGCAGATATTCTTTAGAACATTTAAAAACGAAAACTTTCATACAAAAATGTCGAGACTATTATAGTTTTCAGACGGGAAGCGATTATATTTCACGAATAACTGAGATTTCGCGCGCTCAGGTACGCCGAAATGACAAGTGATAAAGGTACTCCTATAAATGTCACTTTTTTTACGATATTATGATCATTGTATAAATTTACAATAACATTATCATAATATGTCCACTATTCTATACGGCGTATGGTACCTTTATCACTTATCATTTCGGCGTGTCTGAGCGCGCGAAATCTCAGCTCTGTTATTGGTGAAATATAATCGCTTCCCATTTGAAAACTATCATAGCCTCGACATTTTTGTATGAAAGTTTTCGTTTTGAAACGTTCTAAAGAATCTGCAATTAAAATAGCATGCGGTAGTTTCGGGACAGCCGTATATATATGAGGTATGAAAAAAAGAATAATAAATACGATTTAATGAATAACGAGATTCTCCGCGTGTGGTTTTTGCACGACACGAGATATATCGCCCGTGGCGGCTGGATATTGTAATAAAAACCAGATCGCGTTACATAATCAGCGATGTTTCGAAAGCGCGAGGGCGACAAAGCCGGCGTTGAATCGTGCCGTATTGTGTCAACGGTTATAATCAGAACGAAATAATTCGACATCACTCTCGAGCGGGGCGAGGCGCGCTCCGTTGCATAATACAGTGGCGTGCAAGAATCTCGGCGAGTGTGGAGTATGTATAATGCATTTGAGAGACAACAGCGAAGTGTAGCTCAAGCGTTGAAGCGGACACTCAAAGCGTAGGTGACACACGTCGACTCTCGCGTGGCTAATCCGGCGGCATTAATTCCGCACGCGGCAACTACCACGTTTTTGCGTATAACAATATTCCTCAGGATATTGAATTATGCATCTCGGTAGAAGGAGAGGGGACCTCGTGCGATGGTAACTCGCGTGAAAGTAACATCGAAAGCCAATATGACGTCAAACGATATCGCGCACGTACGCGAAACGCGGCTCGACATAATTGAATTTTTTATTACAATTCCCGATTTTAATCAAGTCTATCGTAAAGGAATTATTCCGTCGCATTCGACTAGTTCGATGTCATTCAATTTCATCAGAAGAGAAAGAGTTCCTTTCTGCATCATCTGTTTTAATGTAAGAAAAAAAAATTTCCTTTCCGTTAAACCAATTAATTAAATAATCCGGATGTCGCTGAGGGCTGAAAGTGATTACTTTAAGTTTCTTCTAAATTTATTTATTTTTGGATAATTTGTCGATTTGCCCGTAGTTGCGATCAAACAAGCGTAATCATTTCTGAATTGTTTCCTATTCATTAATGATAATAATAATAATAATAAATTGTGGATTAATAGAGGGAAATAAATAATTCCGACGAAATCCCGATTGTTAAAGAATACAAAAATTGAATCATGCAGAATATTTCCATCGTCGCGATTGCATTCACTCCATAGCAGCTAATACCGCGGATTCGACGTGAATCTCGTCGCGGCAAACACAAATCTCACCTCATATCGCGGACGATTTCGTGAAGATGATGAAAGCACAAATCGGCGTATAAATCGGCGCGTATCTCGCTTACCTTCTCGAGCTCCTTGAGACTGGCCGGCGAAACGTCAGAGTGCCTGCGGATTTCCGGGCTTCGCGGCGGCGCCAGTCCGCTTCCGAGCGCGCCGATTTGACTTCCGGTGGGACCGAGCCGGGCGTCGCTGTGCCTCCTCTGGAGAGCTTCCAAGATCGGCACGTCCAGCAACGAATCCGTGGACTCTTGTGTCACGATGGGCTGGTCCCTCGAGGCGATCTTTCGACGGCAGACGCTACATCGCCAGGAAGACTGCAACGTTACCGGGAAAAAGGCAATTTCACTCATCGGCGCGCGCGGACGTTTATCGTCGGCGGGAGGCTCCCGTGTTCGCTCGATGTCAATGTGCCGGCTCTCTCCGGTTCTAAGTGCTTCCTGGTCTCGATGCGGATCGAGGTTTCCGCTCGACTGACTGGCCTGTTCATCGACGGAGGAGCTGAGACAATGGTCTCGGCTGCCCCGAATTGGTAATCCAGACTGACATATCGATGAGGCCCGATTAAGTCGCAAGATGCGCTCCGCATAAATCAAGTTTGCGCGAGCGAGTGTACGTATACGCGACAGGTCGGGGACACAATGGCCGCGGCGAATCGTTGTTGGGGAACATGTTGATTAATTAATCGAACGAAACGCTCGGATCAATTAATAGCGCGATGAGAGAGGACTCTGCTCATCTCCCGCAATAATCCCGCCGCAATTCCCGAGCAATTTTTCAATCCGCGACCTGTGTTGGTGATTTCGTGGCTTACGCAAAATTGCACGCCATTCTTCCTACGACGGACGAACGGATGGACGGCGATATATTACTGGTGCAGCGCGGCGATGTGAATATCACTAATTTCAGTTCTCCATCGTGAATGTCGCCGTCCCGAATATTGTGTAAATTTCGTATATTTGCATAATCGGATTATCCGAGCGACGTTTCGGTCCATTTATAAAACGCAGTTCTAACTGCGTCATGCACGTTTCGCGAAACAATGTTATTCTCTCCCTCCCTCTTTCTCTCTCGATGTGCGACGAGTGCGAGAAGTAGCAAATGGAGCGCGCGCGAATGTAGATCTTGAAGTGTGCTAAATATGTTGTTTCAATCATATTTACGCTCGCACGACTTTTCTCGCAATTTTCATACTTGCTGTTACATATGGAGCTAGTAATAACAGTAATAATAATAGTAATTATAATGACAACAACAACAACAATAATAATAATAATAGCAATTATGTTCATTTCATTGGAAGCCATAAACGTTACAAAACTGATACTTGATTATATCAAATCTTGTTATCATATACAAAAGGCAAAATAACAGCTTTGCAGCTGATGTATTATTGTTTTGTCTAACTACTTTATAATTATATAACATATGTAAAAAATTGAAGTAACCAACTAAGGAACTCAAGAACTAAAACTCAAGAATTAGGATAGAAGCTAAAAGCAGAAGAATGTACAAAACAGATAGAACGCATTTTTTGACGGTATCGAGCGAGTGCACGAAGACGTCGCGATAAACGGAGACGTGAAATGATTGAGCGGAATTGCGGTGAATTCGCATTGATCCCGCGACAGTGCAGAAGAGCGCGTCTCATTCGCTTCGATCCTTACGTCTCCGTCTCGAATGTCGATGAATTCATCGGATTCATCCCAACGGAGTAATTCAAAGGCGCGCGGGGGTGCGACGAGCGGATTCGCCGACGGATTAAGTCGCGTCGGCTGATTAATTTTCGTATCGGCCGGCGGCGGGTCGCGAATAAATTTCCATTCGCTTCTCACGCCGTGGGACTGCCCCGACCGGGAAGCTTATCCGCGTTTATGATAATTTAACGAGATTTCGGAGCTAATTGCTTTCTTTGCCTTCTCTGCCCCGTGAGAGACAGAGATCGTGAATTTAATTATTAACTGCGGGAGAGAGAGAGAGAGAGAGAGAGAGAGAGAGAGAACGGCGCTTCGCGGCGGAGGGTGTGTAATTGTTTTAGCGATTTCGTAAAAAGGATGAACGGTCCAAAAGAGCGGGATCCCGGTAATTTGTATGAGCGCCACGTGTTGCCGTGGTAGACAGAGGTTCTCTCGGCGTAATGACGGTACTCGGAATGAAAATTAGCGAACAATATAAAGATAGATGTAGATAGCTTGATTTACACGAGCCGACGTATTAAGCCCCGTATTAGGAGTCTTCCGTCCGTCCATCCATTCGCCTATGTCACTCCCCGTGAACCCCTTAAGGATTTATTATCCTCATCGATCGGCAATTAACTGTCCCTTTGACATTCGCATGCCGTCGAATGTAGGTTACTGAATCTCTGTTCTCTAAGTTGTATCCTGGAAAACTTTTTCGTAACGTACGAGTTTTAGTTGCACTCTTAGCTCGCATTCTTTGAACAGTTGCAGCCACAAAAATATAATGCCATCTTTTAGGCGGAATACTCTAATATATATTCTTATTATTCCTCGAGAGGATTCTTCTGGAACCAAAAGGAATATATTCCAAGAATAGTATTCTTAAAGTTAAAGAAATTGCGTCTTTTGTCTACGATACAAGTTTTGTTTGCTTGTCGCGTTTCGTATCGCGCATATCGGGGTCATTTTGCTTCAAGTAAAAAAGTAAAATATATTTCTCGATGATTCAAAAGAGTTCCTTTTTCTGAGCGTAACATCAGCGATTTTCTGACGTCCCTTGTTCCTTCATGGTTATCAAAGGGATAATTTATAAGCCGTTAGGATTGCGGAAAATCAAAATGCTGCAAATAATGAAAACTTTTGTGTGTACATATTGGAAACTAAAGAAAAATTAAACGGGGGTCGGGACTTTATAGTTAATAATGCGAAATGTCGGGCGGAGCTGGCGATCTCGATCGTAAAAGGGGTAAACATTCAGGAGAAGCGGTGAAAATGCCGCGATTAATTACGGCGTCATCTGCAAAATTAGATTTTCACGTTCGATTCGGCCTCCATCCTCCTCACGGATCGTCCCTCCTGCCTGTGTTTTCCTCTCGTCCGGTCCGACGATTAATTTGCGTCCAGACGCCGTCCAATCTCGTTTTACGGCAATATTTACCGGCGCAGGGAATAATGAACGGAGCCGGTTAATTAGAATGGTGGCGGCGTGCAAACTCACCGGGTCGTCGGAATTCGTTGTCGTTGAATACGAGGCGCAGTCCTCGCAGACCTTGTGTTGACACTCGCAACAAGTTCGCGAGACCTCCTCGGGAGCGAAGGATTTTCGGCATACTCTACAGTCGTCCCCGCTGCTTGTCTTGCCTTCCGACTTTCTGAAACAGCCGACCCGATGAACCCCGTTAAAGCGTGGGCCCCCTCATTTCGTTCGGCGCGACGATTTTTCCGAGCACGTACTCTATTACGAGCGTGATCGCTGTGCCGGCCATTGTTGGGCTTTCGAGCACTCGCATAAAGTGCTACGTGACGCAATTACAGTGTACCTTGCAGAATAAACAGAGCATGCTTTCACGATAACAAGGAGTAAATAATTATGACAACGCGACAATGATGAGTACGCGTGTAGCAAAGTATCGGGGAGTTCATTTGAACGGAGCAAAATATTGTGGTACATTTGAATAATGACACTCTCTCTTTTACTTCAATCAAAAGAATATTGCTGCCTCTCTGTTGTGGTCTATAAAACAAATATTATGGTTGAGAAATCCGTAGAGTTTAATTGCACCATACAGCACTGAGACTGTTGTTCAAAGATAGATAGGCAGTAAAGAAGATTAGTGTTCCACTTCCACAGAATACTACTATCTTGCATGTATGCGCGAAAACTAACAATAATATTTTGTTATGACATATTTAAGACAAATAATATCGTTAGTACTTTCCCCGTGAAGTTACCAAAATTTTATACCAAAATTACCGGAATCCCGGTAACATCAATCAGAATTCCGGTTCGTTCTTATTTCACCAGACATTTGGTTGATTTAACAAAATCTTTTTGATGAGAACAAAATCTTTCTTTAAGAGAACATAATTATCAATGATGTTTTTTTTTTCACGTCACACTTTACACGTATCCCGATTCCACGTATTTTCTATTTTGCGCTGTGAAGGGATTATCAGCAGTCTGTTAAATCCAGCGCAATGGGTTACTCTTCCAGCAGTATTCTCGTTATTTGCACGGGCGCGGGTTACTTAGGCGATCTCCAACGAATCAATCCACGGAGCCCCTAATGGACGAGCCGTATTAAATTTCACTCGGTCGTTGGACGTGCGCGAACCAAGCCGAGGCGACGACAGAAATGGAGAAGGTCGGTCGTACCTGTTTAAATTGGCAGTGGACTTTATGGATAACGTTGTGCGTTTGCAGTTCGCAAATAAATTTTCGTTCGCTCTTGCGCAAGACAGCGCAACTCACGAAATGTACCCGCAAAATAGCTGCTATTATCCGGGCGAAATGTTTCCGGCTAGATCACTGCGTTTGACGGAATGACCAGTGGAACTTTGTCGTACGAACGTCGGACTGAATCGCGTATTAGAAATTGTCGCAACTGTTACATATTAACATTGCGGTTACTGAGGTGGAACATTAAGACAATTCAGTGTTGCAAACGTACGACACATTAATACACGAATATTCATTTTTTTTCTTGCACAAATTTCGCACGAGAAAAAAAGAAAAAATCGAGATGAATCTTGATCAGTATTGGGCATTAATCGAGGAAAATTTTCTTTAGCTAATGTATCGACAAATTGATAAACAAAATTAATCGATCGTCATATGTAAAATCACAAGTAATCGACTGATGAAATTAATTATTAATCAAACTTTAATTCTACATATCGATTAATACACTGAGACAAAAATTTACTAAATTTAAAAAAACGTTTGTTTGGATAGTACTGTGAGGATATTTGTTTAATTTAAGTAATTATTTTCTAAAATTAAAGAAACAAATTTATATTTAAAACTTCTTTATTTAATTTTAGAAAATAATTACTTAATTTAAACAAATATCTTCACACAGTACTATCCAAACAAACGTTTTTTGAAATTTAGTAAATTTTTTTCTTAGAGTAGTTAATTTCATCAATTAATTCAATTCGACTAAATTCGTAATCAGATATATGATGATTAATTCATTGATATCTTGATTATTGATTCGTCGACTATTTTTTGGTGCAAGAAGATTTTCATCGATTAAAATGCCAAATATTCTGATCTCAATATTATTAAAATGATATAAATGATTTTATCAAACATGCTGTTGCAGTGATTCTTTTATGATACGTTTCCCAACATTCGTCGACACTTTAAGCTAAAATATCATCTAAAGCGGGGCCAAGCATCGACCGACAGTCGCAAATTTAAAAAAATATTTTCCTTCTTTGAAACTCTTTTCAACCGCTTCTTGCCCGGAGATTTTCCGCACGAGTTTTCAGAGTGCGGTGCCAACATTTTTTTACGCGCCGCGACTTTTGTCGGGAATTAATTGCTTTCAGATGTACCAATTTGAATGGAAATGGAGTGCAATTCGGTGGTGTGCCCTTTGGGGTAGCGAAATTTCACACGAAAGTGCGCAGCACCGGGTTTTCCCTGTTATGCGATTCCGGAAAGGATACCGGACGATTTTTCCATTTCCATTATTCTCGAAATTGTACGCGTTGTCGAGTTAACGTTTCGTATCGATCCTCGCGATAAATACTTTCATAAAAGCAGCCGGATTACGCGAGTCACATTTAACATCTAATGCAACGACCCTCGACATTTGGCCAAACGAACCACATGAGAGTGACCGTTTCCTCTTTTTATTTATTTATACTCATTGATTCTCTCCCGTAACGATATCGCGCTACAAACCGCCAACAATCGACTGCATAACGTAATCCTCAAAGCGTCCGCAATATCGCGCGCTGTGTGCGTAATATCCTCGATGACGCACAACACGTACTCGAATAGCTAATCACCTCGGAATCAAACGAAAATAAAGATATCAAATATTTACGCGATTGAAAAAGAATCGAATTACGCGCCAATTGATGTTCTCCGCGAGAAACACGTATCACGCTCGCGCGCTCTGCTTTCGGTAATTCAACAAAAAAACTGAAAAGCAACGTTAAATAAATAATACGATTGCGCGAACGGAGTGATTATGTGATAATGACGATGACAACACAAAACACATGCTCTCGTGTGGGAGTGTTTCACGCGTGTTTCACGAACAAGCGACGCTCTCGGCGCGGGCAGGCGCAACAGAACTTACGATTTCAGGGTTTCAATTGCGGAGGACTCCTCCTTGGGTTGAGTATCCTCCGCCGGGGTGACCTTGGTCGTCTTCGTTACTAAAAAGAGAAAAAGGATCCGTTTATGGCGTTGTACTTGACGAAGTGCGTCAGTCCTATTCGCGAGCTTTCTTACAAGCTATACACCCTCTGGGATCCACCACAATTGGCGAAGCGATTGCCGCGAACATATCTCTGCCTTCTTCTCTCTCCCTCTCCCTCCCTCCCTCCCTCTCTCTCCCTCTCTCTTTCTCTTTCTCTCTCTCCCTCTCTCTCTCTCTCTCTCTCGCCGCTCTCGACAGAGTCCTTACAGTTCCATTTAGATTCTCAAGAATATCTCCGGGAGGACTCGTTAAGTATTCAACCTCCGCCCCCTGTCGAACGTGGGAGACCGTCGCGGCGATTTTATCCGTGCGATTTGCCGAAGGCTTCCCTAATCGAGCGGCGTTATCGCGAATCTCCGTCGTGGAGAAACGGTCGGCGCGATTTCGAGGGTCGGCATTATCGTTGGCAGAAACGAGTTCCCGATGTATCCCTTCTCCGTCGAATGCCCTGTGTCGAGACCGCGGTCGTGCGAGACGATAGGAATCGTAATCAAGTCGCGTCTTAATATCGTTTAGATCGTCGTAGGAAGGAATCACCTTTCCAAAATGGATTATTGTTATTATACTGTAATATTTTCGTCTCCGCCGTGCACCGGTTACACCGTGCTTTTAGTTGTTTCGAGATAACGCGGTTACAAATGACTTTGGTGGAAAATGTTCATTCGGAAATGTTTTTAGGCGGCTCGGGCGAGAAACGTCTCTCTCTCTCTCTCTCTCTCTCTCTCTCTCTCTCTCTCCCTCTCTCTCTCTCTCTTTATCTCTCGTTACAGCGGACGGTACCGCGTTATGTCGAGTTGCTTCCGAGTCAGCTTCTCAATTAACCCAAATACTCTCGCGAGTAACCAGATGATCCATGATTCTTTTTCCACTGCGAGCCCGTCGTGGTACGAATTAACAGAATAAAAAAGATTACCGCGTTGTAGATGGAGAGGAAAGAGAGAAAAAGAGAAAGAAGTGAGTTTTGCTGCTCTCCACGCGCATGTTCCTTCTTTGCAGTCAGGTGTTTCCCCAGAGAAGAAATGTTTCAGCTCAAGCTTGAAACTAGGAGAGAGAATGCACTTACTGTATAAGCACTGTATGAAATATAGAAGAGAAGCTCATTTAATTATTCACGACGATTTTAATATTTAGGTAAAAGAGGTCTTATATTATTTTATGGATTCAATTTATTCGCTCGCGCGAAGGCAGAGGACGAACTTTGCGAATTGAAGCTACAGCGCAGAAATCGAATTTATAAGAAAACTATCGCAACCGGACAGCTGCCAATTTAAACTTTATAATCCTAATTAGTGTCCATCTTTTGTATCGGAAACTGGCGCGAGGTATATACCAGGAAAAAGGTAGGTGTTCCTCGAAAAAGTTTCGTCGAAAGTTTCGGCGAGGTGAAGGTAAAAATAGGCCACATCGCTTAGTAATTAACCCAATTACTCACTGAAGCGGTGCGCGACCTTTTTGTAAGATAAATTCTCGCGAGAAGCCGAAAAAAAGAAAAGATATGGAGAATGGGAAGGAGAAGGGAAGGGAGAGAGTTAAAGAAATCGCGCCCGCAGCGGCGCGAGAAATTGCAGTCGCGTTCGCGGGCGAACGAGCGCGTGTAGTGGCCGGATCAGATCGCTCGTGGATCCAATTAAACTTGTAGAAAAACCGAGCAGATGTGCGTGATCCACCGCGTATCGCCTCTCTTTCTCACCATCGCGGAAATTAACCGTCAGATCGAATCTTACGTGAGTTATGACTTGGCTTGGAAAATGCGCCGTGCGCGGAAAGCGCCATCAAACGCGTTAATTCCGACCGTGCGAGCGTTGAAAATTGCTCGTTTGATTTATCCGCTGTGCCTATGGAAGTATCCCGGAGTGCGGGATAAATCGGAAGACGCAGCTTTGAGTGTATGAAGTTGGCACCCCACTTTTTGAAATTTATAATTTTGAAAGTTGTTCCAGATTGTTCTGACTTTGTACCACATTGTTCCAAAGTGATATTGCTTCATTCGAAACGGTTTTCGAATAAAACAAAAAAAATGATTTTTTGAGCTGGCACCCCACTTTTCGAAAATCGAACATTCTGATACCGCAATAGATTGTTCTAGTTGTTCCAAACATTGTTCCAAAAGGACAAATCCGTAAGTTGAATTATAAGTCGAAAAAATGAAAAAAAATGTTTTTGACCTGGCACCCCATTCGTAGCGTCATCCGTTCTCCGAAAATTCGAAAAAAAATCGATTTAACAGCACCCGACGTCAAGAGAAAAACAGCTGCCTTTCTTGTTCCAACCGAGATCTTTTTGTTCTGAGTTATACTAGGCTTAAACGACGAAGCAATTTCACTTTATTTTGTCATGACATTTTGTAATTATTTCCGCCAATTTTCCTATAATAAAGATTAATTTTTGTAAGAAATCATCTTTTTCTTGAATTTTTGTCACCTCAGAAATATATTTTAATCATCCTTATTTTCAATCATCCAAATAATTATACTTTTTTAAATTAGTATATAGAACTTTTTTTTTAAGAAAATAGTTTCATCTAAAAAAACCTGAAAATATTTTTGTTAATTTTAATATGTTGTTAAGTTATGAATTTTTTTTTACGAAATTACATTTTTTGTCGATTTTCGGCAAATTTAAATTGTTATTGCAAAAAATTGTTAATAAATGACTAAAGTAACTATTGGAACATAAAATGTAATCTCTCTAGAGTATCCCAGAATTTTTTCAGATTTTTTAGATGAGTTTTTAACAAAAAAATATTACAGAACTTAAAGGGGTCACCGTGCAAATGGCGTTAGTAAAAAACATAATGTAAACAGAGAGTTAAAAATATTTGTTGTATATCATGAGCAAAATTTCGAAACGTCAGTTGGTCATTATACTGCGTATGTACGTAATGGTACCAATTGGATTGAATATGACGACTTGTTGCGTAAGCCAAAAAAACTTTCCGTTCAAGCTAAAGGCAATGTAAATATATGTATTTATGTAGAAACATAAAATATTCTTAACCCTCCGCATTATGTTTTTTACTAACGCCCTTTGCACGGTGACCCCTTTAAGTCCTGCAACATTTTTTTGTTAAACTCATCTAAAAAATCTGAAAAAATTCTGGGATACTCTAGAGAGATTATATTTTATGTTCCAATAGTTACTTTAGTCATTTATTAACAATTTTTGGCAATAACAATTTAAATTTGCCGAAATCAACAAAAAATGTAATTTCATAAAAAAAATTCATAACTTAACAACATATTAAAATTAACAAAAATATTTTCAGGTTTTTTTAGATGAAACTATTTTCTTAAAAAAAAAGTTCTATATACTAATTTAAAAAAGTATAATTATTTGGATGATTGAAAATAAGGATGATTAAAATATATTTCTGAGGTGACAAAAATTCAAGAAAAAGATGATTTCTTACAAAAATTAATCTTTATTATAGGAAAATTGGCGGAAATAATTACAAAATGTCATGACAAAATAAAGTGAAATTGCTTCGTCGTTTAAGCCTAGTATAAATCAGAACAAAAAGATCTCAGTTGGAACAAGAAAGGAAGCATGTGTTTACTCTTGACGTCGGGTGCTATCAAATCGATTTTTTTTCGAATTTTCGGAGAACGGATGATCTTATGAGTCTTATACTCTAGAACTATAATTCTTAAGCCTAGAACAACTCAGAACAAAAAGATCTCGGTTGGAACAAAAAAGATAGTATAAGTTTACTCTTGGTCCGATAGACTGTTCATCAAAAAACTTTTTTTTAATTTTTTGGGCTTATAATTAAACTTATTGATTTATGCTTTTGAAACAATGTTTGGAACAACGAGAACAATCTATATCGGTATCGGAATGCTTTATTTTCAAAAAATGGGGTGCCAGGTCAAAAACATTTTTTTCATTTTTTGGACTTATAATTCAACTTACGGATTTGTCCTCTTGGAACAATGTTTGAAACAAATAGAACAATCTATCGCGGTATCAGAATGTTCAATTTTCGAAAAGTGAGGTGCCAGCTCAAAAAATTATTTTTTTTTGTTTTATTCGAAAACCGTTTCGAATGAAGCAATATCATTTTGGAACAATGTGGTACAAAGTCAGAACAATCTGGAACAACTTTCAAAATTATAAATTTCAAAAAGTGAGGTGCCAACTTCATACACTCGCAGCTGCTCTCTTGAAAATCGTCACCGATGTGACTGTGAACTCAAAAGCTGAGGTGAGCACTTAGTCACACGAGTTCGAGCGATTTTTCACTCGCAGAGCAAATTTTAAAGCGATTTTTCACACGTAGAGCAAATTTTTCACTCGGCACCGTCGAATGAATATTTTTATTTGAAATTGAAGCGAAATTGAGAGAAATTGTAAATCTGATGTATATATACTACATTCGATTGCAAAACGTTTTAGGCAGAAATAAAGTTGGGATCTCATCAAATTGTCAAAATTGAGAATTATTATCGACAGGTTTTCGTCGTAATTACACTATGAATCATTACTATTATTATTATTATTACTATTATTATTATTATTACTATTATTACTATTATTGTTATTAATTATATTATTACTGCGTGTAAACCCATCGGTGATGACTCTCGATTTTGACAGTTTAATAAGCTTTCAACTTCATTGTGTCTAAACCGTTCCCGTGACCGACTGTTTTTCTCATTGAGGTTGCAGTGCTTCAGGTTGGCACAATTGAGAGACATTGCTGACGCGTTTGCGCAAGTCATTACAGGAGCCGAAGTGACAATATATGAGGCATTCAAAAATACAAAGATTCAGGAAAAGTGTATCACTGATCGTGTACCGTCACTTTGGCTCCTGACATAACCTATTGCCACAACATCGTCTCTCAGTGACAATCAAGAGCAGGGATAAGGGCGCACATATGACTTCTCTTTATATGCATGTCATATATTTATTGACGTAGATTTGTCCTTGAAATCCGGTCCCTAACCAGGAGTGCTTGCAACTTCAACGAGAAAAATGTATAAATGTATAAATTGTGTAGTAACGAGTGTACTTCACTGTCGCAAGAACATATTTTCTCGAATCGATTGAAACATTCGCTCATACGGAATCAAAACTCATTTCAAGCTCGAATGAAACATTTACTCTTGCGATTTCAGGTGACAGCATTTTCACGATTACTTCGAGTGAAAATATCGCTTTTCACTCGTTTTGAGTGACATTTCACTTCAAAAAACTTAGAGTTTTTCGCAATAAAATTATTGTTCAATGTGTATAAAACACCACATTTTTATCTCCTCTCATATTAATCGTGAGCTGCCCTGCGAGATTCAAGTTGTTATTTCGCGAGAACGTATTGATTGTATATGGTACAATTTCTCAATTTTCAATATCAGACATCTCAGAGCGAAGTTTCGTGTAATAGCTTTTCTCCAGATTAACCGAGATATAAAGTTTCATCGCACGAATATAGCCTTGAACTGCTTAGTCCGCGGAAAGCAATAATTGATATTTAATTCTCATTGCTCTCTCTCAATATTTGAATGTTGAATATTTAATGTTAAACATTCAATAATGGACAACTTTGTCCGCGATCCGGTCGTTTTGGAAGTTTTCATTAAGCTAAAGTCGCGATCAAATTTCTGCCGTCAAATTTTGACGTCACGGCGAACGGACACTCCGTATTTATGGGCGCGCCGATAGAGCCGTTATAATGGACAGCTGGAAAACAATTAAATTCTCCCGTCTTAATTGAATAGCGGAATTTATCCACCGTTAAGGACGCCGAAGAATCTATTTGCAGAAGAATCCGCGACAAGAACCAACGGTGCCGACGTAGCGACTCATTTTATTAATAAAATTAACTCCTTTCTCTCGACCCGCACGCGCGCGTCGGCACCCCTGCCGCGACGTTTTCACGGAAATGAACGGAAATCGCGTTTGCGTTTCTGTTGCCGTTAACAAAGCGGATTACCCAGCGTGGCTGGGGCGCAACACAAAAGGAAACCTCTCCGTACATACGAGACGTGCGAGAAATGTCGGGATTTTTCTGCTAGTAGAGCGGTTGCCTCGTTATCGTCGCGACTCACGCAGTCACACGAGAGCTCAGATCACCCGGACTTCGACAAATAGTTATCTACCTAATTGGCCGAAAAATCATCCGGGGGAGACCCACCGACACCCAGGGAGGTCTGGGAATTGTCACTATGGCTTATCTGCTCTTATCTCACGAGTCGTTGTCCTAAGCTCATTTCAGACGATTTGTAATTCACGACGAAGTTCGGGATAGAATTCTATCGGTTCGTGGCTTTACGTGCACGCAGAAAACTACGACAGTTGCCGCAACTATATTCTCTACGGTTAGAAAACAAATTTATGTCAATTTAAGTAAAATAGATGTCGCATTAAAAAAATTGCTGTTGTTATATGCCGATCTATACAGTTCTCGCAGCCACAGTTCTCATGATACGTAACGTTTAATTAGTGTGCAGTTCATGTATAGTTGCTTCGACCGAAGGAATATTGCTATCTCTCTGCTGTGATCTGCACAAAGGATATATGACTACTATAAGGATACTATGGCTGAGTGATCCGTAACATTTGGTTGCGTCATGCAGCACCGAGAGCTCCGTTTAAACGCTTGTAGACAAGCAGCAAAGAACACTCAAAACTTCATGTAGTGGATCTCACTCGCGCAAACGAATGAAAAGTGGCGGTATTTTCATTCGAAGCGATGGTGAAAGTACTGCCATTAAAAATCGCAAGAGCGAACGTTTCATTCGTGCTTAGAGTGAATTCTGACTCTACATAAACGAATGCTTTAATTGATTAGAGGAGAAATATTTCCGCGATGGTGAAATACATCAGATTCACTCTTCAACTTTTGGTGAAACTATTCCCTCGCCGATGCCAAGCGAGGAGTCCACTCTGTGAGTGAAAAATCACTCGAACTCGAGTGACTCGCTGTTCACTTTGCCTCTCGAGTAAAATTTTGCTCCAAGAAACTTAGAAAGAGCGTACCATTTCCGGAGTAGGGTAAGGTTTCTACAACTCTTTTGTATGCATGGACGAAAGATAGAAGATTAATATCTCATCACGGCAACTATATTTAGCCAAGTGATATTCTTTCAGGCTCTGCCAAGCAGCCATGGAAAAGACAAGGGGAGCTTTCCCTTCTGATGGAAAGCTCAACGGCATCTCTCGTCGAGTTGCTAACTGAGACAGCTTCCTCTCGCTCTCGAGCTTTCGGATGCGCGATTGTCCGCCGGTAAGACTGCGCGTGATTTAACTTCCTCGGGATTTGTGTAACGCGAGATCGACCCGGCCGACTATCGTCGTTTTTCGCGGCGACGTTCAGCTTGCTGAAGAACTGGCGGAAGAACGGTTTACCGGCGTTCTTCTCTCGCGAAAAAAGAACAATGAGCGACGCGAGTCAACTCGTTTGTTAAAATCCCGTCGAAATGTCACGGCGAAATCCCTCAGCAGGCGATGTCCTTCAGTAACGAACTAATTGATGGAGCGATGAATGACGGAGCGTGATAGCTTACGCTAGTCATGTCGACCGATTGCGATGCCCTTCGGCTAATAAAAATCGGATATCTCGTAGTATACTGCGAACTCGCGCAGCGCGCATCTACCTCATCCTGCAAAATCAATACATCCCACGCGGTGTATTTATTTTTCTTTCGCTGTATGTGCTTTTTCCCGATGAACGTCAACCACAGAGGAACGTCCCCGGACGGTTAAAATTTTAAAAGTTTACGGTCGCCCAAGCGCTTTTTATCGAGACAATAAATACTTTTTCATTGAATATCCACCGGGAGGACCTTTGGGAAACTCGCGAGAACCCGACGGCAACCACGTAGTTCACGCGAAAAATGTGACGCACGAACTTCCACGGTCGAAAAAGTATGCTTATTATTCGCTTTCGCGAAATACAACAGACGGTATCAACGGTATCCTCTGTGGCTATTGTTGCATATCTCGCGAGTTGCAGCGCGCAAATTATGTGGTTCGTACGCGTCTAAAGGTCTAAAGGACGCGAGCTATATGCTACTGCAAAAGCTACGCCGCTACGAACGCGTTTAATCCTATTGAGGCTTCCGGCCCGGCTTCCGATGCTTGCGCGAAAAAAAGAGATTATTGGCGATCCCGCGTTCTCTATTAATGTAAATCCATTCAATTTCGCACGCTCGTACGCTAGGAGGCAATATGTTTAGGCGAAAAGAGGAGCTCTCCACGCGCATTAATACCAATTCTGTTCGGCTCGGCCAATGTCGAACCGCCGCCTCTCGATCGTCGACGAGTGTTTTTAGCAGTATATCCGTGCGCGGAAATGCAATCGCCAGTAATATCGACTTCGCGGCCTATTATACGGCTAAAAAAATACAGAGAGAAAGAGCGGGCGCGCACGAGCTCGCAAATATTTGTTGCAAACGACGCGGCAGAGCTCAATTTTCGCGAAGTTCTCGCCATACTTTAACAAGCTGTACACGCATAATTGGATGCACGACATATTTTTGGTAGTGTCGGGGCGAGCGTGAAACGTTCGATATGCGAGCGTATCGTTTATTGACATTGCGCTCGATTCAACGCACGATAAACGGCCGCGTAATTAAAGCCCTTCCACTCACTGTGATGTAACGTCGCCGTAATATTAGCGATAACACAACGATGATCTATTCATGTGTATATACATGTATGTACACGGGGTGCCTCACAATTCGTTACGCAGCCGCGGTGTACAGGCAGAGCTCATCCAACGCAAAAATTCCTCTACCATTTCGCGAGTGACCACATAAAATTCTAAGTTATTAATCAAAGAGAATCACGCGTGATACGGTAAGTGAAGTAACTGCGATGGCGACGTCCGCCGTTGGATCAAACTGAGCAGAAAAGTTCTCTACTCACTTTACAAGTGACTATGTAGATTTTCAGCTATTAAATAACTCTGGAATCCTAAACAGTTACATGAACCTAAACACATGGGTAAGTTTCATCCAGTGCATCTTCTTTCGCTCATAAGAGTCCTGAAAAAATTATCGAAATTTTATGTTTCTTTTCTTTTATTAGGGCAGAAATCGTCGAGGAATATGATTCTATTAACATTTCTATGATTCAAAGAAGCTGAAAATAGTTATAATAGAAACGCAAAACATATGTTTTTAAAAACAGTAGCGTTTGAAGGGTTAGTCTGGGTAGATCTGCCCATGTTTAAGGTTTTAGAGTTAAGAAAGTTTGGCGATTGTGACGTGATTGTTCGCGGTAATGCCGCGTCTTCTTTTTTAATTAATAACCGGCAAAATGGTAAAGGACCTTTCTGTTCAATTTGATTTAACATATAAGCACACGATCCATTAGTCGCCATCGCAATTCGTCTAGCGCGTGATTGTTCATCGATCCTCTTTCATTAATAACTAAAAGAAAATGTTATATAGTCACTCGTGAAATCGATGGAAGAATTTTGTGTTCTGTTTGCTCTGCTTGTACACCGCGGCTGCCAAACAAATTGTTGGGCGTTCTGTACGCATACATACATGCGTCTGCACGCGATTCGTTTAATATTAATGCCGTAAACGCGCGGATTCACTGTTGTAGAATTATCCGAAAATTCGTGGTGGATATATCCAACGCGCGCGCACGAGCCGCGCAAAATTATGATCCCGCATAATCCGTAAATCGGGCCGACGTTTCGTATTTAACTGAAATGTTTGCAACGAGACGACGAGTGTCGAAGTATCGAGTGTTGCTCAACGAGTTTCCGATACGCCGTGGTATGTGATGGATTTTCCTCGACGACCGACCCCACCTCCGACGATCGCTCGCATTAAGAGTGCGACGATGCGCGAGAACTCGTCGAACTTTAATCGTTTATTAATCAACAGCGAATGTTACTTGTGTATTTTCATCCGTGTAGCTGCTACTTCGTACGCTCTCGAGTCTCTCCAGACCATCCAATAAATTGAAATTAATATTAATAAATTTCCACTGCTGCTCTGCAATACGTCTAAACAGACCGGTTCGGAGGAAATTATTGGAAACGTCGAGAGAGAGAGAGAGAGAGAGAGAGAGAGAGAGAGAGAGAGAGAGAGAGAGAAAGAGAAAGAGAAAGAGAGAGGAGTTTACCGTATCTTATCATCTCACATGAATGCCGCGTATTAATTTCGTTCCCTGCCTTCGTTTTTACAATCTCACTCTCCTTCAAACGCGCGATAAGCAATCACGATCGTGGAATGACTTTAATGAAAAAGTCGTGCAGAGTTAATACAATAGTGAATCACAAAGGATTCTGCGCGCGTTGCAGACCGTTCAAAACGCACTCGATGAATTGTGTCGCTCTCAAAGTCAATCGAAATGTATAATGCGAGCACTGGAATGTGGTAAATATCAAACATTAAAGTATACAGAGGTCTCGTGCAGTTCGATATTGATACACCACCATTTGATTCCAATCCAAGCTGATTACGTCACCGGTTGCCGATAATTCCCTCGTTAATGAGCCGCGGGATTATAGACGCCATTTAATCAGCGATCACCCGCGAACAGTTTTTGCGTGCAAGCCACTGCAATGCAAAGCACGTTGTTAAACAGCTCGCGACATACACGCGCGCGCTAGACTGCTTTAACCAAACGGTAAACGAGGAGAAATCATCGAATCGTAATGGAGCGTTACCGGCCTGGCGGTGGTACGGCGTTGGTAGGGTTATTGCTGGTAATTGATCTCCAGGTACAATCACATTGTTAATCATCGCGGTAATTAATGGAGTAGCAGTCGATCGGCAGCGAACCAGTTGGAATACCGTGGAATTAGTAGTCACGGAGTGTATCTTGATCGAATTGACACGCGCGCAGGTGTATATCAAGATGGCCGGTAGATAAATCTTGACGATAAACCCGCCCTCCGTGTGTCCGACGCCGATGAAACGTTATTACGTGGGCATTCGCGCCGAAATTGGGACGTCCGAGAGCATGTAGATGGCTGTTACATTAATAGCGACGCGAAGATCGACCTCGATAAGCCTTCTTCGTCACAGGTGGAGCGTAATGACTCGGCTCGGATGTTACTAACGTCCATGCTGAACCACACAGGGAAGACGCTTAGGGTATCATTCGCCTGAATGTGGTTGCCGCCGCAAAATATTAAAGTCACTTTCCGTCCACGCGCACGAAATGGTTGTGATAACCATAGTGCTCTGAAAGTGGCATGATAGTTTTGTCTCGAAATTTCTTGGAGCGAAATTTCACTCGAAAAAGTAGAATGAGCAGTGAGTCATTCGAATTGGAATGTTTTTTCACTTATACAGAGTAAATTTTTCACTTGGCATTGTCGAGTGAATAGTTTCACTCGAAATTGAAGAGAGTCTACGAAGTGAATTTTACTCCACCGTCACAGAAGTGACGTATATTCGCCTTAATTGATTGAGAAGTTTGTTCATACGCCAGAATACATTTTAAACTTGAGTAAAACATTCCTTTTCGCGATTCCAAGTGATAGTACTTTTACCATTGTTTTGAATGAAAATACTGCTACTTTTCATTCGTTTTGTGTGAGGCTTCACTTTACGAAATTTAAAGAGATTTTTGCTGCCTGTATATATGTGTTTGAGTGAAACTCTCAGTGCTGTATGACACAGCCAAACCTTACTGATCTCTCAGCCATAGTATCCGTTCTGCAGATCACAGTAGAGAGAGAGAGAGAGAGAGAGAGAGAGAGAGAGAGAGAGAGAGAGAGAGAGAGAGAGAGAGAGAGAGAGAG
>NW_022639494.1:140391-146736 GCF_010583005.1 Odontomachus brunneus | reverse complement strand
AGAGAGAGAGAGAGAGAGAGAGAGAGAGAGAGAGAGAAAGAGAGAGAGAGAGCAATATTCCTTTAGTCGAGCAACTGTATATGAACTATATACCAACGCACATCACGTATTACGTATAAAAATGTGATTGTGAGAATTGTATAGATGGCGTGTAGCAACAGCAAGTTATAATGCAACATCTATTTGAAATCACCGAAATTTTCTTTCCAACCACAGAGAATGTGGATGCAGCAATCATAACGGTTTTCTCCGTACAGTGTCGCCAAGAGATAAAGTTACCGCGATGATGATCACATCGATGGCAAATATTTTCCATTGCCTGGCAGTTTCGAAACGGCGAGACTCAGCTTCGTCGTACGATGTTGTTGCGAACGACGAAATTAGATTCCGTGGTGAAGATAACGACGTGAACGATTCGAAAGCCATAAGGGCAGAATGGATATCGCCGGTGAGCAGACGGCTGCGAGGATAAACGCGGTAGTGGAGATTGGGAATCGCTTGAATTCGCGCGTTCGTTCTCTCGCTCACACAGCGAATTATACAACGCGATGGCTTGAACGTTAAAGACGGCCATTCAGCTCGCTCCTTTCTTCGTCGTCTTTCAAATGCGCGCGAACAAAAGCGCGCGCCCGCACCGGATATAAGAATAACGCGATATCCCGCTTTGAATAGCGAGGCGTATTTTCCAACTCGCGCGTGCGCCTTCAGCCCGTCTCGTTTTTTTCGACTGCGTCGTGCGAAATGTCATCTCTCGAGACTCTGATCGCTGCCTCTCCGCTCGTTTCTCCTTCTCTCGCCGTGGAACCTTCGCGTGGGACTTATTCGAAATCACACTTTGATTTGTAGCAGAAATTATTTCGCGAGAAAGCAGAAATCATTCGTGCGGAGGCAGAAAAGTTTGGGAAACGCGTTGAAACTAATATCCATATGCTTCGGAAGTGCACGACGTAAAATATGCACTTCCTCGTTTTCTTTTCATAGCGCGTTGAACGACAGCTTTTACGGCGGAAGGAGTGCTTGTTGGTACGAGCGTGGATTATTCCTCGCACTGTAAAATTTATCAGATCGATATTAACTTAGAACGCTACGTATGTGTGTGTGTGTGTGTGTGTGTGTGTGTGTGTGTGTGTGTGTGTGTGTGTGTGTGTGTGTGTGTGTGTGTGTGTGTGTGTGTGTGTGTGTGTGTGTGTGTGTGTGTGTGTGTGTGTGTGTGTGTGTGTGTGTGTGTGTGTGTGTGTGTGTGTGTGTGTGTGTGTGTGTGTATTTTACTGAACATTTCTGATCGCAAGACTTAAAATTTGGCGACTACTTGCGAGGCTAGGAAAATTTGTTCAGCGATATTCTCGTTTTCCGAAGATCAGATTTTCTACTTGTCTTAGAGTCATGTTTCATCTGTGATATTTAAGTCGACTGAGAAGCAGTCGAGTCGATGTATTTTCATTTCTCCGAGGACACTAGTATATAAATAGTTGTAAAAATGTATATAGTTCTCGCGTTAAATGAACTGTCTGAATTAGCATATCCTACAATTAAGCGCAAGAATAGCTCGATAGCGAGATGTATTGCATATTTTATGCCGGAATTATTTCGGACCGTCTCCGAGACAAGGATTACTGCTTTTTCTCACCCGTCTCATCACGAATGCTGAGCACGTGTCAAATTTAAAAAAAACTTCTGAAAGAGAAATGCCAAAACGGAATCAGTGAACAGGTCTTCGAAGATCGAATATCTACCTACTGAATATCGTAGCGGCTCCACAGGAGAGTGTGAGGAAACGTTCTGCCAGCTAGGATTAAGAAAACTGAAAAAAGCGGACCGGAGAGGAGATAGAGTGAATTTTAGAAAGAAGCCGACAGAGTGGGAGGTTAGAGAAGTGAGACAGAGGGGGAGGATAGAGCGAGAGAGCGGGGCGAAAATCGATATCGGGGTCGAGGCTAAATCTGAATTCGCTTTTACGTATGGCGCACGTAAGCATCGCGATCGCGAGAGGCAGGTAGACTCTGAGTCGGCTCGGCGAAACCCCGTGGGGGCTTGATTTGGGTTTCCAAGTCACCGCCAACCCACGGCGCTTCGCTTGGAAAAGGCTGCGGGGAAGGTTCCTTCGAGGAGAATCGTCGCAAAGTCAGAGATCCACGGAAACTACCCTTAACCGGCCAATAAACTCGAGTTTAGCTGGGAGCAACTCATACGGTAGCGACGGTGGTTTTCGATGCGACGACCTACTTAAGCTATGACTGGAACAGCGACTTTACCGTGACTTAATTAACGTGACGAGAATCAAGTCGCTTTCTTAGTGACTGAATATGTCAATCTTCAAAGTCCATAATCAGAGTTTGAATATTTAATTTCAATATCAACATCTAAAATCATTTCTAAATCTAACTTTTTTATGTCTGATTCAAAAGAAGAGAAGCAAGAGGCAAAAGTCCAACTCGACAGAGCTATTCCAAATTTCATAAGCTTTCACTTAAAAGAGAAAAAACATCGAGGTCTGTTGAAATTTCGAAACTGTAGCTTTTTTCGAAACATAAATTCATTTGATCCCACTGCGCCATGCACACCGGTGGGAGGGTTAGGTACGCGCGCATCGTAACGCGAACTCGCGGGAGTTGCGGGTGGATATCATTTCCACTCGCGGAACTCGATGGAAAGTGGCGTTGCGCCCCAGCTCCAGGTGTAAATAACGGTTACCGTTCCATTACGCCTGTGCCGTCGCCTGCCCCGTCGTAGACGTCTCCCTCTCGTATCGTTACCCGACTGCTTGTAACGTGTTTCCGATCTTCCACCCTCGTGAGCTCGCATTTTTCAGAGAGGCGTTCAGCCTTCGCCGCTCTCTGGCCGAGTTCGTTCGCTTTGTCGAACTTTCCACTCTTCGGGAGTCTCCTACCTCGCCCGGCTCTCTCGTTTATTCCGATCTCGCGACTCTCCTCGCTCCTATCCGGCCACCCCCTCCAATGTCTCGACCGACTCAAATTTCTGGCGAGGGAGCGAAATGAAAAGGGATGTCGGCGACCATTCTTTAGGGACGTAGCCCTTCACCCAGCGTTGCTCCACCTTTCGGTATTTCGAGATTACTCCGCGTTTCTCCTTCGCTCTCTCCCCTTCGTTTATCTATCACGTCGGCTGCGATTGAATTTACTCGCGAGTCGAGACGAGAGAAATGATTACCCTCCGTTCGTATATCGCTATTATAAAAATTCGGTCTGGAATTTAATTTCGTCCCTTCGTCTCTCACTCTAGCTTGGCGGTGATTCGATACAAAGCCGATTGCAAAATCCTGTATACAGAATGTTCAAGACGTATACGATACGTCAGTTGTCATAATCACGACTGATGGCTCGCTGCTGCAGGTGAACAAAGGTAGATGATTAGCCGTCTATATTACGACACGATTAAACCTGATTAAGAAACAAGGCCACAGAGTTAACTGGCGCTCTTCGCCGGGAGTTTCGCCGAGTATCCGTCTCTACCCTTCAAGGCTAGATCGGATAAGTTCTAAATTGTGGGTGTAACAAAAGGTTATGGGTGAAATTCCCGGGAAATTCTCTCTCTCTCTCCTCCTCCCTCGCTCTTCCCCTCTCTCTTTCTTTCTCCAACCTGTAAAAAAGTTCTGTCAGCGGATGAGGTAGAGTCAAATCGTACGGCGACCAAAAGCAAGGTGGAACCACCAGGGGGTCGAGCTGGATTAATTAGAACTGCCCATTTCGCCGGTGTGGAACGGTAGTAACTCGCTTCTCTTTGGGTCTAGTCGTTTGTGATTGTGACTGTGAGGGTTTAAGCGTCATTACCTAACAATCGCGCGAACACAACGCGCGTGTTAGCCTCGAGAAAATGGGAGATCGATTTCTGCGGATCCCTGTCAGTCTCTGTCGAGGGACTCGGCGCGTTTCTTCGTCCGCAATTGGCGTATGCTTTGGGAGAATCGCGGTTTATTTCGCGGGTTCCCACGACGGGGTGGATACTCCCGTCGGGGGGATATGGAGTAACGTTCCGCCGACTAAATACAGCTCACGGCCTGATGTGTTTTGCCGATAATGCGAGACAGTTTGCCCGCAAAGGAGACTCTCATCGCAGTATCTCGGGAAGTAAAAGGTCGACGATTGTTTCCTCAGTCCTCAGCGTCGCGGGGTGTCTCGCGTTCAAGAGGGCGGAAAAGTTCACGATGTGTCATCGTACGACATCGTTAAATAGAGCGCGAACCGCGAATGCGAAATGAAAAGGTGAGAAGGAACAAAATTCGCGGCACGATTCGCGCAGAAATGAGAAAAGGATAAGCCGGCGCGTACCGGATACGGCGGCAGAAGAGGCACAAGGGGGAACTTTCTTCGCGTCCCAACGAATCTATCGCAATTTAAATCCCGTCTCGCTTCGCTTCGCGTATTTTTACCGCGCCCTCGCGTTTCCCACTCCTTCGTTAACGTGCTTTCTCCTGGATCGAAGTAGAATAAGCTTTCGATGTCGCTGCGGGATCTCTTTTCCCTTCGTGCTTTTCTAGCCTACACTGCTCACGACACACTTGTTTCTCTTTCTTTCCTCCTCTCTGTCTTTCTCTTTCTCTCTTTTTTTCTCGATTAAAGAACTTCTTCCCTTGTCGAGCGTCATTTCCTTATTCTTCAAGCAACAACGAGCCGTGCACAAGCTGCGCTTCCAGCAGATTATGTAGCCAAGACTCTTTATTTCCCTCTGAAAGACTAGTAATCCGGGAAATCGTTAGGCGCACGAACCTGCAAAGTTTTATGGGTCGCGTGAGCGACGCGCGAATTAGTTTTCGACAGACTAACTCTCGATCAAGGGACCGTTCGATCACTATCGTGATTGACGTATTCTCGGGTGTGCTCCTCGAGTGAGCATCTTCTTCGTCGCAACAACGGTGATTGATGCATCGCCGGCGTATTTCGGTAGGCTCCCTCGCACTCTCCGCGATGCCATTCTTTCAACTCTGTGTATCTTTGTGCTAGTGACGGGAAAAGTTCATCTGGACACGCAAGACTGGACAGCCGCGGGTCGATGAAACGCAAGTGAAAACGCAAAAGGAAAGCAAGAGAAAAAGAATATAAATTGCGCCCGCGCAGCTTTTAGCGAAGTAAAGTGTATTAAAGCCGTACGTAAGCGGCAGACTATTAATTGCGTTCGCTCGTGGCGGTGGAGTACAAGGCGCGGAGTGGCTATGAAATACCGTTACATCGATGTTCAAGAGCCATCGTCCGAGAGCCGAAGACCGTGAAATTTTCCGAGTCGAAATTTTGATCCTACCGTCGACCTCAATATTCCATTGAGTGCCTACTTTGATGTTCTGAAGCCTATATCGACTTCGTTTGATTCTATTTAACTAAATCAACTTTGCCAAGAGGTTCTCTTCAGAACCTCTTCAAAAACTCTTCAGAACACGGAGAAAGCACTAAGGATATCACTTGGCTGAATAAGGTCGCCATAACAAAATATCAATGTTATTTTTTGCTCATACATACAAGATGATTGTATCAATCATATTCTGAGAGACGATGTGCTGGCCTCCTTTACTATTGTCCACACATGTTTGAGCGATATATCTCAGTGATGTAGTATGTAACCAAACCCTACGGATCTCTCACGCTTGGTGCACACGACTCATTGATCTCTCTATTTATATCCGAATACTGTACGTGCCACATACAATAAAATCTTGCTACAGAAAATGCAACCAATAGAACACCGAAAGTCATTCAGAGTTAGAGTCTCCGCGCAGACTTTCATCTTACCGAGACGTAATGTCTGAAATCGTAATATGCTACTTTGCTCTCGCCTGGGAAATGTCCGACCAGTGCTCTGCTTCTTCTACTGTTCCGTTCCTACGTGTTTCCGCGGCAAATACGCCCCCGAAACACTTCTCAATTTATTTTTCACATTTAATTTACTGTTTGTACGACAAGTACAATATTTATTTTTCCCCCTCTTTTCTGTCCCTCTCATTTTCCTTTTATTTCTTTTTTACTCACGCCAACGCGTAAGCAAACGCGATCAATCTCATCAGGCTGTGCGTGGGCGAGCCCGGAAGCTCATATCGATTATATCGTAACCTTTTCGTGTCGTCCAGGTGTGCACAGTAACCAGTGACCAATGTCATCGGTCGAGACTGTCGCCGCGGTCTGCATTTCGCCTTTAATATCCGCCGTGCTTTTTCCATCGCGTACACCGCCAAACGAGAGGAAAGGGATGCGCGCGCGTGGAATGGCCGCTGATGAAAAGCACAGTAGCGCCCTGGCTCGACGACTGTCCTCGACCTCATCGACTTCCGCATACACACACACACACACACACATACATACATATATATATATATATATATATATATATATATATACAGAG
>NW_022639494.1:115232-139301 GCF_010583005.1 Odontomachus brunneus | reverse complement strand
GAGAGAGAGAGAGAGAGAGAGAGAGAGAGAGAGAGAGAGAGAGAGACGTTTCCGTGAACATTTTCTCTCCGTCCAACGCGTTCCGCGGTACAATTGAACAAACATGGCCAATATTTATGCAAGCCTCACCCGACACGAATCTCTGTTTGCACGTCGCGCAAATGTAAATTTCGTGGACTCGTGTTGCGGTTGGCCGGTCCGAGCCGCCAAAGCGTTCGCCGTGAAATAAAGACACCCCAATAAGAGAAAAGAGCGAAAGAAGCGAAATCGCGCAGTAGTACGTATCATGAACGTGATCTTCGTTCGTGATCGGGAGCAAGCCCGAATCCGGGGGTTACGCGACAAGAAATCACCGGACGGAATGCTGCACCGATTGTGCGATTGTTCCGGCGCCGCGCACGAGCTCCAGACGCGTTTTACGATTTGCGCCACCTGCGACTCGACCGTTAATGTCTTGTAAGGTACGTGAAGTACGCGGCTGCTGGCGAAGCGCGTTCGGAAATGGAGAACAAGGTCGCCCCGGGGAAGTTTGTTCCCCAATAATGGCTTTCGAACGGGATCTCGACGTTGAGTTTTCTGCCATAATTGCAGTTGACGGGGGAAGTTAATAACGCGGGCTTAGACTAAGCTCGATCGCAAACACGACAGGTTGCAGTCGCGCGCTGCATGACTTGAACAACGAGTGTCTGTTAAACGGTGGTGAACGAAAAGAGATATACAACTCACCGTTCCCCGTCGCTATAATGTTTCCCAGCTGCCAGAACTTGCTCAGAGTCTTCCCGCTTTCCTCTGGCGTAACCGACCCTGAAGCACCGGCTTCCGGCTGCGTTGTTACCATCTGCAACGCGAAAGATATTTCAGCCTGATAAGCCTAATAGCTGTCTCTCTCTCGCTCTTTCTCTCGGCACGGTGAAATATAAATGTATTACAACGCATAAAATGATGTAAAATTAATGATATTACGAGCGAGTTAATTGTCCGGTGTTGTTGTGTGAACATTTAACAACCGATGCACTTTGTGTATTATCAGTATTAATTGTTGCAATCAAGTGTTCACACGTGGAGATAAAAATATATAACAAACATTACAATCATTAATTTATCTTTATACGCGTTTTTCATATCCTCCATATTTCGCATTATGAAATCAAGTTAGATATACAGTATTTACATATTTGTATTAAAAATATTCCTTCTTATTGTCGTCTGTGACAGCTCTCAATGCAAATTGTCAAAAACGCACGAAAAAGAATTTGTGCAAAATTGGTTTAACGCAAAGTTTAGCTTTATTGAGACGAATCAACGCGTTTTGCTCGAAATACAGCATCTTTTGTTCTTGTCAGACCCAAACTTGATTATTTATTCTCAAGGAAAATGTGATCATCCAGCGAAAATAAAGATGATTGACGCGAGTTTGCGACGCGACGTTGAGCGAATATCAATACCAATGGTGACAGAACGAAACGCGTCCTCGTGAGTCGGCGAACATATTAATTAGTTAATGTCCGCGACACATCTCTCCCGCGGCCTGCGGTGACATTCTCGAACTTTGTCGTCGTGATTACACGATGAGAAATGCCGGGCGGACTCGGGCCGCGAAGCGTTGAAATATCTTCCAGTCCCGGGCGAAAACTCGCCAGAATTGAAGGTAAACACGCGACACTTCGGGTTACGTTTCATTAGAGCGCTTCATTGCGTTACTTCGCAAGAATTATCGCCGTCGGGCCCGAGCGAGACTTGGAGATTTTAATCAAGAGAGCCACCGCGGTCTCCTTACATTCCACGACGGGGTGGTAAGATTTCTCCCGGCAAGAGGAGAGAACCTACGCGGTCTCTCCTTCTTTTATGCAAAATACGCGCGCGCGAGAGTGAGTTAGCGTTACCGTCTGGCGTTCTGCCGTCTCGACGATTTCATTTTTAGACTTTCCCGGCGATTTTATCGCCGCGCGGGGAATAACTTGCGCGGTTCTTCGCAATTTACTGCAAAAATCAGAAGCGACCAATTAGCTCGCCGAACCGTGCATCGTGCTTACCGAGAATTCTCCCAACGACGCGCTACGGTAACCAACCGCGGCAAATTTAATAAACCCAACAGCAGAAAATGCAGCAAATTCTTATATATTTAACGTCGGGGCGGGCGATCGATTACGCTCTGTTTTCCTGGAAGAAGCCCGAGGAAAGAGAGTTCCCGTTCGTGTTCCACGATGAAAGACGCCGAGACTCTTAAGTGTATCATAGAGCAAAACCGAAGATACCATATGGAACTGTAAAATCCAATTTTCTTCTCCCCTTTCCCCTGACCAACCAAAAATAAAAAGGAACGACTTCTGATTCGCTGCTCCTTACAGCGAAACACCAACCAACCAGCCAGCACCGCGAACTTTCCTCGGACTTCGATCGCCGCGGTGACCTTTGACACGTAGAGGGCGACGGTAAATATCCTCGCAGATACAACCGAGTCCGTACGAAAACCAATTTCGTAATCGAGATGTAAATTGCGCCACATCTGGCCGATTGCCAATTTCTCTCTCCCTCGTTCTCACTAGTGTCTCTCTCCTCCCCCTCTCTCTCTCTCTCTCTCTCTCTCTCTCTCTTTCTCTTTCTCTCTCTCTTCCTTTGACTCTCAATCGCGCTTTACTCTTACCCCCCATGCATATTTCCCCCACATACACCAGCTGTACTATTCGACACGTTGAGCTCGGTATAATGCGTGATTCTGAGCTGGAACAGCTCCAGCAGTTGGAAACAGCCGGCGAACGCCCTCGTGATTTGATCCAGTGCTCGCTGATGGAACGCGGCTACGCGAATATACACACACGCTGGGAATATTAAATGCGTAGCGGACCACGGTCTCTCCGTCCGTCAGTTCGTTCTTCCTTCCTTCCTTCCTTCCTTCCTTCCTGTCTGCCGGTCTGCCTATGCTCGTCATTTCGCAGATCACGGTTCTTGCATATAGAGAGCCTTCGTCGTTTCTGCTGCTCGACATGCGCTTGATTGCGTATACAGAGTGTTCACCGCAACAGTATCCGCTATATTTTTACCAGTTACCATGATCGGATAAAGAGAAGTTCTAAATATTCATCAGTTTTCAAATGGCACGATAAGATGCTATAATAGAAATTGTTGAAAATGAATTTTTGTGTACAAGAAAAAATTAAAATCACCTCCGTTTTTTTAAAATGAATCTATATCTTTTGTATCCATAGTATTGTAAATTTATATCTTTTATATTCGTAGTGTTATAAAAGAGAACCTACACAAATAGTAACTCATAATACTGTTTCACAGCAAAAACTGTACGATAAAATAATAATGAAAAATTTCAACAACATGTGACACAAGCACACAGAAACATAAATCGAAGTATCCATTAATGCGACATATAAAACTCTCTGACGCTTTGCGCGTTACGGAAAATGGATTTCCTTTCGAACATATTCTGTGCACCAAAACATTATTCATTACATTGTACTCCAAATATTATCGTATCTCCTGTCTGTATTTTCACTGTTAAATGTTAGTAATAAAAATAATATAATGAGAGTTACTATAGAATTTGTCTTGATTTCTAAGATAGAAGGAGGGGAGGGAGATACCATGGTTCCGTTTGGAAAAGTGAAGATAATCTTGACTTCTTTACGAAAAAGCAATTTTTTAGAGGTTTTTGTTATTGCATTTTATTGCGCCGGATTCAAAAACTGATTAATTGCATCCAGGATTTTCTCCTGCCCGATGATCGTAACTGGCAAAATAACAATGGATACCGTTACGGTGAACACCCTGTAAGTCGTCGCGGTGTATTCCGTGTATCACGCGATATTGCATATACATTTTGCATATATCTATACATTCATGGCAAACAGTCTCATACTAAAGTAACTAATAGAGAAGCGACCGAATCACGCTTCTCTGGAGAAGCAGAATTCCACGTTTGTGATTACGCACGCCTCAAGCCGCAGAATATATATATGCTCTTGATCGCGAGAGGAATCCCGAATATCGTCAAATACAATCTGTAGTCAGCGCGATAAATATTTCAATCGTGTCTGTGTGTTTACCAATAAGTATCTGTTGTTGTAGCATTAAATTCGCTTACTTCACGCTATTCCATATACTTCGCGCGCGCACACTTCCCGTAACTGACGTATGAATTGCAAATCTTGCGCGCCGGTGTATGTACAAGGCGTTGCGTGTGCAACAGCAACAGCTGTTCCATGTGCATCAATACTACCAGCACGATAGTATCCTCCGGAAAGCTTCCAACTGTCAGCGTCGTGTCTCCGAGAAATGATAGCGAATCTGTTCGATATTTCAAGGTCGTGCTTCAGATGATCTCTAAATCGCGACGTGGCTCGTAGCAGAGTCCTATTCGCGAAGAGAACGTTCGAGTTTAGTGAGAAATATGTTTCCCAGAAATCTATAAATATTCAAAAGTTTCCTCTGTTGCATACAGAAATTTTTACACAGAATTCTCTCTAAAAATCTGTCGCGCGAACCAGAGATTGCCTAAAGCAAGGTTTCGAAATGACGTTCACGGTATCAATGTGCATACATTTGCTTCGCGTAAAGTCTCATCGCGATCACCACAATTCGCCTTAAGAGCGAATAAGTTGCGAAGGGGAATGAAAGAACATCGGCGTATCTGTTTTGCGTCGCTTATCATTGCGTCGCCAATTAGTTCGCGAACGCGCGCAAGATTCCATTAATGTCATCCCATTCCTTAGCACAGTAGCGTTTGAAATTTTCGACTAGGCGCATTATATTACAATATTCGTGCATCATGGCTGTTGATTATTCGAGGGATTGGCAATTTCTCGAATAATCGACAATCATATGATGCACGAATATTTATGATATAAGGCACCTGAGATATCGAAAATATATCAAATGTCATTAATGTCATTTGCCGAGGAATGGGGACAGCATTAATAGAGTTTTGTGCACAGTCGAATGATTAAAGGCACTTTTATCTCGGTGAGTTTTGCAACGCGTCATGCATCCAATGTAAATGCATTTTCTGAAAGTTACTAAAAAGCAAATCATTCTATTGGAAACAAGATGCTGAAACTCATCGAGGTAAAAGTGTCGCAATTTTTAATTATCAGATTGTACACATGCACGCACGTACGCACGCACGAAATGCGAGCACCATCCGCATTGAAATTCGCATCTCACGCACTTACACGCTCGACGGTAGCTATCGAACAAGTGTCACGCTACCGATAACACATGTCGCATTTGCAAACGTTATGACACGAGCAAGTCGGAGCCCGCGTTCGAATGCAATCGCGTTTCAGCGTGCAATCGTCGCCAGCTGACTGAATTTAATCGTCGGCGACGATATTCCTCTACTTGACATAATTCACGGTACCGAGAAAGGAAACGCTCGGACTGAAGGGCGCGAAGCTGCACACTCCCGTAAATTACAACAATCGTCCGACCGCGAATATTATCGCCACCTCCGTGGCAAATAATCGCGAGTATCCGGAGATCATTCTCCGCGTGCACGGCCATGAAACATTTCTCACTGACGCGATAATCCTTCCTTGCGCGCATTTTCAGAAATTCATTTCCGTCTTCTAACAGGGTGTCTACTAGAGACGTGGAAAAAGATTTCGTGAGATTTCCTTGATTTTCCAAGCGCTTCCGTACGAATTTCCATGCTGCCTCGTGGCACCTTTAGATGCAGATTCGGAATGAATTTATTTATTGCGCGCGCTTCTTGTGCGTACTATTTCTTGCATAATTTTGGAAGAGAAAATCGAGGGCCATTCAAGTTTCTCGGATATTAGGTTTAATGAAATATTTAAATTAAGTGAAGATCTCTCTTTCATGCGATTTATGGTTTATAAACCAGGAGAAAAGATATCTCCAAGGAATTACAAACATAAAATATAAAATATTTCTCAAATAAGAAAATGTACATCTTAAAACTTTAATGGAAAAAAACATTTGGTTGAATTTACCAAATTTCTAGTGAAATACGAACAAAATGAAAATTTCTGGTTGAATTTGCCAGAATTTCGTTCAAGTTGACCAGAAATCTTGTTAATTCAAACAGTGTATTAGTAACACTTTAACCGGAATTTCTGATTCGTTCATAATTCACCAAAAATTTTATTAATCCAATCAAACCTTTTTTTCGTGCAGTTTTTTTACAAAACTAATTGTTTATTCTATATTTTACATTAATATGTTATTAGTATTCACCAAGAATAAATATCCTTATTTTTTAAATATATTATTCCTCTCATAGGGCATTCTTCCTCACGAACGTAAAATTCATCATTACGCTAAATTCGCATTAATTTACAGATATATCCACGTTTTATGAAATTTTTTTACACGCTCTAGTAGAAATATTTCCTTGAAGTAAGGATAACACCTCGCCTCTGAACGTCTGACGTGCGGCCGCATACAATGCGCAGCTAAATGGAATCTAATGGATGGTCGCAGTCCACACATCCCCGTGCGTATAGCGTAGAATTTACGACGTCGGCAGAAGTCTAATCGTATGATAGATGAAAATGGCGGTACGCCCGTGTTTGCGTAGACACTCGCGGAAACTGTCGCGTCCGCCCGACTTATCGGCCACACCGGCCATGACAGATAACCGTATTAGGTCGAGAGCGCGCGAAAGGAAAATCCACGACGGGGATGGAGCGTGGCGAGTGAAAAAGGCCGTGTTACTAGCGTACCGCTGGGAATCAAATTTCGTCGTCGTGCCGCGGCCGACTGAAATTAGAGTTAATTGAGCATACATTCATTTCACACACGAAAATCGCGCCTACGCCGCCGCCTGTTGGAAAATAAGAACAAACGCACGATTCAGCGGGAACGCTCTTTATTTCGTTATCGGTCTATCAATCGTACGTTAATTGGGAAATTACTGATGGCTGACGTCAAGTTACATTCTATCCTAACTGGAGAATCTATCTAATACAGATTCTCCAAGTAGGACAGAATATACGAGGAAATAATGCACAGTCCGCTAAACAAAGCAGACATAATTAAGAGATCTTTCATTACACGTCACATCTATAGAGAAAAAGTATTTAAAAAATAGTAAACATTTTTTTATCTCAGTGTCTGTATGTTCTCTATATTAACTATTGAACCCTTTGACTGACCTAGACGAAATTTTATATTAGTTAATCTCTAGGATCCTGAATCCTGAACAACCCCCTGACACTCTTTGTGATAACTCAGGCGACGTTAGGTAATTTAAACTAATAACATATAAAAAGAACTAGGCTGAATATTTGCCGAGCAATTTCCATGATGCAAGTTCCATGACAGCCCAGTTTTACAACGTACAGATAAAATAAAGTTAAAGCGCATCGATGAGATACGTCGCGCGAGAACTGCATTACGAGGCGGCTTTTTTACGGTTGCGTCGATAAGATCGGTCGGAATACGGGGGTATAAAAGTACGATAAGACAGAAAGTGACCGTAGAAACGATAAGTGGTATAAATGAGCTTAATACGCGGCACTTTCCACGCTAGAGCGGATCGATCCACTGACGAATGATGGCCGACTCGACGGGGAAAACGAAGTCCGAACATACGCGCGCGCTGCTCTCTGCCGATTTATCGGAAATCTTTTTGACGTATTCAAAGAGCACGGCTACCAAATGGCTTCCTTGGCTCCGATAAGACCTCTGGAAAATGCCACGACTTGCCGAGAATGCGCGAGAAACCTCTGCGGCGTGCTTTTATTCCGCAAGCATGTACGGAAGAAAGGAAGAAGCATTTCGCATATTTACGAATCGCGCTCAATTTATCCATCTAATTTCTCTCCTCCTTTTCTTCCATGCCCTTCTCAGCCTTGAGTATTTTCGGCACTGAAACTGGGTTGACTGACTGACTGACTTTTTTTAAAAAATACATATCGTAAAATCTGGAACGGTGCTATTCCCCTTAATTGTTACGAAGGTTTCGGCAGTAACGGGCAAAGTTTTCGTGACCGTAATCGCGAAAGTTTGCTCCCTCTCTTTCTCTTTTTCTCTGCCTTTCTAGCCGGCACAAAGCTTCTATCGCCATTTTTACGCGAAGTCCGCCATTAAACGCTCTACCGCGTATAATAGCGCAATGTTTCCTAACTTGGAGTTTTCTAAACGGGCATTTTTCTTGGCGATGCGGCCTCGTCGCCGAGTTAGTGACCTGCGCTGCGAGTTGAAATACTGTTTTTTAAAACGATAACCGTGATAAATAATGCAGCCGTGCGCGATGTTTTATGGCGCGCGTTAAACAGTAATGTTTACCAGTGTCGCATAATATTTCTCACGTGAACGTTGGGAAAGTGGGCTGATAAAAAAATCATATTCTTCCGTTTCCCGTTCGCGTTCGTCGCAGTGACAGACATCTGGAAAACGCAGGGAAACAGCCGTGAAAAATTCGCGAAGACTGCAGAGACGAGCACATAGTTCGCAGAACATTAACCCGGCGCATTATCCGCGAATAGGTATCCGCGTCGTAAATTTTCCGCGAGTTCTTCGTAGCGAGGTCTTCATTTATACCCCCGAACTCGTTGTAATTCGCAGTAATGCGCGGACACGTGGTAGACATGAAAACTGAAGACGCGCGCGCGCACACAGAACCATGAAGCAAATATATTCCAACTCTCTGATAATAAAAGTTTGACAGACCGTCGTAACGTTCGTAGCACATTATCATAAATAATGCACCTCGTGAATCGTGTTAGCTACAATCTCGAAGTTCGCTCCCCTCGTTTCCTTACATTTTTCAGAGCCGTCGTTAAGGGGAAAAAGTACCAGTGTTTGGACACTAATAATGCTGCTACCTAACTCTGGACATTTTTATTGTTTTGGTTTATAAATACAAATATATTTAAGTTTTCAACACATGTACATGCTGAATATATATGTATACGGATGTATACTATATGGAAAATTAAAATATGTTCGTGTTTAAAAGTCAAACAATCAGAATGTCCCAATGTCCCAGCGTCAGGTACCAGTATCACTAGTATTCAAGCATTGATACTTTTATCTCAAAGTTAGAAATCACAGACATTTATATTATAGATATCTAGACTAGACTGCTAACTCGCGTAAAGTACACGATTCCAAAAGGTACGTACAGAACTCATGCGCGTGCATTATGTAAGATTATTGGAGTGATGTGTAAGTTGGATAATCATTTCTAATTTGTTGAAGGCAGATATATAGACATCGGCCATACTATGGCCGATATATCTACTATTCCCTCTGTGTATTTTTTTATATGGTATTTAAGGGTCTAAATATTAGCAATCGAATTATGTATAGAAGAGCCTAGAAACACATGATGCCTGATTTCATGTCTTATGACATGCATGCTCAGTTTACTGCATGGATCTTCCAATACACGACAGCGATTGATGCAGTGAACAAAACTGTCGGTTCAATTTACGTAAGAAGGCATGAAATCGTGCATCATGTGATTCTAGTTTTAACAGTAAGAAAGTATGAAGGAAAAGACGAACATGGCGATTCCGACGACTTCGAAATTACATCACCGGGATATAAAAGCGTCCAACGATTCGTTTGTACGGAAGTGCCTTCTGTAGCCGAACAATAATGTTAATGAGCGAATAAATTTCTATACGCGCACACATACACGGGCTAATTCAGTCAGCCTAATTAAATCGATAAATTAATTAGTAGCTAAACAAATCGCGGAAACAAAGGTAGCGGCTGATACGAGCTAATGACGTGAGCAGTCGTGCGTCACCGTCGGCGCGGCGCGGCTCAGCTTTTAAGCTCGCTTTGACACCTGTCGACTTTATGGCGGCAGCGGGAGCCTCGTAAAGCTGCAACACGATCGTTACCTCGCGCGCGTGAACTTTCGAGCTTATCCGTCGGCGAAACGATCCCCTGCGATCTTTCGATTTAGTTCGCAATAATTTAAGCCTCTTAAATGTCAGGACGCGCACCTAGTCGCACGAATGTCGAGTTGATGAAGCCACGTCTGCGTTAGAGCGCGGCCGCTCTATCAATTTTACACATGTAAAGAAAAAACGCACCTACGCGTAAGGGTCAAGAGAGAGAGAGAGAGAGAGAGAGAGAGAGAGAGAGAGAGAGAGTGTGTGTGTGTGTCTGCGGGGATGTAAGTTTTTCTACAGCCGCGGACTGAGGGCTTCTTCTTCCTTCAAAAGAAGTTGGTCCATGAATTTGCGCGTCAATAACGACGATGGTCGTCAATGAGCCGATGGGATAGGTCGGAATTGGTAACTGATTCTTTTTCATTTCGGACGCGCGATTTCGAGGGGAAATTGAGTCGAAAAACTTAGCGGGCAAATTAATATTTTTTTTCAGGCCAAAGAAAGCAGTTATATTTTGGAATTTATTTTTAAAGAGTACCACTAAATGTGAATACTTCAAACTACTAAATAATATTTTATTTACATTCAAGCAAAAAATTTATTCTCCTCTTTTGTGCGGAAATGACGTCACAACATCGATTGCTCGATGCCTCGAGGCTGCAACTTCGCCAGTTTGCATGATTTACGTTTGTACAATAGTCAAATCGAAAAAATGAAAAAAGTTTCTTATAAAGTAGTATTGTAGTTATAGTTTCTCTCTCTCTCTCTCTCTCTCTCTCTCTCTCTCTATATATATATATATATATATATATATATATATATATAGCCAGAATTTTTATTTTCAAACAATTGATTTTCCTGGTACGTTTTAAAGAATAAGTTAAAATTTGTTGCAAAAATTTGTTGCAAAAATTTGTTTCTTCAAAAAAAAAACTAAAACGGAAATGTGAAAATTCTGGCCTGAAAGACCATAACTACAACACCATTTTGTAAGAAACTTTTTTCAAATTTTTATACATTAAATATAATATCACATGAAATGTATTATTTTATAGCATATATGTGTGAAATTCAAACCTATTCATATTTAGCAGTTTTCCTCAAATAAATCCCCGAGTATTTTTGCGTGCGTGCGTGCTTTATTACTTTCCGCCGCGGCGCGAGTGTAATTTATTCATTATGGAAGGATCGCCCTTAACGGCTTGATAAAATTTTGCGCGTTCCGGTTATTACGGATCGCGCGCCAAAGCGCAACGCGACTGGTCTCGTCGTTTTTTACGACGGGCTAAAGATCCATAGGTCCGCATGCGGATATTCGCAGTGGAGAAACGTGTGATTGGCGCGTGATTACATCTCCGGCGAACTAGGAAAAAGGTCAGCTGCCATTTGCCGTAATGGAAAATGATCGTTAGTGAAATTGCTCGCCGAGCAGCCGCGATGACAACGGCTCGGAAAAAAAGTCGAGTGCGTTTTAAAGAGTCTCTTGCGCAATCCGGAGGATCGCGCGTTGGATAATACTCTCTGGCTATGCGATAGTCCCCGTACACCTTAGACGTAAGAGGGAATTGTAAATGGTGTGTAAGAGACTTTTCTGGGCGAGTCTATGGGAAAATACGCTGCGCTCCGCCGAGAGAATGTACTGGAAGATTGTCCCGGCGAGCGACTCTCTCAGCCGAGACGATCTCCTGGATTGGAAATGCCTGCGGGTTAAAGATCGAGCAGCGATATGGAGTCAACCGCGTCAATCCGAGGCTAACTGGAATCAGTGCAGAGTGTTAATCAGTAATCAGAATTAATCAGAATTAATCAGAATTAATCAATCGCCATGTACGTGATCACGAGCAATTTGATTGATCGATGAAACGAATTATTAAACACTGTACAATCAATTAAAGTTTAGTTAACAATTAATTTCATCAGTCGGTGAAATTATTTACGATTTTATTGACGACTGATTAATTTCGATTATTGACTTGCCGATTATTTCAGCCAGATATTTTTTTATCCGTTAACATCCAACACTGACTGGAACTTGTATTGATAAATATAATCGAGAGAATGTGTGACAAAATGTCGTATATTCTACAAGTACTATTAATAAGTGCAGACTGATCAAGCTATTGTTTTCTCATATCGCCCGCGGTTCTGTCCGCGGGAACGGATTTTGTCGCTGAAGCGAACGCGAATTCGCGATGTGTTGCACGTGTAAGGAACGCGGCTGGGGCGATTCGTAAGTACAGGCAGTAAACTCGGTGAAGAACTCGGAAGCAACTGGCTGCATCTGCCCCGTTGGCGGCGCAGGCGACGAAATTGAATGAGAAAACGCCGTCGTGCCGGCGACAAGCACTACTACGACGTGCTCACGATGATAAATATGGCAAATGTGTGTACCTCCATCCGGAGATGCGCCGTATCGAGCATGATCATCATCCAGGAGCCGTGCTCGTTGCGTCGGCGTGTAGCTCATACAGCGCATTTTCCATAAAATTTCTATCCTCCACGACTTGGCCGTAACGGCAAGCGGAAAAGTCGCGGAAAATCCGACCTCTCGTGGTGCTCGCAGCGAGCGCGCCACCGACTTCTTCGATTCAACACTGTGCGTTCCACGATCGGTCCACGAGGAAACGCGCGTCAGCGGAAAATTTCGCTGGAGCTGCTTGCGTCACCGGCTTAAGTCGCACTTTTCGAGCACGGCGGAGCGGCCGCGGGTTTCCCCGAGGCGATCTCGGACTGCTTTTCCCTTCGTATCTCTTATTTCTCCCTTGCCCCTGCCGCTCTTCTCTGACTCTTTGCAATGACGACGCGCTGGAAATGACAGTTTGCGTACACTCCTCGGCATTCGTTAGCGCCGATACCGCGGCTTTATGGCAGAAGTTTGTTAATAAAAGTTTTCTCACGGCGGATTCGCGGGGAATCGGGGGCACTCTGAAGATTTAGTGGCGGGATCCGTGTATTTCCACGCGCCTCCGTCACGGGGAAAGTTCCGGTCCTGTGCGGAAACGCGCATAAAGGCGCGGAGGTGACGAGCTCTTAACAAAATTACACGTCATTTCGGCGCACGCGGTGATCTACGCGATTTTCTGTCGCGTTTTCACGCCAGGGAATTTCGGGACAGAACGACGAGTCGCAAACGATTGTACACTGAAAAAAATACTTGCAAATTCATTTTGGAGATGTGAGGTTTATTTACGCGAAATAAAGTTTATCTCAGTGAAATGAAATTTATTTCTGCGCGCAAATAAAAACTTTATATAACCCACAAATAAAATCTCTAGTTTTTTTTTCGATGGCAAAGGAGTGTGAGGTAACAAACAAAACGCGACAAAATCTCACTCTCCGTGAAGCGGAGAATGTCACAGGCGGGATCAGTCACTGCGCGGTAGGAGATCATCGATAAGATATATATATCTCTCTCTTTATGTTCAAAAGCACCGATTTTTTCGTACTCCCGCGCCAATCGACCGACGAGAGTTTCGCGGGCAGGAAGTGCACCGAATAACACGCCAGTTACAGCTCGCTGTTTCGCTCGGGCACATTGTTTGCATTATTCGCGATGTACACAATGTGGAAAATGTTGAAATAATATTTTCGTTATTGAGAGAGAGATTGCGCGCACGCATATATCACGGAAAATATCGGCTCCGCCAGTCACGAAAGAAATGTAGAATCGCGCTTTCGCGTTTCCCTCGCCGCGCATCAACAATCGATCTCATCCGGCCGAAAAAGTCTGCAGAGCTTCTCGCGCGCATGCCGCTACGTATTTTCCCACGGGTTATAGATATTAACTCGTAATATTAATTAGCGCGAAATATTAATTCTGCCTCCTGATTTCGCCAATATAATTACGGGTGTAGAAAAATATAATGCTAAGCAAAGCGATCACACCGTTTATTTTCCTGCTTTTAAATAATGATTATCTCTAATAAGCAATATTCTCTTGATATAATAATCTTAAAATATTTTCACCACAAACTTTCGAAAATTGTCACATACTGAAAAGAAGAATTATTCTCTTTACAAAGAGAAAGATTTATTCTCTTTACAAGAATATTCTAAAACTAACCTCATCGAAAACAAAGTTAGTTCGACTTTATGTAGTAAGCAAGCCGAATTTTTGTTTCAATTTTCTCTGCGTTTGTGCGGGCGATGCCAAGATTTTGCGAAAATAACGGTGGTGTCCGAGAAAAATCGCTGTCGGCCATAAAGGGACCTCTATGTCGTATCGCGGTCGATATTTAAGGCCATTGCCGAATATTGATACTATCAAGAAATGAATAAATAAGCTCGCGCCGTGGGTTCGATAAATTTCGAAACAACCGTCTGAATAGGTACTAACCCAACGTCTCTTCCTTCCAGCCCGGCTCAACCACTTTCACGTGCGCGACGAGAGCAATAAAAGGACGAAAAAAAACGCCAACATAAAAAAATAATAGCGCCAACGCGAGATCCTTCAATATTTCTAAATGGAATACGAACGAATCGAATTCTCCTTCCCTTTTTCCCCTCCCTCTTTCTCTTTAGAAAGACAAACCGAACAGCAAGTTCGTTCTGAACGACAGCAATTCTGAACGACAGCAATTCTCGCGGAGCGAAAAATTCGTTATTTACATAGGAAGTGTATTTTTTATACAAAGAAAAAATGTTTCTATAAGTAAATAACGCGCGCGCGATGTTATGGCGAAACATTCATGTTTTTTACGCGTGAGCAATAACGTTCGGCCAAAAACTTGCCTGTGAATTCTCCATGAAACCTGCGGCAGTGGTTTAATGATATCGCAAATACTGGGTTGCAAAAAGAAACGTTAGCGACGAAATCATTACCGTATTTCGCTGGCGGCGAGGTGTCTCTTGCTCGATGCGTAATGCCAAGCAAAATATGCAAAAGGGTCGTGGCGCGCGAAAGAGACAAACGGAGAGAAGAAACAAACAAAATGAGATGAGCGAGACAGAAGACGGTTATGTTTCGAGAGAAGAGAAAGAACAAGTTTAAAATGAGATATAACGCGACTATCCCTTCGACTAGCTGACATTAACGTTCAATAAAACTGGAAGAATCGTCGCAAGGCCGCTCGTAAAAATGAGAAACAGATTCATCTTCCCGAATGTTCGCCCACCTACATCCTCTTATTTAGGTAAATAAGAAAGATAAAGGCGCGAAGAGAGAAACAGCGGAGATGATACAGCTTGGAAATTCCAAAGCTACAGTGAGGCTGAGAGTATCGAAGGCAAAGAGGAACCGGCGTACAAACATTTCCAGCATCGCTGACTACGAGGAACAGCGTGCAAAAGCTTTCATCTCATCGTGCCCGGGCCGTCTTTGGGAAAGAGCGGACGCGGCGCAAAGAGATTTTCCACACACAGAGAAAGAGAAAGAGGCGAAGAAGGGGGCCGGGGGAGAAAGACGCGCACACAAACAGACATACACACATACACGCGAAGAAATGCCAACTACGCGTGATTAAGTTTATACGCGAGAAGGATCACAAGCACCTTAATCCGTGTGTCACGGGTACATGTGTCGCGACTGTGTCAGCTTCTTCTTACCTATCTCTCTTTTATGATGAAATCTCCGGCATGGTTATTATTGTTCACGAATAAATTGAATCAATCCCATTCGCGATGGACCATGAAGTCTCTCTTTCCTAATGGATCACATTAACTTATTAACTCTCTGCGCGCAACGTTGTGTCTGTAAGAGCCGATTGTTCCAACGTCTTAGTAAGCTACCTGGTAGTTAAATCATGTATCTGCCTCTATCAAATTTGAAGGAAAAACGCAGACAGACATATGATTTAACTATCAAGTAGTTTACCAAGAAGTTGGAATAATCAGGCCTGACATACGACCGTTCAGCAACTTTCGTGAAAGGCCCGGGGAAATCTCAAAATGACGCAAATCTGCTCGCAGAGCTCCCGATTTCGATTTTTATCGCGTTATCTCATAACTAAGATTTTTCTATATTCCTGAAAAAGAGGCGCCCGAAAATGTCAATTTTCAACAAAGTTTTATGGTAATTCGAAATTGTTTGAGGTGTAACAAAAACCTAGATTGTACCGCATATCCTGAAATGATTAGTTTTTCCAAACTAATTTCTAACTTCGTTTTGTAGCGAGAAATTTGACTCTCAGCATACTCCATTGCGAGCTTGACGGTTAGTTTTTCCAGATAGATTCGATGTTATTTTCCAAGCGTGTTACTAGAATCCCAATGTGGTTCGTCTAATCAGATGGATAGAATGTCAGCTGACGTCAGTCATATAATTAAACTTGGGCGACCTATTGGGATCCTACCAACACGCTTGGAAAATAACATCGAATCTATCTGGAAAAACTAATCGTCAAGCTCGCAATGGAGTATGCTGAGAGTCAAATTTCTCGCTACAAAACGAATTTAGCGGAATACATAACTCCTCGTAAAAAAACAACTTCAAACAACGCTCCATGAGTATTGGACTTCAAAATGTAATAGGAAATATAAAAAATAATAATAAATAAAATAGGAGAATAGAATAAATTAATTTCAAAAGAAATGATTTCTTGGGTTGTCACTCCAGATATGTGACATATGGGTATTTTATTAGAATTTTAAAGTTCTGCGCTTCAAAGAGTTAATCGCGAAAGTTTCGATCGCGGCTATGGCGATGGCATTAATATTCAACACTATCTGTTGCAATTATTCAACGCTGCGATATCCAATTTGCAATGCACACTGTATTGATGATACACGTAATAATGTCAGCGTTGAAACAGACCAGGATTACTCGAGTGGGCTGAATCAGACGTGACGGCGCAGTGAACGCCGAATGAACGGTTTTCTTTGATCAGGAGAATGGAAATATCGTGTTAAAGGTGTTAAAGGTAAATCTACAATTCCAGAGTGGCTCGTGCAAAGCTCGCCACGGGCGATTTGCACGGGTAAAAGCTTCGCGTCTACCCCGATCTCTCAGACCCGAAACGAGCTGGGCCTCGCGCTTCTAATCGCGCGCGGTCTGGGGTCCTCCGGTCTCAGATCCGCTATTGGTCGTCCAATTCGTTTCAGATGCTCCGCGATTCGCAACGGGATCGATGCCAACTGTTGAATATTCGATGCGCCGTGGATATCTGCGAGGATATAGCCGGGCCGGCGTTAAATAATAACGCCGCGCGTACTTTAAGCATGATCTATCGATCTATAGATAGGACTTTTTATCCCGATCTGATTCTGATTCAGAATCAGTCGCCAATCGCCCGCGACTTACACAATTACGAGTATTTTCGTGATGATTCGTATCTGCATGTCTTTACATTCCATTATGGCCGGGAATGCGCGACTGTAGACGCGAGGGATTTCAAACGCGTCTTTTTCAGGCGATTTCCATCTCTCACGGGATGTATTCTCGCAGAGAATCCGACACGTTTCGGCTTCTCTCACTTCCCCACTCGAAATTTCGACCTCAGTATTCCATTTAATGTCTACTTTGATACTCTGCCTCAATCTTGCCTGACTTTATTCAATCTCTTAGCTTTGCCAAAGTATTCTCTTTGGTGCTTCGTGCGTTTTCTGGCATTTAGAGACGCTAAATAGAACTTTAGTTTTCATGTGAATTGAATATACACTGATTCTTCAGAATATATAGTTGTTAGAAAGGTGTTGGAAAATTCAGGTCGAAAGTAAAGTTAAAATTTTGGTCGGGATTGTGTCTATCAAGAATAAAGGCGAAATTACCGTAAGACCAAATAAGATTTATATTGTTTGAAGTAAAGCTTCCAAAATGAATAGGCAACCGACTTAACTAAAAAAAAAAGAACTTTGAAATCATCCAAAGTATGTGTACTATTTCATATGTCAATAATTGATCTAAGAGGATCTTTTGAAATAAAAGAGAGAGGTACACGCGGAATAACGCGTCTCACCTTCTTCACAAAGGACGTTATCATGTTGTTGCGCAACATCTTGACGGCTGTGTTTCGACCCTGTCTATTTCTCAACGGAGGTAACGGAGGTAACGGAGAATCCCTAAGTTCCGGTTGCGCCTCTCGTCACTTCCTGTTGACCGGCAGTGGTTGCCGGCATAAAGACCGCCGTATACCAGTCGTGCCCGTTAATTCACGACCACCAACCCTTGGCTCACAACGACCCGATGACGTCTTCAAAGCCGCAGTATCTTGATTGGCGAGAGCTGGAGCCATGCGGCTCCGTCGCCTGCCGCGAGAGCATCTCCTGCGACCGTCGTCCTTCACTCTCAAAGCCGCAAGCTCTCACTGTGTCCACACGTGACTCTGAAAGCCAAACGAAACGTTTAATTACACATGCCTAATTACACGACCGTCGCGAGCGCAAAGCAAAAGTGGACCAGTTCATCAAAATAACCGCGCGGACAATGGACGAAAATTCTCGCTGATTCTCCGTTTTCGTTCATGTTCTGTTTCTGGGCGCACATATGCGAATTCCTAATGGTGCTAATCCTCTCATACGTTCTTAGACGTAGCTAGGAATAATCAGAGTTTGGGAAGAGGAGAAGGGAGTGAGGCGCGAGCTTAATTTGATAGTGGAACACCCCGAACAGATTTATCACGATTACTTCTACAACTTTGAGTTTAACATGCAATTCCCCGTAGGCTCTCTGATTTCGCCAAATGGAAAAAAGTTGGAGGGAAACTTCGAGTATCCCGCGTTTCCTCAGTCATGATAAATACTCTGATATTTCATGAAGTTCGCCGCACGTGTGCACGCTTACAACGACCCGACGAATCACTCGGACTCGTTTTTATAGATTCTCGCCGCGATAACGAGTTTAACGAAGATCGTCGGCTCATTCTTGGCGCGGTTTTCTCCTTTAAAAGTGATGTTGAAGTTTTCGGAATTCACGCTATACGCCACTTTGTAGTTTGCAAACAACGCCCGCACGTTAACCGGCCGCTTTGAGAGAAATGTTTGGCCGAACGTAACTTCGTTAGTAAGTTTAGACGCGAGCTAATATTTGTCCGCGTAAATTAATATCTGGCTTTGTTTCATGCACGCACGAGACGTCGGCCGTTGAACAAGCGCGCGTTCGCAACGTATAAATTCGCGACGATTAATCCCACTTTTTCAACGGCGAATTGGAATCGGAACTTTTCTTTCACATTAATCGTACAGATTTTGTCGGATGTGAAGGATTAATGGAGAATCTCGGTATACTGCCTAAGCATGAACAAAATAACAGTACATGGCTATTCGCAGCACTAAAATGACATTTGACATTATTTTTACATTGCTGTCTCGAGTTCAAAAACTTTTGTTTCACATTAACTCTACAAATTCAGTCGAACTTGAAAGACACTGTATAAGGTCTTTTGTCCTGTTTGTTTATGGTATACTGTCTTATCTTGATGCAATAAATAATTATTTCGTGCTTTACTTTATTTATTATATGTTGTGAATTTTATTTATTATATGTTGTAAATTTTATTTATTGTATGTTATGTCTGTGTGTAAATTATCTTTAAGAAAGACTTAAAAATTATTCAATATTCAGTTATCTCAATATTCTAACTGCATTTAATTTTTATTTCTAATTTCAATAAATATTCATTGCAGGCTGAATAGAGAATATGCAGAATATATACGATAAGCAAGTATCGACTTAATAAAGACTGATATAATTAATGCGTTTTTATCGCCCGTTGGTAGAATACATAGAACAATATATAATTTTATATCTCGAGATTCTTCATTGACTTTTCGAGTTCACGGTATTTCAATCAATGTGAAGCCAAAATTTCAGCTCGGGAACTACTGTGTCAACACACACACATACACACATACACACATGAAAGATCCTTATTATATTAGTATTTCCATTTCCAAATATTGACATGTAAGCAAAATGATAAATGAAAGTAATCCCTCTTTTCGTCTATTTTCTGCTGTTTGTCGATGGTACAACAAAAAGAATCGTACATCATCTTTTCCATTTCATGCGCCATGAAATTTCGAACGGTCTCAGTGTGTGTCGTCGCATTCACGCACGCATGCATATTAATGAGCATTGGCAACAAAATTTATAAAGCTCGTCGTTTACATAGGATATTTGATGCGACTCGCATGTCCGCTGGTACACAAGTAGAACTCATTAGAGAGTGTAAAGGCTTGTAATTTTACAAACAAATTATGATGCAAACATGTGAATTTTGAAATATTAATTAGAGAAAATTGGAGCAATTAATTGCGTGCAATGCGGTGGGGCGAGTTTTTCAGGCTCGCCCATATAGAGTCACTGAGATATTTGAATCAATGAAGATAGTCTATATTACTATAATGTGTGTATTATAATACTGTTCACCATTACGTATTGCCCATCGTTGTCACGAGATCGTCACAGTAAATTCAGACATTTTAAATGAGGTTCAAATTTGGACAAGTTTGAAAAGCTCGTCCCATCGCATTGCACGCATTCATTTATCCCAATTTCCTCCGAATAATATCTCAAAAATTGATATAGTTATTTGCAAAATGGTACAGAATCTCTTCGTTCAGTTTAATAAATTTTCTTTACACATGAATGGAGTCTGTGAATCGAATCAGACATCCTGTATATGTTCCAACATTCAATATTTTCAAACGTTTGTAAACGCGCGGTGCCGCGCGTCGGAGACCTTTAATTCTCCCGAGTATAGAGCGCGCAATGGAACCGTAATTACGAATTCCAGCTCGAAAATGTCACGGCGTCCAAAACTAATAATAATGTAGCCGCATGAATAAAACATGTTGTACCGCGGCGTGTATACAGTTCATCCTTTTACATTTATTGCACTCGGCGAGGCTTTCGCTCGTGCACGCTCGTGCCTCAGTTAATACAAAAGTATCACACAAGAAGCACAAAGTATTTCTGAAACTAGGTGCTTTCGCCGTCGACGACTCGCGCGTACTGCAATTTAAAAGCACGTCGGTGAGCGTGATCCGGCGATCCGATGAGGACTAGAAGTGTTTTCAAGTCGCGACTTTCGGGACGAACGTTCGAAATGTCTCGGGCTTTCTCTTGCGGGAATCGTACGAGAAGGCGCATCAAGGATTAAGTCTGCTTGCATTTAATCAACCCACCGACGTGCAGCGTCGCACAATATACACGCTCGCACTCGATTCCCATTAACTGCAATCTCCATGGGAGAAGATCGCCCACATGATGACCGGACGGAGCTCTTCGATTCCCCAGGGCGTAGTTGGCCCTCGACGATACCGCAAATTATACAGTCGCAAGTTCCGAAACACGCCACGCCTGTCGAAACCAATGAATTCGCACGTGGTCGAGTTTGTCAGCCGTTGAAGACTACCGTGATGGCGGTAGCATCGAGTACACGATTGAAAATCTTCCAAGTGGAAGCAATCCGAGTCCGATCGGACGGCGACATCGCGTTGGTCCCGAAATGTCGAATATTCAACAGACTTTTTGCTCGTTTGTCGATCGCACAGTCAGTTCGACAGCGTTTGACGGCGCTTTTAATTAACGCTTTCCGCAACTGCGGCTGTTCCGCAAACTCTGTCAGATTTCACCGATCGATCCCAACGCGCCGCGAATCGGTTCCTCGCGCGCACGCGAAAGCAGCAGTCGCAGTCGCGAACTTGGCGCGTTTCGGGAGCAGTGCACTTCCGTTGCATTCCGCAGATCAGGCAATTAAGCAGCCGCGCGCGAGAGATGAATTTCGGGGCTGCAACGCGGGTCTCATGGCCGCGTGAATCATAGTAATTGCGATGTAAATGGCTTCGTTAACCGTTCCGCTCGGCGGGATTAGTACGACGTGGCTGCCGCGCCACCACCACCGCCATCGTTGCCGCCGCCATCATCACCGCCGCCCGTTCTAACGTCGTTGTTACCGAAATTTGTTGTTTGCCCGGGCTTCGCGCGCGGTTAGGATTTTCATATAACGATGTTTGTCGCACAGTTTCGCTCTGGCGTGTATTATATGCGCAAAACGACGGTGAAGTGAGCGAGCAACGGAATACCACAGAAGAATATATAATTAAAAACATAAATATTAAACTCTCTCTCTCTCTCTCTCTCTCTCTCTCTCTCTTTGTTATTAAATTAAAGTATTATATCAGTGCTACTATTAGATTTGCATATTTTGTATAATATGTTTTTATTGTTATATCATGTGCAAACTACTTCTAATACTCAATATTATTTTCTCTGTATTTTTTCTAAAGGTGTTTGAGAGAATTATATCCCAGTGCAAATAAATTTTTCTCTCTCTCTCTCTCTCTCTCTCTCTCTCTCTCTCTCTTTCTGTTTGTCTATCTCTCTCGTTAATCGATTGTAGTATCCTGGGTGAAAACGTGAAAGTAAAAATATCTCTGTCGGATAATGGGGAGAAAAAGATTTGGAAAATTGTCGAAAATACACTTAATGCTTATAAAACGATATCAGTTATTGGCTCGTGCGTTTATTAAATCGTTTATGGAATCGGAATTTTCAAAGTTTTTAATAATTGAGCCACTTTTTCCCACTTGACCTTTAGCCTTTAATATCACTGATCACCGATGTACAAGCGTTTGATTATAGTCAAGTGCGTATCGACGCAGAAAGAGCGGTGAGGATAAAGTGAGGCGATTTTTGCTTGTATAACTTAAGTCATACATTTATAATCTTACGTTTTTTTTTTAATTGAATTGAAGAGTTTGAATGCTTGAAGTGTTTGATATCGAAACGTTTCTTTAACTTTTCAATAAAAAAAGTTATAAAACTCTAAACTATGATAAAAGTAATTGGAACGAAATCGTAATTAAAAATCGATTACTATATAAAAAAATGACTTAATTTGATTCTTTCCCTTTAAAAGAATTTTATGCGAATTTTTATTATTTTTACCACTTTTTTTTAACAAATAAAAATATATCCAGCGACCTAAAAACATATAATTTCATATAATTTCTTTCTAGACAAAAATCATCTTACTCATCGTACCTTAGATTGCGCCAATTTAAATCGCGCCGATTTAAATCGCGCCGCGTACTACACGAGAGCGAATCTCGGATAGAAGCAAAGCGGAGACACGATCGAGAGTATTACGCGGTAATAAGGTGATGCCAATTTCCGCGAGAAAAAGGGAGAAAGAAAAAGTGGGAGGGTGCGAAGTCGTATTAAAGAGGCCAAAGAGTGGAGGCGAATTGCGAGAAAGAGGATGCTGCGAGGCGTGGGTGGGTAAACGGGGATGCTGAAGGGAACGCGCAGGACAATGGAGATGGAATGGAATTTCAAACGCGCCGCTCTCAGGGAGTGCCGGCTAACACCCTCGCGTATATATTAATTTATACCATAATGATCCCGCCGTCACTGCCGCCGGCCCTTCTTAGGATAATGTCGCTCAAACAGCTGATTCACGCTGACGGAGAGTCCGCAAGCGGCGGCCCGTCATTAATTGCCAAAGACAATGTCCGCGTGAATAAGACGTGATCGGAGGAGACACCGTTGCCGCGTTAAATTCGGTTGCGAAAATCCAACGGAGCCGATGATAACCGACCGTGCTTCGTGTCGAATAACGCGCTGCCATTTTGCAGATCGTTACGCTTTGCCAGAGATTAAGTTTTACGAGCTACATTAATTAACGGAGACGCGGCCGTTAATGCGCGGCACATCTCCTCGCGTGTTCAATATGACTCGCTCGTCGTTTGATAGGCTCGTAGTTTTCGCCCGCAATTAGCCGCCCCCGTAATTTCGTTGAACTCTTTGGGCAGGCTGTCTACGTGCTTTTAATGTGTATGTTTATAGTAGTGCCGATTTTGATTGGTTTTAGATATATTGCAGAGCAGCTAGAAATTAGAGACGCATATCTCTTTTTGTGTGCTTTCACGCTTAGGGCTTGCTGCAACTCCTGCAAGGTAATTCGGGAAAATCGATTGCGAGTGAGTATCTCTTAAAGAATGTGAGGTTTACGAAAAGATTATTTAAACAAAAGTTTTTCATGGCGTTTAGTATGCTTCATAAAAGTGGTTGATATAAGAAAATTGTGTAGCGCGCGCGCATACTTTATAAAATTGTGTAATATTCTTTAGCTCTTTATTCCGATCTCTCTTTTACCGATAAAAATGCCGTTAAATGCTTATAAGCTAATTAGCTGTAAGTCATATTTAAAGACTTATAAAGACACTTTTATCGATAAAATATAGTTCAGGATAAGGGTTTAACTTTTCAGAAATCGAAATATATATATATGTATATATGTATATATATATATATATATATATATATATATATATATATATATATATATATATATATATAAAA
>NW_022639494.1:87865-115083 GCF_010583005.1 Odontomachus brunneus | reverse complement strand
TATATATATATATATATATATATATATATATATATATATATATATACTTATAAAGAACATTAAATATCTTCAAATTTTTATCAAAAACACCATTTCGTGTACATCGCGATATTGAACACAATATTCGAAGATTTTTTCAGGGGTTCTTTAACCCCTAAACGTATAAAGAAGTACGAAATATTTATCATTTTTAGATGTTCTACAATACATCTCCAAATCCAATCGAAATCATCGAAGAAACTTTCATATCTTTTCTTGGGAGACGTATTTGACTTTGCAATAGTATTTCCGTTTCCCACGTCAAATGGATTGGAGAAATTGCAATTGCTTCAGTTGACAAAATCAGAACGAAAAATGTATACAAAACTCTTCTCCGATCATGATACTGGAAAATAAGCGCCGGATAATTCCTTGGAAAACCGTTTTCGATCCAAACCCCCGATTCCCACGATCGGACAATCGGCATTGAGTCGCAGGAGACCCGAGGCCGTTTGAAATCCGTCGTGAATGAAATGGCAAAAGTGACGTCGCGACGAGAGGGTATCGGCAATATCGGTCGATGAACGATAAAGAGAGCGGATCGCAAACAAGCCACCCCCGCGACTCGCAGCGACGCGTAACCTCGGGAGTCTCCGATGACGTACGAAGCTGGGACAAAATTATCCTGGCGGCAGGAGGCAGCAGAGAAATCGGCCGTTTGTCTACGTTCGTAGTACGTAGGAACGAGTCGCCCAACAATAGTCGGGACAAGGACGGGCTTCAGTCGCGTCTGTGGACGCAACAATGGACAGTGCAACGCTTATAGAATCTCGGGGAAGCTGCGGTTTGCTGCGTGTAATGTCGGCGACGACGACAGAAAAAGGACAAAGGACGCGGCGGGGGCGGGATGAGGGACGATGGGAAAGAAAACAAGGTGCGGGGAGAGCTCCACCGCGGACGGGTCCCAGGATTCGCGACTCGGGCGCAGAGAGATCTGCGCAGAGATTCGCGACGATGATGCGCCGCGAGAAAGCTGTCAAATCTTGCGATAGCAGTCGGACTCGTCGCGCGGAACAATATCACGGCTTCCGGCGCCGTGCTTCCGGTGGCCTCGAGAACGCGTCAATCTGCCGGCGCGATCGCCGGAAATCAAATGAGCATGTGTGTCTGTGCGCGCGCGCGTGTACGTCGCACGATAATATTTCAGGCCGCTCAAAGCGTACGGCGCGTACACCCGCCGCGTTCTACTTCCCGGGCTCGGATGGCTGCAATTTCAAGCGCGCGCGAGGGCTTCATCTCCCCTGAAATAATCTCACGCGTAACACACACGATGTATGGCACGTACATCGATCAATCACCAATCTCTCACTTGTTAACGGCTCGACAACTGCCACGTTGTGTCGATATAACTTCTCGTAAAACGTATGTACGTTACACACGAGCGTTTCGATTGACCCACTTTCGTTTAAAATACACGCGATCCAAAATAACGCGTCGCGCGCGCGATCAAAACGGACAAGACGGGAGAGAGAAAGAGAGAGAGAAAGAAAGAGAAAGAAGCACTGTAAAATGATACGCACGGTCAAATTACAACACACTCGAATTCACGGCAAACACGTGTCTATTAGCGATTTCTTTGAGGAACTACATCACAATTACGTCACGCGAAATTTGAATATTTCCCTTTTCTGCCTTTCATCACGCTTTGTCACAAAACTTTTGGATCTCTTCCAATATACATGACATGTGAAATAGCCTTCTCCTCCCTACATAGAATAAGAAAAAATAAAATAAGAAATAAGAAAATAAAAAACAAAATAAAAAAATAAGAAAATATAATTCTCAAACATATGATATTAATTACTCTATTTTATAATTTTAATTAGTAAAAGTTGTATTTAAAAAAAATAATATTTTGAAAGTAAAATTTGGATTCTTGATACAAAATTAAATTATTTTTGTAGAATACAATATTTCTAGATGTAAAAATTTAGGGTATAGAATACATGTGATGTTCCGTGATTTTTACTCCCCCCTCCCTGCCATCACGCAAGCTGATAGATCTCCCTCCCCCTCGCGGCGTAATATAATTATTGAATGGCGTCTAATGTACGAAATTCTCCACGCTGAGCGAAAACGCTCGAATTACCGCCGCTGCCCCGAAAAAACATCGCGTAACTTGAATTCCGTAACAACGCAGATAATTTCGCGTGCACTCTGAACCCTTTGAGCAATCGCGCTGTGATCGAGCAAGTGACGCGTTACGAGCCGTTAATTAAATCCATCGCTCAAAGCAGTAATTTGTTTGGAAATCATCTTTCTTGATTTATGAGAGATGTCTGGAAATGAACGGCGAGCAAATTTAATAATTATTAATCTCTATGGCCTCTCAGCGAACTCTAATAATAATTATCAATCGTACCTCTGTTAATATCGCGCCCAAGCCCCGTGTGTGTCACTCCTCTTCCTCCTCTTCTTTTATTTCATTTAAATTAATTACGGATTTTGAGCGACTGCGGGAGCGCGCTCTCCGTTGCGTATAAAGCGCGTGGGTTTCAATACCGATACAGCGTGTTGCAGGCGAGATATTTTCGTGTGGTGCACGTGCCATTTCTCTCGGACAAAAATTCGCTTGAAAAAAGGCACTCGCCTATAAATAGTGATCGCGGCGCGCGTACGCCGCCATCAGCCAATGTAGCGCCGGCAGCTTTCTCGTTGGGCTTTCGAATACCGATACTCGCCCGCAACCCAATCGAAAGCGCTAACTCAAGAGGAAATCGAGGAACGACCGCGTTAAATTGGAGCACTATGTAATCGATTACACGAACAAACACACACGGCTATTTATATATTCGATAGGACGGCGCGCATTGAGCCGACACGATGAAGCGACCGTCGTTTATTAAATTACAGTGAACTAAAATCTTTCGCGGAATCGTGAAATTCGCGCGGAAATGTAGCGCGATGGAAACATGAATGTCATCCCACACTGTCTGTGCGTACGCGGCGGGAAAGATTCTCGCGCAATGTGGTGCAATGCGAAATGAACTCTGTGCGCGACATGCTCCTGAACCTTTTATAAAGTGACCTTTAGCTTTAGCTCTAGTTGATCCACTGATCACTTACAGATTCCCCTACTTTCACAAGTTACTATTAAAAGTCATCGATTGATAATGCTCTCACGCACACACGAGTCGCGACAAGTTTCTCGTTTCACTTAAATTAAAAACGAGCAGTACGCACTCCCTCTCCTCCCTCTCTCTTCCTCTCTCTCGCTTTATTACAATTTAATAAAGCTAATTACACATAGCGCAACACGAAATTCAGCTGTCGCATATTTTCGCGAATTTTCGGGCCGCCGTTGAGCGCTCCCGACGAAAACGCGTCTCGTCACGTAAAGAGATAAATAAGAGATGGGAGAGATTTTCGTCTTCTCCAGGCGATGCCCGCTTCCCCCCCATCAGCAGACGAAACAACTTCTTTGTCAGTCATTTGCGATAGCTCTTTGTAACGATACTTCGTGATAGTGATAAATCGCGTTACGCCGGGAAGATCGATGGTACGCGTATCCGGGCCTCGTTTGTACGCAGAGATTATAACGACCGCGGTTACAAAGCGGCAGCCCATCCTCCCCTGTACCGCACCCCGTCCCGCGGAACGATGTTTGTCCCAGCGGCTACTTGTTGAGCTTATATACTTTAATACCGGCGTCTAGCCGGGGAACGCCGTCGTTTCGTGTTATTACATTTGCGTCTCGCTCACGCCGCGCAGGCTCCGCGAATTTCCCACACGCGTGATATTGTCGCGACAATTTCCGCAATATCGGTGGCATCGCGTGTTACATGAAACGTATATACGACGCGTACAGTACGACGCGTGATCTTAAAGTAAGTCGACTATGAATATCCTCCATTTACGAAGTCTCGTCACGCACGTTGCGAAACCGTCGCGATATTCTCTGCCCTATATGTATTGTTCGCAAAAATTAGAATGCTCACACCAGCTTGCAGTGTCGACAAGAGGCCGTCGTTAAAATAGAAACGTTGAAGTTACGTCGAGCAAGCGTGAAATCATAGCATAAACGGGAATATCGAAAGTCTCTGAGTTGCAGCAAATTTGAATTTGCAAATTGCACAGCTGCAGAATAAAATAATTTGAGTTATAATTTTTGCACAAAGTAATTGCGCAGAGATATATTCACACTGCACGGAGAAAAATAATTCGCTGGCCCAACCAATTTTCTGCTGGTCTAGCAAAATCTTTTCGTTATTATATGGACAGCAAAAAGATTTGTTAAAAGTATTAATTACTATTTGCTGGATATAATTTGCTGAATCTATACATTTTTTTGCTATAAGAACTATGATGGATTTATATAAGTAGTTGCAGTTTTGCTTCGGTAGCAAATAAATTTGCTAAGGATATATTATTTTGCATCAATAGTAAATTAACGTGATTCTTAGGACAAGTATATTCAACAAATTTTTTCTATCCTGGCAACGAAACTAGTTCTGCTCTGATAACGAATAATTTGTAAAATTAGGTACGTCAACAAAATTTTTTTGATGTCACTACGAATGTGCAGTAGCAACGACGATTTTGCTAAAAGAGCAGAATTATTTTTCTCCGTATGCGCAAACGGAAGGTCGATCTATAGCGACGTCGTCGCCGCGTTTATTCGTTTCTCCGATTAATCGTTAGAAACGATTATTAGGTTTAATGGATGTTGATTTGTCGCGTCGAGCTACAAACGCCACGGATAACTCCATTACGGACTAATTTCATGTTGCTCCTAACATCGAAAGTGAATTCTCGCCGGTGCGAGCTCGTACTGTTACTACTTGCCGGCTGATTGCGCGCGGACCGCTTCTACTTGTTGCGGCCGATCAGATAGGATATTCTTTCCCTTGGCGGTTCTACCTCATTTGCTCTTCAGTAAATTTAAGCACGTGCGCTAGCGGCGAAACTTTATCCTCACGATATCCCTCACCCGTGTTTCCGCCCGATTTCTCGAAAGGAAACCAAACTCCGGATGTGAGCTTTCAATGCCTCTCCCTTCCACCGCAGGCACTAAAGTGACGAGCAGGAGCTCGCCGCATGACTACGCCAATATTATCGGGCGCTGCGCACGAACCATTTCGATTGTTAAATTAAAATGTCCGGAGAAATACCTCTCCAAAGCTCATTATTAACACTTTTTATTTTACGGTTATATTCACGAGGGAATTGGAAATATATTATCGACATATATATAGCCGTGCAAAGAGGGGTAATAAAAAATAAAATCAGAACTTTCAATATTAACTAATCAAATTCGAGTGAATATTCGTTATTAAATATAATGGGGTTTTTTATTCTTTAAATATACGGAGAAAAATAATTTGCTGGCCCAGCAAATTTTCTGTTGGTCTAGCAAAATCTTTTCGTTATTATATGAACAGCAAAAAGATTTTTTCTATCCTGGCAACGAAACTATTTCTGCTCTGATAACGAATAATTTGTAAAATTAGTTACGTCAACTAAATTTTTTGATATCACTATGAATATGCAGTAGCGACGACGATTTTGCTAAAAGAGCAAAATTATTTTTCTACGTGTACGTAATCGAAGAGATGTTTTTAAATTCCTATTCCAATTTTTTTTTTAATATTCATAAAATATGAAAAACTTTTGTGTGTGGCTCTAGATTAGTAAATAATCCTTTGACTTTGAAGTGCCGACGAATAAGTCCTAACATCTTTAAAGTTTTTGAATCCTCGCTGCGGCTATTTTGATTATTGATATCAGAAGCAAGAAAATAAATGCCTAAAATTCCTGCAAAATGTGTACGTCGAGATGAGAAGATATATGCAAAAAATGACGCTTGCATCATGATCAAGCACACCTCTAAAATATTCCGAACACTTTTTTTTTGCTGTAACAATCAATAAGTAACCGTACAGTTAACGTGACTAAATAATGAGGAAATGTAAGTTAAAATAGAAGATTGCATATCACGTTAATTCTGCGGTTTTATTTTTAATTCTAGAATGAAAGGAAAGTGTTTGGGGTATTTCAGAGGTGCGCGTTTGATCGATTGCAACTGTCATTTTTGGGTATATCCTTTCACTTCGAGAAAGATACCTCAGGAATTTTGGGCACATCCTTCCTCGTTTCTGACGTTATCAATCAAGAATTCCGCGGCGAGGGTCCAGAAGCTTTGATAGACGAATTTTCCTATCCTACAATGATTCTGTTAAAGATGACGCATAACGTGCGCGCCGACGTTGTTAGAATGCCGACGAGGTAAAAAGTTTCTCGACGATGGTGTCCGTCGTCGCGCTGTCGCACTCGTTATTTTCACGTACGACCTCATTTTCCGCCGTACGTGCCCGCCATTCGGAAATTTCGTAAATAGTACGTCGAGTCAGCAGCCGATCGATCCTCCGGGTCGTATTAACTCGAAATAGAGCTCCGCGGTGTGATCTTCGACGCCGTTCCACGTTCTTACCAACCTGGGAACGGGATGGAGGATGGGCCGTTCCGGTAGTCTAAAATTTGTGCTCTCTCACGAAAGCGCGACTGTAACGAATGAATCCAATCAATCCGGCCGTCTTCGCTGGCGATTCCTTACCCAGTTCCTTCTCGCGGCACTTAGGAGGTTGCCGTTCACGACAAAGGCCGTCGCTTTCGTGGCGTGTCATTAAATCAAATAAATTTCGCTCCTCTTCGACATCGACTGCGAATGGATTATTTTCAACCCCACTCCCACGTTTTCAACAACACGTTGATCGCACTCGGAAAATTGATAGTTATGCAAGGATGATCCAAGACACATGAAATACGTTTCGAGTAGAATGAAGATGAAAATTCGTTGCATGATTTAAAAAGTATAGATAACACTGGGGATCTTCGCAATCATTTAAGAAATCAAGAAATCATTCAAGAAATCATTCATGATCAATCCTCTTCTCTTCAAGAGTGTTCATTGACAAGCTTGATCCTTGAATAATGGGTAGGGAAGATGTAACCAGAAAGAAATGGCGAAGCTAATAGAAAATAAAAACTCATTTTTAACTAATTTTAGATGCTCAGAAGGCTTAGATCTTTTTGTATAAAAAGACGTTTAGATTATCCATTGATAAAACACAAAATAAAAAATCATAGTTTAAGTGGGTTGGATCATTTTTGCATAACTATGGTAAATTATCATGAGAACATCTTTTCCTTTTTAACTAATTTTAGATGCTCAGAAGGCTTAGATCTTTTTGTATAAAAAGACGTTTAGATTATCCATTGATAAAACACAAAATAAAAAATCATAGTTTAAGTGGGTTGGATCATTTTTGCATAACTATGGTAAATTATCATGGGAACATCTTTTCCTTTTGTATAGAAAGATGTATAAATTACTCACAAAAATCATAATTGGGTTGGATAATTCTTGCGTAACTGTAGCAAATTAATTATAGGAGCATCTCGTTCTTTTATCGAGAATATTTATTATCCAGGATATTTGTTTCAATAGAAAAAATTTTCTGATATTGTTTTTAATAATAAAAAGAAGGTTTGCTTATATACTTTACGACTAGTATTTATTCGAATGTTATCGATTAAAATGCCGTGGAAAACTCGGGTCGTTAAAAATAAATGTTGGCAGGTACGCGATAATAAATTGAAGATCAGCGCGGCACGTTTCAGACGGCGAGATTAATATCCATTCGCCTGCGACGAAGCTGTAGATGTTTATTCGAAGCAAGCACTTTATCGCACGAGCAATAATATATCGCCGTACATCGATATGATGTATGGCGCTGCACGCTGGCGGTGGCAAACGCATACGCTTCGCAGAAATCCTAATCTCAAATTCCATTTACTCCATCTTACGAGATATCGTAATATCCGTCCACCGATAAAAATCATAAAAGTAATATTTCTCACGAGTCGCGACACTTCCATTTCGGTCGAGCGGAAATTTCTCCCGCATGCGGAAAAAGAGACGTGTAGCGGGACGGAAAGCGCGTCACACCTTCGCGCGCGCGCGCACACACACATACACGCATTCATATCCGCGTTATATCGCGTGACATGCAATATTATAATCTCACCACGACTGGCGTGTGCACACCGAACATGCATCAATTCGTATTTATTACGCGCCCTCCAAAAAATACAGTTTTGCAGTCACATGACGACAATTATCTGGGTACGAGAAGTTAGCTAAAACGAATAGACGATTAGGAAACACTGCAATATCGCGCGTATGTTTTGTATTTAATCAAAGTAAATGACGCGTATGTTTTGTGTTTAATCAATGTAGATGACAGAGACGGAATTTCTATATGAACTGTTTGTAAAGTTTCAAGACAGTCTCTTTGTAGTGCCTATCCAGATTTAGACTAATCACATTTATCAGAACTGATTGTGATAGACCAAAAAATTAGCGCAACGAGGGACAAACGATTGTACAATGCTTACACCGACCTGAATTCGTTAATAGATGTCGCTGGAATGTTCTGCTGTTGTAAATTCTACACCACTTCTGCGCCACACAATATCGCAGTGTTTGCTAGTCGTTTATCTATCTTAGCTAATTTCTCGTATCCCGCTATGTGACTGCGAAATCGCTTTTTTTGAATGAATAATTTTAGTTGCAAGGTGACGTTTTTCTCTCTTTTCCTTTGCATCGTTTCTAAACGAGCGAAACCTACCGAAGCGAGAAGGGATGCCGGTAATACATCAAGAATTTCGATGGTCCCACCGGCGGGAAATGTCGAAAACACAAAGTTCTCGACTCGCTCTAATAATTCTTGCGACTCTGTGAATAGTGCGAATTTTTTCAACCATCTCACCAAGAAAAACGCGACTTTCGCTCCCGCGAGATCCCACTTCACGGGAATTACCTTCGTTCCCCTTCCTTTCTCTTCCCGGCAGCAGATTAGTCCGAAACTTTTCTCCCTTGCAACCGGCAAAAGAACATGCAGTGGCGCAGTTACGCGTGACGTATGATTATGGCGTGCGAATATGAAATTAATTCAGAACGAGCGAATTTTACGCTGGACATCAGACATGGATGAAGGGGTAGAATGGGGAAGGGGAGGGGGAATGTGGAATAAAATAAAGAGCCGAGCAACGGCCGCGTCAACGCGCTTCCCCTTTTCCTGTTGCGAACGTGTCATTGTAATTAAGTGGATTGCGTTGTAACTGGAAGTCATTCCATTAATTAGCCGTGTTGCAACGCGACGATGAGTGCGTTGTGTTTTCAGCGCGGGATTAATTCGATAAACTCGTCGTCGTGTGGTTTCGCGCCGCGACGCGCGATGCACAAAACAGACGTTAAAACTGCTGATTGATGGCGGCTCGTCGATCTTTGTTTGCGTCAGTTGCGACTGTAACGAATAGGTGTGATGCGGCGAAATTTCCTTCTATTTCAATCAGCGGTAAAGCGCAGCCCAGAGCGTCTAATAAGCTTGCTCTCGATCCGGGGATAGCGCGAGAGCACGTCCCAGAAATTACGCGAGCTCCGCGGCAAAGGGACGCGAAATCCACGCAAAATTCAAAATTCTTCGTGCTCCGACGATCCTTGGCGGTGTATTATCGCGTAATTGCTTGGCGGATCAAAGAGAGAGTGTTGCGAGTGTAGGGAACGAGTCACGCCGATATGAATTTTACGGAAGCGCGACTCGCGTGGTCGTTCGCTCGCTTGTTCGTTTGTCCGATGTCGACCGTAAAGACACCGAGCGCAAAGTCTATTAAAGGGTCAACTAAGAGAATGCCGACGTCAGGCATTTGCAACGCCGCCATTCATAACGGAATTCGCTAATAAAGCTGTCAATTATTTAATTGACTAGGAACATAGATAATTATTAATGTTTACTTTAATAATTACGCTACCACTCATGCAATGTGTCAAACCGAGGATTAAGAACTACCGAAAAGAGCGCTCGACAGGAAAAAGGAGAATTTGTTTCCCTTTTCTTTTCCTTTTTTTTCATAAGACATAACTAGATCGTCGAGCTTGGATATTTTCAGACAATGGGCTTTTGGAAAAAGCGCTTTTGAAGTTGCGACTTTTAAGAATCTGCTGAAATATTTGCAGCAGATAATTGTTCGCGTTTCTGGAAATGAGGAAACGTGGGTGAATAAAGTCGCTATGACGCGCATCGTTTATTTCGAAATAATGTTTCCCTTAATCGTGCTATTTCGGTGGCGGCAGTCGTGGCCGAGAAATCTTGATGTTGAAAGCGATTTCTTGGCTCTCATTTTACGTCTAAAGTTAAAATGTTTCGTTCAAAAAATGTTTTGCTGATCCAGATAGAATTTTAAATGTCTCAGTTAAAATTTATAGCTGTTTATTGTATCTGCTAGAAAATTGTCTGTGATATGTAAAATTTACAGTGACAAAAGCAATATCTGCTAGCAAATTTAGGTGAGTGTGAGAATCGTACATTTATACAATCTCTCGTTGCTAATCTTTCTTGTTTGCCATAGATACCCTTTTAAAAAATGTGACTGTGGTCTTAACCTGGATAGACGTCACAGAGAGACTTTCTTGTATGTGTTAAATTTTACAAATAGTTCAAATAGAGAAATACCGTCTCTGTCGTCTATGTCGATTAAGTACAAAATTTATACGACATCGCAGTGTGTTTGCTAATCATTTATTCATCTTAACTAATCTCAAAATATTTAGATGATTTTTGCTCTGTCTGCAATATTATATTTTTGAATGTTCAGGAACTATTCTAATATGCTTTAGATTTCATCAGAAACTCGCGTTTTCGCTGTTAAGCACATTTCTCGTGAAATGAAGGAGTGCGCGCTGGTAGGTGAGCCGGCATTTTCAGAAATAAGAGAACGAGAGCTTATATGAGAGCTTATGCATACAGATGGCTCGTGCGGTACACAGTCGATTAATCTTTGAGGAAAATATTGAGAAAAATAATGAAAGATTTATGTGGCCGCGCGCGCATCGAAGTTGGCTCAGAAGAATGATTTATCCAAAGCTCGCCGCATATTTCCCTGCTTATCGCACTCTGCATTTTTCCTGCCTCTCGTGTGTGTAAATGTATATATAAATGTGCATACGAGTAAATCCGCCGTAAACAGGCCATGTGTGGCCCGAATGCGGAGATTTATTCCCGATAAACAAACATCTTGAGCCGCATTCCACTGAGCTTGCCAAAAAGTCGGGAGAAGGCAAATGCGAATTCGGGAATCAATGTATAGGCTCGCCGCATTTCTCTCTATTCACGTGAGGGGATATTGTACTTTTCGATCGGAAAGAAAATACTTTCGTCGAGTTGGTACACACACGACATTGTGGTTGGCTTGCCAAAATGCAGCTTCGATTGCATCGGCAACTTGCCAATAACTGCGACCGAGTCGTACAAAAGCGCGCGTGTATTGCCGCGCCGGCTTATTTCAAATTCCGTTCAAGATCACGCTAATATACTAGTAACACCGTGCCGAGAGTTATTGGCATTTTGAAAAGAGAATTACGTCGTATTGGTGCGTCTGCAGTGAATTGGATGCGAGCTGGAAGGAAGTAATAGCGGGAGGTATAAGCAGCGAAACTCGCGATTTAACGCACTGTCTCGTATATGTACATCTAGAAAAAGAACTTCAGTTGCAAAATGCTGTTTCCTGCAATCCTATATTCCAAACGAGAACTTTTATCGAAGGAGTACTCCTCTTCTAACAAAAAGTGAACTATATTAATTGGAAACCTACCAGATATTATTTTTATTTTTTTCTTTCGAATTAAGAGGAACATGTTTACTTTAAGAAGGCTGCCTTCTTATTAAAAGAAATTTCTATTAAGAACCAAACTTATATACGGATAGAATATTGTAGTAAAAATTATAACAAAATTTTTGTAATCTCACAAAATCACACAAGATCACACAAAATTATGACCGAAATTACTGTATTTCTGCTTGAAAATTGTTACACACGTTTGACTTTTTATCATAGAATTATTAAAAATTATTTGAATATCTTTTTATATCGTGTATCAGATAGAACGTCAAATTTATTATTTTTATAGAACATGGTAAAAAAAATATATAATTTTAACATAATTTTTACTACAATGTTTTTTCCGTGTATATTTGTGAAATAAAAGGTCAAATTTTTCTAACTTGAAAAATATTATGCTCAGAATGTCTTTCTTTTTAGAAGATTCCTCTCCTGAGACCACATATAAAGAATAAAATCCTCCAGGGGATTCGAAGGATTACGCCAAGGATGAGATTATATCTTTTGGGTGTAGTGAAGATCACAAGAGATTTGTCAGTGTACAGATTCGCGAAAACCGCTTCATATTTGACTCCCTGAGTCCCCGCTCGAATTGAAAGCGCGAAATGTTAATCTCGTCGCATGTTTTTACACGCGGAGTGATCAGGCGCAGAGTGATCGGAGAAACAGAGATCGCGTATTCGAGCTCGAAATTGGGAAGATTTCCGGAGGATATTATTTCCGCGTGAGTAGCCAGAGCCCGGATTAAGCGACCCGTTAAACGACGGCAATGATAACACGAGGCCTAATGAAATTAATGCGATATAATCTCGGGAGAACGAACGAAGCGCGCGCGCGCGGATTATCAGCAGACGGCCGGGTAGGAGTATGATGAAGGGTAATGACGAACGGTAACGCTTAATTCACGATATCGCTCGTCGGATCGCACCAACAAGCCCTTAATTATTATCGGTCCGGAACGCCAATATTCAGGTCGAGGCTCGCGGTTTAAAATCAGCTCTGTGCATACCACTGGATATTCCTGGATATTCAGCCGCCCATACGTACATACATTTATATAGATACATATGTGTGTGTATATGTGTGTGTGTGTGTGTGTACATAACGCGGAACGGTCTTGTTCCAGTGGCCCCATGGCCGTTCTAATTAATCCAAAGGAAATAGATTGCAATATATGCGATTTAATCGATACCACGGCTCCGTACTTCGAGTCGTCCCTTTATTTCCTGAAGGAAAGGACGATTCCGTATACCGGCTGCGGCGACGAAAATTAATTCACTCCGCACGTTTCGCGCGTCAGCACGTAGGGGCTGCCCGGCTGTCGCCCGGAAATTTCATGTTTTCCGGGATATACCCGAGATGAAAGGGCTTGCGCGGTCGTAGAAGACGGGCGGATGCCTTGAAAGGCAGGGTCTCGCGAACGGTTCCTTTCTCTTCGCCGCGCGAGTCGTGTGCGAAATCAAAAAGTTCGAGTATACACATTAAATTTCTTCGAACGGTACCTCGCTCAAAAAGGGAATGAAATGTGGTAATATTTTCACTCGAAGCAATAGCGAACGTTTCACTCAAGTTCCGAGTGGATTCCAACTCCATATGAGCGAATGTTTCAATCGATTGGAGTGAACATGTACCCGTAACGATGGAGTATACCAGATTCACTTTTCAATTTTGAGTAAAGATGTCGACTCAACGATTCAGAGTAGAGAATTCACTCTACATATTAGAGTGAAAATTCACTCAAGTCCGAGTGATTCGACGACCATTCTATTTTTTTAGTGAAATTTCAAGCGCAATTTTGCTCCAAGCAATTTTAGGAGTAGTGCTCAAAACAATTGAGCGATCGCTTATTCAAGCATTATTATTATTATCCAGCTGATATTTTAGACGTCAAAATACGCTTCTCTTAGGCCGGTACGTCTTAGCTCGTAACTTTAAATGTGTCTCGAGTGAAATATCTCGGATCTGAATTCAGAGGTAGATCTGACTTTCTCAGTTCAATCATATAAAGTATGTTACATTATATTTGCAATTATGATTCAACTGAATATCCAAACTGAACTTACATCCAAATACAAATCTGAGTATTTCACGTGAGTTAAATTCAAATCTCAAGTAAGTTTTCAAATAACTATTATTTTAATACAGAACTCAATATCTGATTTCGTAGACCCTTATTCTAAATTCTCCGTTATCGATGAAAGTGTCGCTATAAATGTGACTTATGAACCTTCTGATTGGCCTCACATTTATAAGCATTAATAAGGCGTTACTTGACACTTACCTCAGGTGAGACACTCAGTTTTGAACTTGAAATTTGCTATGAACACTTAATTACATTTCTGGTTACGTATTATCGACGTAATCTATACTTCTTGATGCTGTGGCGATCTCGTAGCACCGCTTAATTGACTATGGATCGAGAGTTATAATCGAGTTGCCGGTAAAACCGATTAGTTTGATTTTCGCTCGTCGATCTTCCGATCGTCGTCGAATCGGCACGGGCGTGCTGAGGTTCGATAAAGTTTTTGAGCCCTTGCCCCTTAGTCGGGGCACGCAGCATTGTTCATTAGCTCCTTTATTAATCTCGTTCGCTCCGCCGCTCGAGGTGGGCTCAGCGACTCGCTTCTCGTCTTTTACAGACGCGGGAAAAGAGCTTTTGTGCGCGCCGCGCGATCGATCGACTCGATTAAAAGCTGCCCGAGTGCCGGAGGCCCAATCAAAGTTCGTTCCACGTCGCAATCAAGCTCGAGATAAACTCGATCCCGCAGGAATAGGTTCGCGATTCAGCACTATTTCCAGCAGGAGCAAATGCGAAGATGACGCGTACATGTAAAAAGGGAGAAAGAAAAAATGGATAAGTAATCGTGATCGGTAAGGTGCGCTCGTAGTAGAAATTTCATTTAATTGTCAGTAGAAATGAGCGTGACGCGTAAGTAAGAGGAAGTGACATATACTGAATAATACCGACAGTGAAATAGAAATAGAAACGCTTCTAAAAAATTTACTGCAATTTACGACTCATTTATGGTCCTTTGCTAAGGAGAAAAAGAAGAAGGAAATAATGAAATATGAAATCCGACAGAGTCGAGAAACTTGCAGACTAAGCTGCTTGGCGTAGCGCACCGGCCGTGCAGATACTGTTTCTTATCAGTGTTCTGAATTTAACATAGATCGCGTGTCTTTGCGAACTGAATACATTTCCGTCGATTCGCCTTTTATTCACCGTTGACCCGCGACGAGAACACCTTGCTCCAGATCCGCATCGGGATTTATACTCTTGTGACTCATGAGAAGAGAAAGAGAGGGAGGGTGGGGGAGAGAGGGAGACGTGAAATTAAACTTGTGACTTCTTTCCTTTCGCTGAATTAACAGTTAAATTGACAGCGGGACGAGACTCGAACGCATTTATCGCGGCAAAACCAGGTCGGTTTATGCTATTAACACCACGACGTTACGTAATTCGGGGAAAAAAATATCGCCGGCCGTAATTTTTATCCTCGGAAACGCAGAAATTATTACACAATCGTCACACCGTCCGAGCGCCGCAAAAAGTTAAATTGCTTCGAGTTCCGCAGCTGAGCTCGCCCCTTCTTAATCCGCGCCGTCCGATCTCCCCTCGATTCCCTCTGCTCTTGATACTCGAGAACGATCCTGCCTTCAAGGATGTGCCTATTTCGAGCACGACCCTGCGTCACGTTCTCCTTTAGTTTGCAGGCAGGACGACGCTCCCACGCTCTTACTCACTCGCTTCGGTCGTGTCCTCGTGCTGTCCACCGACGACCGTCGTCATCGTCGTCGTCGTCATTGAAGTAACGTAGGTGATCTTACAAGGATAACGAACAGGGAGAGAGAGAGAGAGAGAGAGAGAGAAAGAGAGAGATAGAGGGAGAGAAAAGGAAAGAGAGAGAGAGAGAGAGAGAGAGAGAGAGAGGTGGATAGGAGAGTGAGAGGCAGAGGGAGGCCAAGTGCCGACGTTGGCTAGGAAATGGCTGCCACCTGTAGCTATTGATCGGCAGAGCGAAGCCGAGTGTGTACGTGCGCGTGTATTTCCCTCTAGCCGCGCTCACCCCTTCGCCCGACTTCCACCGGGAAAGCCCTGCAAGCTTACATTTCCCTCGTCCTTCGAACGGAGGCCGATTCCTTCGCAACGGACTATTGCGTATGACGGGCTCGCCCTTCCTCAAGCGTCTTCCGCTTCTGCGGAAGAAATTGGGGCTTTACGAACCTGCAGCTGCTGCAGCAACAGCAGTAGCGGCAGCTGCTGTTGCTGTTGCTCGTGCATTTCATGGCCGCGCGAGAGACGCTGTTCTATCATCGTGATATGACGCCTCGTCGACGGGCTCGGAAAATATGAGCGCGATGGCGCAGCCTTGGCGGATGTAACGAACGGACAAGAGCGCCGGGTTCTCACCGACGTTTGAATCCAAGTTAAATTGCGCGGAATATATTTACCGTGGTCATATTCACGTCAATTCTAAAGATATACTTCGGTAAAAAAAAGAACAAAAAATTAGATATCGTTGATTCCTCGCTTATATTCGAGACCCGTGTCGTCCCTTCGGTCTTTCCCTCCTGTGAGTCTGAATTTCAAGTCGATTCTCGTGACCTCGGACGTGTCTCTATTTTACGTGAAATTCTGCGGAGGATGGCGCGTGCATGAAATGTCATTTGTTAAAATAAATGACAGATTCGAGAAAGACACATTTTCGCTGAGGCAGCAGGAATTGTTGCAACAAAGGACGCATTATTAGAACAACACACTATAGCGTGCAATATGCCATCGTAGTGAACAGAAAGACTTCTCCACGGAGAAGCATACTGTTAATAATGAAGCATAAACTTCAATGAACTTTGCAGAAACAAAACACCGTTTCTGCAGAAACAAAAAAGAAACGATAACTGCACCGACTTTCTTTCATCGTGAAAACTTTCTTCTCGCAACACCCGATATCCACGTGAATTACATTATTCTAATTGTGCCGGCACAATTAACAGATATCACGTGGCACACCTAGGTGTAATGCTTAATGCGTGTGAACGTTAGAATTAATAACGATAACAACTTGTAGGGCGCTCGTACGGAGCGATAAATTAATTCACGACAGACACAAAACTACCCTCTAGGCGGGTTACCGTCTGGATCGATTCTTCCTCGAAGCTATGATGTATCTATAAAACCGAGAACACGAATCACAGGCAATCCCATGGTCGTGGAACAAGCCGCGTAAGGGAGAATTTACACGTTGGCGGGAAAGCACAGAAAGGCAGAAAGCCAATCAGAACTCACGCTGGTGATCAGATGGTAGTCGACAGTTTCTGCTTCTCTACCAGTGTCAAGGTGTGAGCTCTTCCTAAGACTCGGGGACGTGGCCGTGGCGATTGATTTCTCTCTCAGTGATTTGTGACGGCACACGGCGCGGAAGATAAAGGATCTTTATGGGGTCATCACGGAGGCGCTACTGCCCTGTCGTGGACCCGTATTTTATTAACTCTTCCGCCGACTCAATTGAATCATAGAAACATGATAAAAGCGAACTATTAGCCGGACGTCTTAGGGAGAATTCACATCTTAGCAGAAAAACGGGAAACAGAGAACGGCAGAAAAGAGCAGAAACTGTCGACTATTGCCTGACTATCAGCGCGAGTTTTGATTGGCTTCTGCCTTTTTGCTCTCTTTTCTGCCAAGTGAATTATCTCTTATTCGCCGATATGGTATCCACGTTCGAAACGCACCTTCCTGAGCCGTGCGCGGTTCCAGTAACTCGGTTGAATATGCATATCCGCCGCACTATGCGCGGAAGAATTTTCATTAGCATCCGTGCCACGACTAATTTGCTCGTACAATTAACATATATCGCGTTGTTATTCTCCGCGCGCTCGCTCTGGGAAAATTACAATCGCACGATTTTCTCCGAAGAACGTTTGCTTGCACGAATGAGCGAGCTCTGTTCTCCCAACCGCGACTCCGTCAAGTACAGTGCGCTTTGAAATCGTAAACATTGATGTCGCTGTAAAACAACGTGAGATACAACAGAGCGAGAAAGAAACACCCTAGAAGGATATGAAAGCGTGTGTCGCGCTTTGTTATTAGAGAACAGTTCCTTGCGCAATCGTGCAAGCTTTTCCGCCGTGATCCGCACACAATTTTCTCCTCAACGCAGCGACGATATGTTACGGGGCAGATGGAGAAGTGTGCGAGGTAATAAGTATAATAAATTAGCAGCGCGCAGCCGTGAAATCCGTTCGCGAAAAGACACTCGGCCGGGAGATGTTCGAGAAGGGAACAACAACGCGTGCAACGTGCAGTACAACGCAAAGAACGGACGAAAGTCGCGACCGCGAGCCTCTCCGATCATCTTCTGTTCTTTTCAATTAGCAGGAGAGGAATAAGGTCGATTTATTTCACAATTACGCCTCTCCCGTAATTAACGGGCACACTGCACTCCGCATCCACGTGAAGCAGCTCTTTAATTAATTTATTGCCTGCCGACTGGGTCGCGTGAACCACTTTCCTACAATGTCTTCGCCGGGAAAAAAAAACTTGAACGCGATCTCCCCGGCGAAGAGTGAATGATTCCGTGTAAGAGGCATCTTGGCTCCTCTCATGTATCTCACTCAAAATAATCGCGCGTAAGGTCAAAAACGATTGTATTAAATAACTCTGTATACAGCTTGAGCCGAAACTATAAAAGTAAGTAACCGTGCCAGAGTCAAAATTTTGACTCTATGTTAAAAAATGAATTTTGCAATGTAGCAGGAGCTAAGTTAGCTCCTTGTAAATAAGTAAAGAAGGTTTAATTCTGATGATATATAATTTACCCCTATTTTGACTCTGACGAAGTCTCCTTTTATATCTTCTTTAGCGTCAAAATAAATAGATTGTATTACAAACTTCAGAATATAATCAAAATAAGTATTGAATGAAATAGTGAGGCTGAAAGTAGAATCAAAATTTCCTCTCGAGCAATGATCTCTAAAATAACCGCTAATCATCTTGACAAGTGTTCAACTCGTTTATCGATGCGATAACTGCAGGGGAAAGAATGAAAAGCGACAAGTGCTGTTGGGAAAAGAGAAAATTGGTTCTTTTTTCCAAGGTTTATATCCTTGGATTTCGTCGGAGTAATTAAAGCTGGTTTCCCAACCAGCTGGTTCGCCGCGGCTCGATAAATTGGAACATACTTTGCGGAACTATGTAAATTAATTAACAAATTCTTCCGCGTCGTACGGACTATGAAAGGTGCCACGGCGAGACAAGCCTGCGCGCGCGTTTGCTCATCCCTGAGATACACTTGCCGGCGACGATCGCGCGCTAATTATTCAAGCCAATGGTGTGGCAACAAATTAGCCAGCTTCGCGATTCTCGTAAATAATAATGAATCATTAGCTCAGTCAAGCGCGCGACCGATGGAAATTGATAATATATCAAACGAGCATATATGCGGAATGCATACTGACAAGAAAACCCACACAAGTCCGCCTCCGATTTTCATAAACTTGTAATATGTTGTACTTTAGATCAAAATAACAGATACGTTTTCTATTATATGTACCCTTTCGCAAGTTTAGGAGGTAAAATACCCCTTTGAAAAAAATTGGTTTTTTTCATTCGAAGGGAATATAATAAAAACTATAAAAGATAGAAAAAAATATTTTGAATAGTTTGAAATTGAATGATTTGGAGAATATCTTACAGAAATTATTTTAATAATTATAATAAGAAGAAGTGGGGGAAATATTAATAAAAATTTTTTTTTCAAATAATTTAAAAATTTTAATTTTAAATAAGTACTCTTCAAACCATTCAATTTTTATTCAAAATATTTTTTTCTATCTCTTATAATTTTCATTATACTCCTTTTGAATAAAAAAAACCGATTTTCTTCAAAGGGGTATTTCATCCCCTAAACTTGCAAAAAGGTACATATAATAAAAAACATCTGTTATTTTTATTTAAAGTACAACATATTACAAGTTCATGAAAATCGGAGGCGGACACTTGTGTGGGTTTCCTTGTGAGAAAAAAAGCGATGCTTGAAATTATAGTTGCTTCTAGCCCCAATCATATTTCTTATTAGTCGTTCTAGCACGAAAATGGCAGTAACATGCACACAAATTATTGTCACCACTATTATAGTAGAACTTAATTTGAAATGTATTATCTCCTCCGCGATAATTTATAATAATTATTTCTCTCTTATTTCATAGTTACACCAAATACACCAAAACATTCTTTCTGGCGACGTTCGACCGTTCATAAATTGTCTGATATATGCTTGACGTCGCAATATCGTCGCGTTACTAATAAAATGAAGAATGATAATGCTCCCACGCGTACACAAAAAGAATAGCTGCGTTGATGTAACTAAATTTTCTGGCATCTGGAGACCAGATAAAAAACTCAGTTGTAGGAACCGAAGGATTCCTCTATAGGAAGGTTTCTACTCAGACGATCGTCCTCAGTTATTTCAATTCAAGTTTCAATGCAGCTGAATGTTTTCGGTCACAGTGACAGAAATATTATTTCTCGTCAGCGAGTTTCTCGTCCGATCCTCCTTTAGTTACGCAAACCGAAATTGTTTTCAATGTAATAACGAAAAAACAGGGAAGCTGAACAGGGGCTGCTGAATTCGTTGAATAATTTTATATCTTGAACGAAATAATAATAGCTAAATTATAGACACGTTTGTGTATTCGAGATCGAGATTAAATGTCAAGGGAATTATCCTGCATCTCGAATGTCTCTGTCGGGCAGCACAGGCATTTGATGCGGCGAGATCCCGTGTATATTTTTCGCGGTGTCATGTGTCCCATTATCTCGATGTACACGCTTGGCGAGAATTCTCCAATTCTCTTTTGGACGCATTGAACATATTCCAATGTTTATCGTCGAGTTGTTTATAGAGCGTACAAAATATAATAGCCGCGTTTGTAAATAATATCAATATTATCCGTTATCACAAATCGGTTATTTCTGCTAACATTTCGAGCGTTTCTCCCAGGCCGGTGTTTTTTGTGTATTGCGTCCGTAGACATGCGGAAAATCTGACCACGTATTTTCGCGCGAGATATCCGGGCGAACGCGTGACTAGAATCCGACGGGCTCCTCAGGAAGGAAAAAAGGACCGGCAGAGCTCTGACCGAATATGATAGTTCGCCATAAATGACGTCGCGCCGACTGTTCCGAAGGACACCCTTTTCGCCCTGTCGCGCCTAATCGAGACTACGGATTGCCGATAACTCGTGAGACACGGTCCTAAAACTCGACGTCGTGTCGCGCGAATTCCCGCCTCGACAACCCCCTGGTACGGGCATCCACGTGACGTCCCATAAGGGACATCCATTTTGAGGAGCGCGGCGCGGTATCTTTCATCCTCTTCGAAAGCGATCGAAGGTCCTTGAAATCCCATAAGACACTCTCAGTTTCACGTAGTCTCACGATGACAAACGGCAAAAAAGGCGCGAGAGAGGTCCTTGCCTCCTGCAAATGACACTCTGGCGCCGCACCTAAGTCTCTCCCATTTGTGCAAGTAGTCGAGCCGACCGATAGCGCGGTGCCTCGCGGAAAAGTTACGCGTCGCGGCTACGACGTCTCGAGATGTATCCACTGTGACTGTGATTTGTATGTGCTGCGATTCTTTATCGAGGAAATCGAATTCTCTTTCTCTCTGTGTCTTTTTCTCTGGCGGCTCACGATAATAAAAATTGATAGTAAATAATAATACAAAATTAAATAAATAATAAAGTATAAAATAAATAATATATAAAATATATGAAATTAACAAAAAATAAAATAATAATGAAAAAGAATAAAGCAACAATAATAACAATGATAATTGATAAAAATTGATGAACCAGCATGGAATTAAAAAAATTAAAATAGAGAGAATCGCGAAAGTAAAAATCAAATTGAAACACATTGCAGACAACAATGAAACAAATAGACAAGTGTACATGAATTTGACAGCAATTTTATACCAATTTGATCGTGTTCTTTATGAGTGGCATTCCATCTATATTGCATTTATATTTATCACATAGAATGGACAAAATAGAAATACACAAATTTGCTCAAAACAATGTCATAAAAGACATACATAATATGAAAATTTAAATGTAACTTTTAGTAACTTTAACTACATCCATATAACAAGAAATTTACATTATTGATATGATATATGGTTTAAATTTTTCGATTAATTCAATACAGTATGTTTTTGCTTCATCAATACAATTAAAAGAATTATACAGTTTCCAATATCGACTCACGTCGTAGTAATCGTCGAAAGTCTATTTGGGAAGACACCACAGAAATGATGAAATGATGTAAACTATAAGTTAATTAATAACATATATTTAATCAGCTAAAGTGTTGGCTTAATGGAGGATGTTCGGATGGCGTAAAAAAATCAAAGACGAGAATTCTGAGTGCGATTGAGAGGTTGCTGGTGTGCGAACATGAAATATACACAAGATCGACATAGTGAAACGCAGCAAGAAAATGGCGGAGAGGGTATATAACTTACATAAACGAGCAAGAGAGAGAAAGAGAGAGAGAGAACTGCTCGACACTACAGATTCACAGTGCGATGCTCAAAGAACCGACAGAAATCAACGTGAATACCTACAATTTCGACGGATAAGCGAGAGAGATTCAATGGAAATGAAAAGTTAAGAGAAACGTCGGAGAACATTGAGGAAACGAGATAAATGGGAAGACAACTGACGAACACTAATGAGTACTTTTAGACGGGTTTGGGTAGCCAAGCCAATACTGTGCTTGGAAAACGTCAGAGTTCTTCGGAGTACCTCCGAACGATCGAAATTTCGGCGACGGAGAAAAGAATGCACCTCATACACGGGAAGGGAGGGGGGAGGGACATCGTGAAATCGAGGGTGTCACGAGGGCAACTCTGTAATCTTGATATCCGTTTCTCTCGCGGGGTCGTCCACGTGTAGAATTGCAATGAGCGAGGGCGACGGCGGCAAAAACGCGTTCATTCCTTTTTGCTCGTCTCTTCTCTCTCACTCTCCTCCTCCGCTTTTTCCTTCTCCCTTATTTTCTCTCCTTTTTTAAAATTTTTTACTTCTCGCATACGGTGTCGGGGAGCTCGCTGTAAGAGCGGCGATGGGGCTTCAATTTGCCATAGTTTTAGGGGCAAACACGTGGCAACAATATCTCGTTACGTCGCGCTTGCAACCTCGTTACAACGACCACCACCGCCGCCGCCGCCAATCGCGCTTCCTCTCCGCAACGGCGACGGATTTGCCGAGAGCAACCCGCCGTTGCAATTTCAGTTTGGTGTATACATGTTACATGCTTTCGGTGAAATCGCGGTAAATGCACGTGCTTGTGATCGTGAGCTTTTGTTCGTCGTTCTCCCGATCGTGAAAACGCTAATATTGCGTTTCTCGTCTCTCTCTCTCTCTCCCTTTCTGTCTCTCCCCCCTCTCTCTCTCACTCTCTCACTCTCTCTCTCGTCGATGACATTGCGTTCGTGAGATGAAGCTCAAGCATGACTTGAAAATGCAAATTTGAGAGAGAAGAAGAGACATAACGTGCTTCATGCGCGACCTAATTTTTCGCGAACTCAGCCACAAAAGCTCTTCAAGAGTTTTATTGGCATTGCAAAGTAAAATCGATTGCGTACTACTTAACATTTATACTTTGTTTTAGATTAAAGACAACGCTTAGGATCGTTGAGGTATAAGTTTGCCGCATTCGGAGAATATTTATAATCCAGTAAATTAAACATAATTCTCACTATGTATCCAGACAATTCCCTTTAAATATTAATGTAGAAAGAGAGAGAGAGAGAGAGAGAGAGAGAGAGAGAGAGAGAGATCGTCGAAACTCTATAAAATTTTCTCGCCTTTCGCAGCGTAGATTTTTTTTTCAGTAAACAAATGTTGCCTCTTGCCGTGATGAAAGAAGAAAAAAGGCGAGAAAGGCCCAGCTTCGGAGTTGCAAACACCGTTGTGTTACACCGAGGATCATATTTCACCGCGAGAAATTTCAAACACCAGCTCATAAATCATGATGGGTTGGCGTTAAAAAAATCAGTTGTCCGCCTTCGTGAGTTACGGGAATTTTGAAAGTATTGACATTGCAGTTCCCCAGCTCGCATCCATCACATGTCATTTACCATTTATAGTTTGCCTCTTCGAAAACCGCGGAATATCGTTACCGGATCTCGCGAACAACTTTCAAGTGTATCCTTCCTAGACACTAAAACGGAGATATCACGGAAAATTCAAGGAGTCGCACGTTGGTTCGCTACCGTTGCTCGAGCGTATTGAAAAAAATCCTTCGGTTATCAGAACGTTTGCTTGATCATCGTTAGGGAAACAGATCGAATAGTTACCGTTGCAAATTGTTTGTCATCGTAACAAACATATTGCCTGAGATACAATTCACACTTGTTCTCATTAATTTAGATGAAATTAGTTAAATATCCATTACAAAAGTATTGCTTGGAGCAGCAAATTAAAAGTAACAAATCATTTGTTTCCACTACAGAGTCATTTACTGTCCCATGTCAAAAAACTATTTGTGGCAGGTACTGCTATTTTGTTTTAACAAAATTAGCAAAACTTTTCCTCTCAGTACGAACGTGGAATTATCAACGCGCGGGTATTTCCGTAGGATCGTGTTCTTTTCTGTCCGTTCTTGAGCATAATGTGAGGTATAATGTTTCAGCGCTGAGATGTTGTGAGATCACGTGTTAAACATCAGTTAATGTCAAAGTATCCAATGCGTTTCATTTCCCTCCGCGTTAAATAACAAGTACGCGTCATGAACTTTACGCTCACGAAGTCTTTAGCATAATTGAACCGATGTGCGCGAGCTAGATAGTTGGCTCGCCTAAGAACTTGAAACACCTTAAAAAAGTCCAAAATGAAAGCAAATTTCAGAAGTATTTTTTAGAATGGAATATCTTTAAACTGTCCAAAATATATATTTGTATGGTGCATATAATTTGGGCTTATTTCGGATATTCCATTCTGTTGCGCGAAGATTTCATGTATAAGTATCAATTCCTGGACCTTAATAACACTAATATCAAACTCTGGACATTCTTACTGTTCTAGTCTTTACATACGAATGTTTAAACTTTCACGATATAGTATATATATATATTTTTTCTTATTTATTAATATATATTTTAGTATATATTTATGTATTTATTTATTCTTTATTAAATGTATACATATATATAAATTCTACATTGAAAGTTTAAATATTCATATTCAAAAATCAAAATAATAAAAATTCAAGTTTAGATACCAGCGTTATTAACGTTCAAACACCAATACTTTTATCCTCACTCTAAGGTCTTCTCCAAGACCTTTCAAAGCATTACAAGACGTAATCTTTTCACATAAAAGGGCCAGTCTTTAAAAATATACAAGGCTTCTCTCATATTGCATTAATCATCGGCGACGAACAACCTACACGAGGATACGTTTGTTTTTTACCTGTGAGCTTCTCCTTTTCCACCTTCCTTTCTTTCTTTCTCTTTTTCTTGCTTTGTCAAGTGGAAATAAAGCTCCACGGTTCATCAGCACTCGTTTCATTAAATCATCATCGACGGAAGCACGTCACAGCGCGCTTTACGACCCGTGGATGAAATATGCCGTGTAAAAAGAGTGCGGCGCGAGGATCGGCGCGAATAGAAGGATATCTCGGCGGAGTTGTAAAGGGAGCGTAGCCCACAAAGGAGCACAAAGGCGTGCGTGGATACGCGTTCCATACACCCTTGTCCGATAATGTTATCGCGCCACGTCGATCCGTCGCGCGTATTTCACGGTGTATTTCTCGCGTGGCGCGATCGCGCTACCGCGATAACTGCACGCTAGGCTTCATTGAAAAACTTTACGACAGCTCCAGTCTTCGTTGAGGCGATCCTCGCGTGACGACGATTCTCGATTACATTGCGAACTGCGATATGATCGACGCCACGCCCTGGACTTCGCAAATATTTCGGCTGATAACGTGCGGAAATTGGCGATCCGTCGATAGAGGTGAAACCAAGGTCCGCTTTTCTCACGAGACAACGATCAATTTGAAGTAAAGTAAAAGTATCAATACTCCTAGACACGTACCTAACCTAGAACATTCTTATATGTTGTTTTGTGATCTTTAAATATTATTATATATATTATTATAATATATTTAAATATATATGAAACAAATTATATTAAAACGGCTCAAAGTATTTATATATCAATATCAATTCTAAAGGACGATAGGAGCCAAATACGCTGATGTTAACGTTAATAATTTAAATACAAATAGTCAGTTGATAAATAAAATAAAAGAAATAAAATAAAAGAAATAAAATAAAATAAATAAAATAAAATAAATAAAATATATAAAATAAAATAAAATTAAATTAAATTAAATTAAAATTAAAATTAAAAATTAAAAATTAAAAATTTATTCTTGCGCAACGTTTCGACTATGCGATGTGGTCCTCCTCAGGCGAATACGAAGTCATAAAAAACATACGATCAGAATATTAGCCAAAAATATTGCCGAAGCTAAGATAAGTTACATGTCCAATGTTGATAGCTGGTCACGGAACCCATCACATCCATATTCGTAAGCTATAAAAAACATAGAACAAACTTACAAAACAACGCAAAATCCCGTAGACATATATAAAATATAATTTACGGTTCTCTATAAAAATATTAATAATATAAACTGAAAATATAATCTAAAATATAATCTTACCAAAGATGTGAACAAAGGAGAGTTCCAACAATCCAACAATCAAAGAGCAGACACATCGAGATTGAAATTACGAAAACAATGTTTCCCGTTATGAACCGATAAAAATCACAATAGCCAACAAGGAATAGACAAGAGTCGATTTGTAAACAAGGAGGAATGATCTTAGAACTTTCTGTTACGGATCAAATCCAAAAGAGGAAAGTAAAACTTTCCTTTTCGACGATTAACTTTCAGGAAGGTACTACTTAAAGCCTCAATATCAGATTGAGAATCCAGGCTGTTAGTCTGATTTTTAATATAGATAATTTCAGAAATAAGACGTTTATAATAATTTGGTTTAATGTTCAAAATCTCGACATTATCCCAACTCATAATTGCATTGCAATCTATGATCGCCTGAGGAGGATCACATCCCATGATCGAAACGTTGCACAAGAATAAATTTTTAATTTTTAATTTTAATTTTAATTTTAATTTTATTTTATTTATTTTATTTTATTCATTAATTAATTATTTGTATTTAAATTATTAACGTTAATACTAACATATTTGGCTTCTATTGTCCTTTAGAATTGATATTAAATATATATGTAAATAATATAAATATATTGTATTGATACAATATATTAGATATGTTAAAATATTTAAATACATATAGTATAAATATATAAATAATATTATCATATTATAATATTTAGACTTTCTACATAATATATATATATATATATATATATATATATATATATATATATATATATAT
>NW_022639494.1:87389-87753 GCF_010583005.1 Odontomachus brunneus | reverse complement strand
ATATATATATATATATATATATATATATATATATATATATATATATTTATATATATACATGGTTGGCAAAAAGTCCGGAAACGGTGAAATATCTCGAAAAGGATCAACTGTAGCGAAAAATATGTAAATAGCAAAGTTGTAGGACTTAAAATGTACCTAATGATGGCTAAAAATTTGACTTTGGGTGGAGGACGAAGGTCATACGAAGGTCAAATTGAATTTTTTAAATTGAATTCCCCACTTTTTATTACATATTCTTATAGCTTATTTCAAGGGCTTTCCAAAAACCTATAATAAAGTATTTTTTTATTAGACATATTTAGAGTTATGAGGCTTGAAAGGATTTTGGTCTTTAACTGTTTCT
>NW_022639494.1:81854-87349 GCF_010583005.1 Odontomachus brunneus | reverse complement strand
TGTTTCTGTTTCATAAAAACGTATCACTGTCTTCTGAACGGTGGATTTAGAAATTGCGATCAGGATATGCAGCATTGAATGTGTAAATCAGTTACTTCTTCGTATGATCTAATATAGTCTCAAAATTTTCGATGAAAAAACTGCATTATCTTTTCTTTATCGGTTAACATTTTTAAAAAAGAAATTTGAAATTGTAGTTGGAAAAAGAAAGGAAAAAGACAAAGAGTAAGATGCGAGAGAGCACGACTCGTTTTTAAAATACAAAGATCGAGAAGCGTTATCGTGAAGCGCGGGTATGCGCGAGTTTTGACTGAGTACGTGTGATATTACGTCGTGAATGAATAACCGCGTTCGATGCGAGCGAATGAACAACTAGGCTGGGAGCCTAAAAAACATAAACACAGGAGAAAAACAAGAATAACTTTGTTTTTCGTGTCTCGAGCTAGACGATATGACCGGCTTAGTTGTTCATTCGCTCTCATCGAACGCGGTTATTCATTCACGACGTAATATCACACGTACTCAGTCAAAACTCGCGCATACCCGCGCTTCACGATAACGCTTCTCGATCTTTGTATTTTAAAAACGAGTCGTGCTCTCTCGCATCTTACTCTTTGTCTTTTCCCTTTCTTTTTCCAACTACAATTTCAAATTTCTTTTTTAAAAATGTTAACCGATAAAGAAAAGATAATGCTGTTTCTTTATCGAAAATTTGGAGACCATATTAGATCATACGAAGAAGTAACTGATCTACACATTCAATGCTGCATATCCTGATCGCAATTTTATTTCTAAATCCACCGTTCAGAAGACAGTGATACGTTTTTACGAAACAGAAACAGTTAAAGACCAAAATCCTTTCAAGCCTCATAACTCTAAATATGTCTAATAAAAAAATACTTTATTATAGGTTTTTGGAAAGTCCTTGAAATAAGCTACAAGAATATGTAATAAAAAGTGGGGAGTCCAATTTAAAAAATTCAATTTGACCTTCGTATGACCTTTGTCCTGCACCCAAAGTCAAATTTTTAGCCATCATTAAGTACATTTTATTAAGCCTTACAACTTTGATACTTACATATTTTTCGCTACAGTTGATCCTTTTCGAGATATTTCATCGTTTCCGGACTTTTTGCCAACCCTGTATATATGTATATATATATATATATATATATATATATATATATATATGCATATGTTTTATGTTGAAAGTTTAAGTTTCCATATTTAAAGATCAAAGAAATAAAAATGTCAAAGTCTGGGTACATATCCGGAAATTAGTATTTGTGTCTCATTAAAAGCGATAAATTTGGAACACGCAAATGAAAAACCTCTATAACGCATACAAGTGATGAAGTCACTCAGACTAGTCATTCTCATAGATTCAAATCTGGTCGAGAAGATTCGAATATTACCTACCCAAAACTTTGAGATATTCGCGCGCTCCAGTTTTACCAGTTTCGTCAGTTGAACAAACAGTATTCAATATTCCGTGTCGCGCGTGTTCGACATATGAATTGCTCGGCAGACATCGATCGATATCGATGGCAAATAATCAGCAGACATCACCATAGTGCGTATTATGCGATTCACTCCATGAAAACATATTTTGTCGCGTGATGGTTGGAATGAATCGATCGGCGGAATCGAGGGAAGTGAGACTACACACACGGTCGTTTATTCAGGAGCGGCCGGTTTGTTTTCGATGTTAAATATGCAACGGACGGCGGAATAATGGTGACTGTCAGGCCGCTATCGTGTAGCGCGGTACGCGAGAGAAACCGATACTTGACTGCTGACTTGCACGGGTACTTGAATCGTGAGAGTCAGCAGTGCGCGGTCATGTCGCGAGCAACTTCGCTAATAACTTATGCGTGCGGTGCGAAAACAAAGCAGCGCGCGCACGTGTCGCGGCTATCGAGCTCGCTGAACTTTAACCATCGAGCCACTTGTCACACAGAGACGTTTGAAAATAAGAAGGTTGAAAATAAGAGCACACCGTATGTCTCGCGTCGTGTTCTTTTTTTTTTGTATATGTTTTTCTCATTCACGCCACGCGCGCGCGCGACTCGTCCGAGCGCGATATTATAAATAATAGGATTAATCAAGTTTATTGTATCGATCTCTCCGTAGATCCGGTATTTATTTTAATTGATCGGTATTTATACTTATATTGGCGTATTTTTTCATCTGAACATCGCGTCCACAAACTATCGCACCCGCGTAATCTATTCGTCCAATTTTGCGAATTGCGCAAATTTCCAATATGAAAATAAAAAAAGACGCGACATCACGTGTAATAATAATTGAAAGAAAATTTCAATTGATTAATACCCAGCACTCGAAGCAATACTTGGTACATTTAAAAAATTAAGTAGTTGAGTTAATGAGATTACTTGAACGAACAAAATTCATTTGTTGAAGCAAGCGTTTAGTCGATCGAACGAACTATATAGTTGCTGTGATGAGAGTTATCAATTGATTCAATGACTAGGACTTGATCGGTAACTGTATCAGCGCAACTTATTGTCGCACTAACGTGGCGTGTGTTCAATAGATTCGTTCAATAAATATTTCTCTGAAAGCCGGTGGCTGCCGACTTGTCGATTCTGCTGCTTCTTTTTTCTCAGCGTATCCGGTTATTTCATGCGATTCAATCCAGAACTCTCCCCTTTAGTTTATCTGACAGCAATATTCAGTGAACACATTTGCATAAACGCGACGTTTCAGCCGTTTACTCTGATATTTAGTTGAAACTGTAGAATCCACTTAGCGCGATCCCCCTAATTACTCCGAGCGAAGTGTCGTGTCCCTGTTTTAACGGTGCTGGTTTTACGCAGCCCGGCGTCAGAGCCGCCGTCAAGGTCCTGAAAGTAGATAGACGACGTGTGACGCGAGTGGGTTTCCTCGATCGTCGGCGGGAGATTCTCCACGCCGGGACGACTCGGCGCGAATCGAATGCGAGGCGGTGTCGACGACGACGGTGAAGAGGGAAAGAAGGATAGAATTTCGCTCTCCCGTCGAGGGGGTGATTTCGAGGTCGAGGGCTGTCGACCGACCCCAGCCGATCAATATAGCTACAGGTGTCCGAAAGTATCAGTGTGTCGATTTTTATTCTTGAAAAAGACATCGGGGATGCGAGCGCGTTCGTGCGGGACACGTCCCCCCCGCCCTCGCGCGAGACGTTTCATGTGTAGAGCTCCCTTGTAAAAATAGGCACTACCACCACGCTGTAATATTTAAATCGCGCGCATACAACGTGCACGTACCGGGGTATACCAGCAAATTCAGCCCTTTTATAAAAAGCCCAGCTTTCTCTTTTTTTATAAAACGTTGCCCGTTTTACGTTGCGAGCGTTTTATAAAAGGCTTTCTTTTTTTTATAAAATGACTGAATTTATAGGGATGCCGCAACTTTTTAACGTCACGTCATTGATTAACCCGGATACTATTTTCCTAACCAGAATATCGAGGGAAAATTGGCGACACTCTCGACTTTGCTTTCTGGCATTTCGATCAGATCGGATACAACTTTGTCGTTCGCTCAAACTTAAATAAATTGTATCTCTTCGCAACCTTATTTATCACATACACGCTCAATAGCTTTGAAAAAGTTTTGTAATAACTAATCGGAATTAGCCTTATGCGAATAAGAGAGAAATGAGGAAGGGTGAAAAGAAAAGGAAACAAATCAACACCGGCGACTCGCGATCAATTTAACTACAGGTGTTTGAAATTACGAACACGCGAGTATTATGTTATGTACTATGTGTGTTCCGCTTATTTGGTTCGAGAAGATTGCACACCAGGTGGGCGTATGAAGAAGGTAAGGCCTGAGTCAGCGAAGAAAAAAAGAACTAAAAGATGTCAGTCACGTTCCCTAATGCCCGGCGACGTTCGTGTTTCTAAAAGCAACAATTTTTAATTTATCCAGCTGTTTCACATATTTGTATAACTCACCCCGGCAACGTTCCCCGGTAATTCAGTTTCTCGTCGCTAACGAGAAACACATTTTGCGCCCGTAAAAGCGGAAAATTGAACCTTTTAGTAGGGAGAGAAAGAGAGAGAGAAAGAGAGTGAGAGTGAGAGAGAGAGTGAGAGAGAGAAAGAGTGAGAGAGAGAAGACTAATTATAAATTTCAAAGTCTATTTAACAATCACACATATGCAGAGGAAGTAGCGGAATGTGTGTGGCCCCATTTCTGAAATATTATTACATCGCAGTATTATACTATAACATTTCGGCGCGAACGAGCGACCAGAATACGAGCGTTAACGCCGTTACGTTATAGTACAATGTATGTGCACGCATGGATAATATATGCGAATAATATATGCGGCAGTGATGTAATTATTATAACGGCGCGTGGACTACTTTAGCTCCACGGTGCGTTATTGTCAACGCCACTGCCGCGCAGGATGCAACAAGGTCGCCGAGTGGCCCAGTTTCGCATTTCAAGGCGCACGATGATTACTTATTCCCCTCGGAGCGCCGATCGATACCCTTCGCGGCCGGACAGCAGAGAGAGCCTCATCTCATCTCGCCAAATGGAGAGATTCTTCCCCGTCGGCCGCGTCATCGGCATCGTCGATCGATCACGACTTCGATCGCAAAATAATCGGGACGCGCGCCCCGGACATGGACTCGTCATGAGCGCGCCCTGCACCGCCCCGCGTTAATTTTCGCGCGATCAATCGTCGACGCGAATCGCATTCGCGCCGGAATCGCTCTCTCACGCGGAATTTGGGGTGTGTTATCCGTCAGCCGACACTCGCCGGATATTTATGTGACTAGAAGCGCGCGCGCTCCTAAATCACACGGCGGCTTCTAAAGAGGTGGGATTTGCAGAAAAGTTTTCGACAAACTCTCTGCCAAAATAGCAAGGGCGTTTCATTTAAAATGCCCGCGGGAGGATAATGTATTCTCGCTTACGTTCATCGTGGATTACGCAAACGACGATTTATTCTAATTGCGCGTATAATAAATGCGCGTGGCGACTTGATGGCAGTTGAAAAGTAATGGGAGAGATGGGTCGAGACTCTGTCAGGCGTATCATCGGATAACTTAATCCTCTCGTAAATTGAAGACACTAGCGATTTCATAATCTCTGAATTTGGTACGCGGAGAAAATTGTCATGGTTGCTACAACCACATTCTCTATAGTTAGGAAACAAATTTATATAAATTCAAGTTAAATAGATTGCATTAAAAATTGTTGTCGTCATGTGAGCATCTATACAGTTTTTATTTCTTATAATATATAATGTTCAATTAGTATATCCTCATATATACATTCTGAAAACTCTGATTCTGACAAAAAAATATCTAAAAAATAAAGAATATTTATGCAGTGGATACTCTAATGGCATATTTATACTTAAATCTAAAGTCTTGTATCTGAATAGAATAAATAGTTGCTTTTATGAAAAGCAACGAAGCAAAATATATATATATATATATATATATATATATATATATATATATATATATATATAT
>NW_022639494.1:70360-80942 GCF_010583005.1 Odontomachus brunneus | reverse complement strand
ATATATATATATATATATATATATATATATATATATATATATATATATATATATCGTCTCATTTGAAAAAAATTTGTTCTTTCAATGTAAAAATATAAATATGTTATTAGTACTCGTCGAATAAATATTTCTTATTTTTTAGATATTTCTTTTATCAATGTAGAGTTTTGTTGCGCCATATAGTATTGAAAATTCTACTCAAATGTGTGTGTGTGTGTGTGTGTGTCACTTTCAGACTATTGATTTCCATAATTCTTTTGTATGCGAAAAATAACATTAATATCTTGTTACGGCAACTATATTCAGCCAAATAATATTCTTAGATCATTACTCTAAATTCTTTCTCATCGATAAAAAAAAGAGTCCAGATAAGGGCCTTAATGTTTTCTCTGTGTAATTTATAAACTAATGTACGGTAGAGAATTTCGTCGTGTTTGCTGCAAGTTTTTCGTGGCAAGTATTCGAAGGGCAATAATCGCGGTTAATGTAATTATTAAGACAATATGTTTTCTCAAACAACGCTATGCATAAAGAGTAGAGGAATGGAAGAACCCATCTTTCCGGACCAGCGGAGGATAAAAGTATAAAGGATCCCTCTAGCTGGCTCCGATGATCTTAATGAACGCATAATCTTTCGTTTATTCACGAAGACAATGCGAAAGATCGTGTTTGGTAAAATGAATACTGTCTTTCGAGAGTCGAGTGTTTTTATATTTATACACAGAGAAAACAAGTTTGGTTGGGTGAACCAATTTCTGATGAAATATGAACTATTCAGAAATTCCGCGATTAAGATTAGCGATTAGAATTATGTTTCAGTTAATCAGGAATCTTGGCAATTTGGACTGAATTCTGATCATTTTAATCGGAATTTCTGAATCGTTCATATTTCATCAAGAAATTAGATAGCTCAACCTTTCTTTTCATACAAAACTGAGAGAATTATTGCTCGGAATATCTTCCAACTGTGTGCAGAAAATGCACGGCGGCACTAAGGTTAAATCTCGTTAAGAGGTATAATTGGTACAGTTATTGCTAGCTTTCGCATAATCAAACATTTCGGCGATATGCTGAAGTTTCGCCTACAAAAAATTTCGTTTAACTAACAAACAAAAACCGATATGCAGATTTTTTTGCTTTTCACTGCGATACATAAATTTACCACGCTTTTGCCGAAAAGATATTTCCCGAGCGTAAAACTATTATTTACAAAACTGGTTGGATAAAATAATGTTGATGAAAATGGATGATAATTCCACCTCGTTACTTTTAATTAATCGCAGAATTGCTGACAGACTGAGCGATGTATAGGGGATGGTAATTACAGCGTCAACGATTAATTGAAGTAATAACGAGCAGCTGTAATTCGCCTGCAGAGCGCCCGTGATAATTCGTATTAGACCGACGTTATTAATAACAATACGTGATGGAGCACTCGACTTTTAAATTAAAAGAAAGAGTTGCGCGCTCATTTCGTCATACATTATGATTTCGCAGCGATAGATATCCACCATTCTCATCTCTGACAAATTGTCTAGAGAGAGAGAGAGAGAGAGAGAGAGAGAGAGAGAGAGAGAGAGATTGAGAGAGAATGGAAGAAAGACTAGGAGAAACTGGGAGAGATTGAGAGAGACTGAAAGAAACTGGGAGAAACCCAGAGAGACTGCGAGAGATTGAGAGAGAGGAAGAGGGGAACACAGAAAAAAGACGATCCAATGCGTTTAATTTTCTTTTCAAGCGTGTTTCAACGTTTCGTCAACCACAACCACTTGTTCTCGCTCGCCGTTTGTTTTTAATGCACTCGGCGTCGCGATAATTGCGTTTTTATTCGACTTAATCCCGACTCCCAACGTGTAATTGATGTCCTAAGAACTGGACTCGCGAGAGGTGCGCCGCGCGTGCTGATGAGCGAGGGAAATAGAAGAGACCGCGCGTGATCGCGCGTATGTCCCAGTTGAGGAAAACTGGGTCAACCGGTGACCCTATTGCGGTAAATAACCGGGCCGAGATGCACACCCAGCATCGGAAATTGCCGCGATAATTTTCCGGAATGGTCTAATGAACGAAGGGACGAGACGATGACAGATCACGAGCCGCAACTCTTGCGAACTCGTTGACGAAGAAGAAAAGACGGAAAAGGTCAAGCGGAAGATAAATATAAAGAGGCCGAGTGGGAGAACGTGTGCGACGTGCGTAATAGATCGATAGACTATAATCAAGTAATGCGTTAATGAATACATTATTAAGAAACACTCTGAAGGGAGCTCAACTTCATTCTGCAGTGTTAATCATTGTTTCCAGGCGCTATGGTTGATTAGAACATTATTTTATTCATTTTCCTTCTCGAGATAGTTATTCTACCTAAATTTATATTGTCAATTTAAAGCTGATATTCAGGGTTTCACTTGGTGTTTAGTGGACCACGTGCACGAAGAAAATACTTTCGTAAAAATTACGACAAAACTTTTTAATCTCGGCCTATATAGAAATTATTATATATTTGGTTAGAAATGTCATGTTACGCGCGTCTAACCTTTTGCTGCAAAATTATTGCAATTAATTGAATATTTTCTATATCGTATATTCGGTAAAATCCTCAAATTTACTATTTCCATAGTAATTTATACTGTTCAATTTTACAAAAAAACATTATAAAATGAGGTATAATCCTAATGTAATTTCTACTACAATATTTTTCCCGTATGGTTGAGCGATCAGCTGACTAGGACCGGGCAATTTAACCGCGTTACGTAAGAAGGATGCGGCCTTGCCCCCACTTTCGCGTTGTCAGCTGACCGCTCGTCCACGCGGTCATTCAACCTGTTTCACGCGCGCGATATACAATCAGCGCTCCTTGATTAACGAGCCTATCAAAACTTTAAAGCAATGTTAAGGAATTAAAGTCGATTAAAATATTTCTTTAATTAAAATAATAGGCAAGTCAATAATATCAAAATTAGCCAATATCGTCGTGTATAAAGTCACAAATAATTTCAGCAATCGATTAAGTTATTCATTATTTTATATATAATATATACGATTGATTAATTCCAACGATGGATTTGTCGATTATTTTGGTCAACTACACTTCAATCGATTATAATGCCCAATACTGCTTTAGAGAGTCGTAAGTCGCGACTGAGTTGACGCAGAAACGTGAAACGAAAGTCGATCCTTTTGATATGTAATCTTACGCGAGACCGTTTCTTTTTTATTATTTGATTGAGTATCTACAAAGCTTTTTTCCAGTCTGCTGTTTTTCTCTTTCCTTTCCTCTTTTGTTGTCCATTCAGAGGACAATCGCGGTGCTAAATTGAACGCAATAAGTTCCGCGTTGAAATTTGGGTTCTATCTTAATTCTGCAAATCCCATCGATCTTTAGGAACTTCTGTGTATCGATAAAAATTGAAATTTAGGATTCGATACAATAATAACAGAAATGAATAGACAATAATAGATTCGAGATGGAATCCGCGAAGTGTTTCGATAATGTCGATTTTGCTGCGATCACTGGACCTCGGTTGTGTTAACAATTGTCCAAGAAACTGCGGGATTACAACGCGAAAATCCCCATCGATCGGTCGGAATATGTGACCACTCCATTTATTTCTGTCATTGCTGTTACGGCGCGACGTCGCCGGTTACATGATCTCAGCGCTCAAATGTCAGAGATCAGAGTCGCGATGTCGCGGCGGTAATTTACAGAGTTAATTCGGCTAACGGAATATATTATATGTATGGGCACAACGGTTATGTAATATCACAAGCCCCGGCGTACGTGCCGTGGCTCTCAACCTCCCTCGACCCCGTAAATTCGATGTGGCGTGGCGCAATAAGCCGCGCGGAAAATCTACGCGTTTGAGATATTCGGAGGACAAAGATCCGCTCGACCGTTCCGCCGCGACAATACGTTTTCACGGCGGCGAATGATAAATTCACGGCCGTGCTCATTTACAAAAGCCGCGCCCGTTTACCTGACCCCCAAAGATCGTAGATCTCGCAGAAAATGGAGCGCATCCCTTATTCGAGTCAGCGTGAAATATATTTGCGTAGAACATAAGATACGCATGTGAAACGCTCGTTACACGGAAGAAAGCCTCTCAGTTATCGGAACGAAAGCACGTTTGCTGTTTGATGATCGAACAGTTATCGTTGTAAATCATTTCTGATCTTAACAAATATATGTTATCTTAGGTATAAATCACATTGTTTTTATTTGTTTAGGTTTAGATTAAATTAAATTAAATTAGGTTTGTTATGTCTCCATTACAAAACTATTGCTTAGAGCAGCAAATTGGATGTATTCAAATCAATTAGCCGTTAGTTATGCAAGAATAATCCAACCCACAAAATAATGATTTTTGAGTTCATGCTACCAGTGGACAGTCCACGCATCTTTCTATATAAGATAAAAAAGATCCAAACTTTATGGACGTCTAAAATTGATTAAAAAATAGCTTTCATCTCTTCTATTTTTTATTTTTATTAGTTACGTCTTTTTTTATCAATTTTAAGGGTTAAGCTAGTCTATGAATATTTCTAAAAGAGAAGAAAATTGATCACTCTTGACTTCTCCGAACGGTTGCGAAGAACTTTAGTAGAATTATTTGTACTTTTTAAATCATATATCAAATTTTCATCCTCATTTTTCTCAAAACATACTTCATGTGAATTTGATTATTTTTGCATAACTACGGCCATATTTGTTTCCATTACGGAGTTACTTGCTATCAACAAACCATTTGTTACGGATATTTAAATTTGCAAAACTTTTTCTCTCAGTATAATGACGCGGTAGTCTCTATTATTAAGAAGCTCTCATTGACAGTACAGTCGTGTATTTTCCTTAATGGTGGGCTTTAGAAAGCAAGCTTCCTTCAGCGCGATATGTATGCCTGTGGCGATGATTTCTTTTTCTTCTATCTCCCTCTCCTCTTCTTGCTTTTTCTTTTCTCTCTCTCTCTCTCTCTCTCTCTCTCTCTTTCTTTCTTTCTGTTTTAATCATGCGCTGCTCGACACACAAATAATAGTCACGTTTTCACTGCCCGATGCACAGCACCTCCTTTCTTCAAATCAACGGTATGATTATTGAGCTGCGCAACGCGAAAAAATGTAGAGTCTCGCTCGACGTGATTTCAATAGCGGTAACTCGAAACATACGGCTGATATTTTCTTTTGTACTCGCCCGTTCTGTTAAATACTGCAGATATGTTTTCCCTTTTTTATTACGCGTACTGAATGCAATTGTGCAATTATTCTTTTCTAAACATCGCAGAGGAATTCATTGCGAATACAATCAAAGCGAGTGCCGAATTAAATAATGCAAGGAATCGATTGAATTATTCAAGTTCTGCTTGTGTGTACAGTATTGTTATATTAAATCAGTGTATCGGTGATCTCAAGCGAATACCGTATAAATTCTTCGTTCGTGCGTTTAATACACGTATGAAATACGTGTCGCGTACTGTAACGCAAACAATTTTACGCTAATCCGGAATTGCAGCAATGGTTAATTCAATAAGCGCCCGTAAAGTAGTATTTATTACGTCATTTAGTTTTGCGCCTGTATACATATAATCGATCGTGTAACCTGATTAAAATGCAAGCAATTTCGACCACCACCACCAACAACGAAATCCACGTGGCAATCGGTACGAAAAATACGCGCTACTGGACTGGATTAACGCGGGAATTCCGGCCATAACCCAGCAAATTCGACGCCAAAATGGCGAAACCGATGCTCAGATACGTAAGTTTGGCGACCCTGATGCTAGGCGTAAAAATTTGATCGGCCATCAACCCTCAAGAGGCCGATAGCGATACATATCGTCGACCATGATCTAAATCCGAGGGGTTTTATTAATTCACGGCGCACATTCCTTCCTTGTTTACAGAACGTTAACCTCAACTACGGACGACCTCGTTAAACTGCGAGCGCACGCGATTACGATTTGTCTGGTGCGTCCATCAGATTCGCATTCAGCGACTTATCTTAAAAAAAAAGGAAATAAATAAACGAAAGTTAAATTACTCCGCGATACGGCAACGGCGCGCAATCTCTTGGAGAGGATTGCAAACGTCGGGTCATTAATTATGCACTTTATCTGCATTGGTTCTCTGTGAGGATGCAAATTACGTTCCCCACAAAAGTGGGAGGAGGAATAACTTCAAGTCCTCTTGTATCGTATTTTTTAATGCAATTTTAGAGATGAGCAGACTTCTCTGTGCATATATACGTTTTGGAGGAAAGGTAAAAGAGAGAGAGAGAGAGAGAGAGAGAGAGAGAGAGAGAGAGAGAGAAAAAATTACAGAGAGAAAAATTACAGAGACTCGTGTCTTTACATTTTGACTACACAATTTTGACGAATTAAGTAAATGTCAAATCGTTTTAGTATTAAATATTTTTTGGAATTAAAAAAGAAAGAGACAGAAGGAAAAAAAAAGAAAGAGAGAGATGATACCGTCACTATGAAAAATAAATTTGCAAAATTATATTGCGAGAGAAAATACATTGAAATCGTATTAAGCGGGAAATTATTCCGCTTGAAAATTAGGTCGCCGCTATTTCGCGATTGTACTTTACGGCATAATCGTCATATTATCAATCATACGTGTGCGTAACACCAGATGCTACAGCGGACGCTCATCAAACATTTATTATTGTCTCATTAACGGCGGATGTAAAGCGCACGATACAAAGCAATTACACGTGCGAAACGCGGACGCGTAATAGTCGACGGGTGAGTCGCGGACAGAAAAAAATCGATGTAAGGGCACTTCGTTCGCCAAGTATATCGCGCGAATACTCGCCGCCATAAAAGAGAACCATCCGCCGATTTCACCTCTTTCCCATTTCCTCTTTTTTTCCGCTGCCTCGCCGGCGAAGTCGGTACGCAATATCTCGCTTTTTCAAGTAGCACGTTCCGGGCATTAGATCGAGTATAAACCAATTATGAAATCGTGATTGCGCCGATTGTTACCAATAGAACGCGACAAAAACTCGATTGCCGGGAAAATCTACTGTTCAGCCTTGCGAGAATCGGCCTTTGTCATTATTGAGATTCCTGGAAAATGCTTATCCTCCTTTTTCTGCACCGGCATGGAATATACACGCGAGCGCTCGCGGTTATCTGAAAGAAATATTCAGATATTTCGCATGTTCCCTTGCTATAACTATTTTTGCACATTAAAAAAAACAGAAAATACACGTACAGAACGTAAAATCGTGTGCGAACGATAGAGGATGTGCCGCGGGAAATAAAAAATTCGAAAAATTAATTTCGAGACAAGCGCAATTCTCTGGAATAACGCTATTCGTCAAAAGCCGACAGATTTCGACGGGAGATTGCGCGGATTAACCGTCGTAATGCGCGATTTACGCACGACGAGTGACGACGGGAAACGTTTACGAGGTAGTTTCGCGAACAAGGCTGCGTAAAACTTTGGAAGTAACCCCGTTGACTAAGTTTGCATCGAATGGCGTTACGCGCGAGCGCGGTGTCCTGTCCATTTTATGCACGAATAAAACCGCACAATTCGAGCGTGGGCTGTAGCAGCCATTCGATAATATTACGGTAAAAAGGGAATTTCGAGACATGCAGTTAACACACTTCCTTTGTAGGATAATCGCCGGAGCGCTCCGAGGATAGGAACGCAAATCGATACACGTATTCATCTCCGTGTGCTATATCGTGTGTAAACTTTTAGACAAATCCGTATATCGGATGTCCGCTGCACCAGGAGTCAACGTGAGACTCGCGATCACAGAGCGCGTCGAATAATTCGTAAATCGTTTCTCGAACGCGTTCGCGTTAGTGAATTATAAGTAGAAGGTCAATCAAGATAATCAAGAGATAATATAAAATTTATTGTTATTTTTAAGATTATTAATTTATTTTATATTAATTACCATTTATATTAATTACATTTAAATTAATTATATTTATATTAATTATATTTTATATTAATTACCAAATTTATACGGAGCATAACTTTTGGGTCATGATTATAAAACTTGGGAGATAATGTAAAATTTTCGATTGTGAATTGTTTATCTAAAGATTATACATTTAATTTATTTTTTATACATTAGTTACAAAATTGATATAAAATTAATTTGCATTATACGTTGCGCGAGTTGCATTTTCTACTCCGAGCTTAAAATATAATGTAGTACAGCGTCATTCATATAGATTACTCTTTGAAGTTTTTGAACAACAACAACCCCTGAATAAATCTCAATGTCTTAACCTTATTTTATGTTCAAACTCAAAGATGTATTCACCATTTTGCCGTGAGATATAGGTTATTTACGTGACAAGTTCAGTTCAGTGTTTCGTATCGTAATTAAAAGCATGTATAGCGACAAGATAACGATCGCTATTATTATTCCGCATTTTTTTTCCGCCCACGGAGAGTCGCGTACGAGCGTGGACCGTGTTAAAGTATCGCATCTTTGCAAAATTCACCCATGGCCACGTTAATTAACTCCCACACACAATCAGGAACGACACTTCGGCCACAAGAGGGCAAGCCGCAAACCGCCCGCGACAAGTCGCCCACGAAAACCTTAGAAATAGACGAGCATAAACGACGAGCATGCGTGCTTAAATCTTTCCCCAGCCTCGAGTGATAAAAGACTTTGGAAGAACAAAAGGGCACAAAGGTGGGAACGATAGTGTACGTGCGTGTGCGTGCATCTGTTTTGTTGTTAAAGGTAAAACGAAGAGCACGAACGTGCGGCTCATCCCTCCGCGTCGCGATATCCATCGCGATGCTTTCAGAAAAATTGCGCGAGGCGATGCCTGCCCGAAGTAATCACCCAGTCCTAGTCAAGAGAGAAGGAGAGAATGCGAATGGTCGAGGGGGTGATGTGCGAAATGCCAACAGGCGATGTTGGCCACGTGTCATAGCTTTTTACGTACGAATGTTCGCCGGCAAAGAATGCGAAACAACGACGAGATAGAAGAGCCAGCGAACGAGAAAGCGAAAACTGTCGTGATACAAGAGACGCTTGCGCCAACGGTAAGCTCCCAACGTCGAATTCAGCGAAATTCATTTACGCGCTCTTTCTCTCTCTCTGTCTCTCTTTCTCTTCTTCTCTCCTTTTCTCTCTCTCACTCCCATTTTCCCTCTTTTTTTCTCTTTAATTCTCTCGGTGCACATCGAGCGTTTGAATACCTCGATATAATCCCGTTAAATGTCTGTGCGCGCGTGACGTCAAATGATTGACTTCAACTTCAATTTTCCGGCCGTGCTAAATTTTCACGAGACCCGTCGAATTTCGCGATATGGCGCGGTGCAACGCGAGTTTATGTCCGCGCACGTACTTGGAATACATCTTCCTATTGTAATTCGATTTGCAATGTACACGAAACATATTTGTTCCGGGAAATACACGCTCTAGGCAGTTATACTAGTTGGAGTTTGGATTCGTGCCCAGAATAAATTTCGTTGCTATTTTCATTGGCTCATGACGAACAAATGCGAGAACCGAGACACGCAGATTGCCGGTAATATTTCACAGTGATCCGAGGAATGTGCGCGATGTAATATTTCACGATCGCAATGTGGAATTGACCGTTGAAAGAATTCGACCTGCGCGAATTGTCTATGTTTAGGCAGCGTCCGTATTCAGGAAAATATCAAGCATTCGTGTTTGATTCGCAAATGCATTAAAAATTGATCTCAAATTTCGATTGCAACGTGGCAGCAGCGCGAGTTGCTCATGGAAAATACACTCGTGTAATGTACGCGACAAGTCAAGCGAGACGACAGCCGAAGAATGGTCGGGCTATGCCCCGGAACTCGAATGCTCCTCGAAAGCGACGTATTCGCACGGAGACTCGTTGACTTTTGGACGATGACACCCCGACCCTGACCTTCTTACCCGCGGTAGAGCTTAAAAACGAGTGAGAACACCCGTGGTGAGATTTGTGGCGTTGTTTGCCATTCGACTGACCCCGTTTCGCGTAGATAAATCGCGCACTATTCTTCGTGGTCCCCTCAGAGAGGCTTGCTTGAACATTATCATCGTCAACGACTCGACTTTCAAAGCGACTTTTAACCATCCCACAACGCGAATCTTCCAGTCTTTTCGTAGTCGCACCGGCTCTTTTGAAAGACATTCTTTCGCACCTTTTTTATTCGCGTGTTTCTTGATTCCGCGAGAAGAGGGTGAGAAGAGGGATGACAGAGGGATAGGTTTACTTCAACTCTAGGGTGAATCCCCTTGAAGGTTTCATACAATACGTACAAACAAACGTACAGATTAAATGACTAAAATTAGACAAATAATATAGATCACAGATAATGAATTAATAATAAATGAAAAGAGAAGAAAAAGAGAGAATATAAGAATATTTATAAAACATAGTGAATTTTTTTAAGCAAAAGAGAGAGAGAGAGAGCATAATCGGATGATTACACAGAATATAACAGCCGCGAATTATTTTGAAATTAAATTTCATTAATATAGGATAAGAATTTCAGAAACAATCTTATTTCCGTCTTCTAAAAGCAACGGCAACAAGCATACTCTCTCTCTCTCTCTCTCTCTCTCTCTCTCTCTCTCTCTCTCTCT
>NW_022639494.1:65063-70290 GCF_010583005.1 Odontomachus brunneus | reverse complement strand
CTCTCTCTCTCTCTCTCTCTCTCTCTCTCTCTCTCTCTCTCTCTCTCTCTCTGGTACTCGCCGAGTACTCGCAACTAAGCGGGAAAATATGAAGGGCAACACAAACACAAACACGTGTTGGCAAAGTTGGCGCAGTTTGCAAAGGCCACTTGCTCCGCCAACTATTCGTGCTTAAACGGAGAACGCGCAGCGGTTACGCGCAACGAAAGACTTCCCCGACGATTACTCGCTTGGTGAAGTTTCAGAAAATACCACTGGCACGAAACGAGGTACAAATTATAGTGATGTTTACCACTTGACAGACACCGTTCAGGCCAGAGCAGCTGGCTCGCTCGACCTCATTCCCGCGCAGCATTCTCGATACTAACGCGAGAAAGTATACCTCCGTGGTTTTTAATATACGCAGATAACGCGAGATTATACCGGGCCCGCCTCGCACAAACACATGATAAGTCCGTAACGAGTAAAGTTCGCCTCGAGCGTAAAGTCGTATCTAAAATGAAGCTTGCGAATTATAGACTTTGCCGATTTCGTCGTAGTGCGCTTCCTCTGCGGTTCGCCTTCAGGAATCGATCCCGCTTGTTTGATTCACGCGAGAGCAAAATGCTATTCTTAGGCGTGAACGCAATCGTGCGACTTTGTGCAGTCTCCGAGATCGTGAGGAAATATCGCAAAGGACTCGACTAGAAAATCGATCCTATGGGCATTGATCGAGTTAATCCCAAGCAATCATTTGGTCTATATAACCCGGCTAAAAATGTATCCAGTGGTCAAGTTGATCCTAATCAGTTATTTGGCTTGTACAAAATGATCTGGTCCTAATAAGTCATGCAACGTAGCATGGCAATTAGAATAATAAGTATAACTTATAAATTAGAATATAAGTATTACTTCTTAATAATAAGTATTATTAATAATTAAAACCTGATAACATCACTTTAATACAAACCGGATAACTGACTGGGATCTACCTGATCAGGAGAGTGGAGTCATTTCGAAAAATTTCGCGAGAACAAAAGAGCTACATACAGCATCAGTGTTTAAGAGATGGGTAAGCGATATCCGGCTTGTTTTGGACGTCTAGAATGTCTCTAAAATGTATTTCAGAGCCTTGTATTGTTCAAGGAGAGAATGAGTCCGATATTCGCTCGAAAGTCGGTCGCAGCGACATGTCTTCGACAGTTTTCGTCGAACTTACCTTCGCGACCGTGAATATCCAACACCTCGTTTCCGAAGAACATCCGCCGCGAGTCTCGAGAGCGGCAAACATCCCGGCTGTTTTCGTACACGCGCTGAGGCTGACGCAGGAACCGTTAGCAAAGTCGCTTTTCAGGTCGACGGGAATTCCTGTGAAGTTCCGCTCGCGCAATCCCGAGGGTACAGGTGAACGGCGAGTTCTCAAGCGGATCGCGACGGTGAAAGGCAATTTGCGAGATGAGAAAAGACGGTAACTCAAGCTTCACGGCACGCGCGCGTTATCATGCCTCTCGTTGCTGGCTCGTTGGCATCTCGCCCGAAGGGCTGAGCTCTGCTCTTCGTTGAGTTATTGATTCTCGATGACCACAAAATGGTGCGCGTTAACGCTTATTACAGTCGTTTATTGACTTCTCCAACGAGAGCAGCCGCCTCGAAAATTTGACCACGATAGAGCTAATAACGCAACTTTTGCGTTTCGACATAGTTAAGTATTCTGTACGGCCAGCGGCGCTTTCTCTCTCTCTCTCTCCCTCTCTCTCTCTCTCTCTTTGATCAATATCGCCGGTGATGAACAAATTTGCGGATTGTTGTGCAAAGTAACGCGAACGGTGTCGGGCAACGATACTCTGTTGCGGCAAAAATCAGTGCGCTGTCGACAACTTAACCAAATATTCACGGCGTTTTATGCAAGGATCACGGTTTATGAGGCGCAATCGTGAACAAGCAAATTAAATACTCGACATCGCAGTGTTCCATGTTAAGCACACGCGGAATGAAAAGCGCTGGCGAATAGCCGACTGGCGCGCTCGTTAGCTCGAGGCCGGCTATTGTCCGACGATCGCGAACTGTGGTTTTTCGGATTCTTGTTTCAAAATGACCGACAGTCATTTTCACACAGGTTTGCGTGATTGACGTTCCAATTAAAATCACGAGAATGTGATTTTTCAACGGGCGCAGATATCGTGTTTGACGAAATTTCGTTAATTGCGCTTTTATCTAATTCGCTCGCACAGAGCTCGATTGGAATGGAAGCATCGATCGACGGAAGCTCCATCTCGTGAGGATATCGTCCCGCGAGTGAGCAAATCCGAAAGACGCAGGCCGTCGCGCAATATTCCGTCGCGAAACAGTCTATCCGCATCGGGAGCCATATTGCGTTATCGGCTTTGCCCGACTACTATCGAAATCCGCTTCGTTTGCTGAAAGATGCCCGGAGAATGTGCGATAGGGAGCGCGTGAGGCGCGCGCCCTCGTTATTCAGAATCGGGAGAAATTTAAGCGAAAGACGGCGGTATTAAAATCATACTCGCACTATCGCGATATCGTATCGTGGCGTACATCTTGCAAGTTAGGTAACTCCCGTTCTGCTCTCCCGCCATAATTGCAGAGGATCTCGTAAAGAAGTTCCGCTTCTTACGTCGTCGCAATAAAGACTAAAGTGTCGTAATAAAATATTGTAGGGAACAAGAAAAGTTTCCTAGTGTCGTACGACGTTCGCATGTTCGACGCGTTAAAAATGGTTTTATCTAGATGTAGGGAAGTTGAAACTAAAATTCTCTTACTCTCTCACACACACTCTCTCTCTCTATTCGCGCATGATTGAATATCTGAAAAGAGAATTGCATCGTGAATAAAACGAAAAATGGTTGTAATTGTGTCATATATAAATTCGCGCAAAGTAATATTCTGGTCCGGCAATTAAAGTATCGATTTTCCACTTTAGAATTAAAAGTAATTATTCCTGCAATAATTATTTCGCTCATGAGTTACGCTGTAACGCGGGAACATAAGTTCCGTTTACATCCGCATACTATAAACAAACTGCAATGGATTTTATATATATATATATATATATATACAGGGTGTTATCTTTCCTTCGCCCACTAAATATATAGCATCATTCCTCGTGAAAATTTAAATTGAAAAGTACCGAATAAAAATGTCGAGATATCGGTTTACGAAGTACAAGCGACCAAAAAAACAAGATTTTTCGCAAACTATGTCTCGGACGACTAAGTGGATAATAAATCTATTTTCTTCCATTAACTTCAAGCGGATTTCATTTGAATAGATTTTTAATTTAGGGCTTAGCTAAATTAAAGATATGTTATATTAAATGTTGAAAAGTTACTATAAATAAGAACTTGTTTTGATAAAATAGCTCAGGACTTTTCGATTCAGCTTACCATAAAAAAGCTTTAGTGCTATTTAATGGACAGAAAAAAGATAATATCCTGTATATATCTAGAGAGTAAAATACACCCATTTATCACATTAATATGGAACGTAAGCGTACACATGCAATATTCATTTAATGTATTTGTGCGATATTTGTTAAAATGGCGATCAACTCGATTCGGAACAGATCCAGCCGAAGAGGGATTTACGCGACTATAGGGATAGCGCTCATGCGCTGATGGGGGGCGAATTGTTACGCTCATTGTTACGCTGAGCTTCGCGACACGAATGTCGCGGTCACCTTCTCAGAAGTTCTGCAACGAATCGTGTGCGCCAACTTGTTATGCAAATTCGCGTTCGAAAACAGCAGATTCACGGAAAGATGAATTCAAGCGGATTCGGCAGCGCGTCGTCAAGAAAGACGCGATATTACAGAGCGCAGAATGGTCGAAGCGGACATGATCCCGACTACAGTACGCGTCGAGCAGCTACTGAATTGCCCGACTCTCTCGCTGACGTAATTACGATCGTATGCTCGCGTCCGGCCAAGTGCGACGCGAGACAAACCTCCGTTCTAATCCGCAACTAGCAACCTGTTACTTGGTCCCGACGCTCGTCAATTTATGTCACGAGAGATAGCTGTTCGTGATTGACCGCGGAAACCGCCGAGCATCATCCGTCCTGCTCGTCGCTCCTTTGCTTCGTTAGCCTTCTCATTGTCGCACATCTTGCGAATCGACTGCTATTGCATTGAGAAAAAAATGCTTGGTATTTGTAACTATAATCACATAGAGAAATAATTGTGGTCAAGAAAGCCGCTTTTTTGTGAAATTCTAATATAATGTTAGCGATAATAATGCTTGTGTGCATGTTACAACTACCATTTACGTGTTAGATCTACCAAACAATATGGTTGGCGCCAAAAATAATTTTATAATTTTAGTTGGGTCAAACATTTTTTTCCCTCAGTATAACAATGCGGAGCATAGAGCGAATATTATGCCGCCAACCTGTGAGTTTATCCTTGAAAGCTTATCATAGTTCCTCGAATTCTCGTAACGCGTAATCGTTATTTTTTAAAAATATTATTATTGTATAAATGTATAAATTATTGTATAAATGTAATGTGTGTGTGTAAGTGACTGTCAAATATAACTGTATAAAATAAACTGTCGAGATATTATTATTATCATTATTATTATCATTATCATTATGAAAGGTGGACTCAAGAGGGGGATTGTGACGTCTTCAATATGTGCCGCAACTCTTCGCGACTGACATTCTTCGAGATATTCTAAACGCGTTCTGATACTCAAACTTCTATTTTCCTGATTCTGTCTGATTCTACGCTATTACCTTTTGACCGCGAGTCCTAACGAGTTCACACCTGAATATCGATCACCAAAAGTGCGACGCGCCGATAGTTGACGCGCCTCACCGCCACCTTTGCAGGGACTGTGCATAATTTCTCGAATCGAGAGCGTAGTCGCACTTTAAGCAAATTGAGACTTCCTTGACCATTTATCATCGATTAATTAACACAATTGCAAAAATCAACTGTACAAAGCACGACAATGCAAAAACTCTAAAGCACTTCGTAAAATATCGCGTATAACATCGAGCATACTCTCTTTAACCTCGTCGCGATCTAAACCACCAACCCGTTACTCGACCCACGTCCCTCACCCTTGACCTGCACTTGCACCTGAAATCTTGCGGGTGCAGGAAGCTCGCGGTGAGTCGCAGTTAATGCGTCTGGCGAGCGTACATGAGCGCGCACATAGCCTGGACACATCTTTCTCTCTCTTTCTCTCTCTCTCTCTCTCTCTCTCTCTCTCTCTCTCTCTCTCTC
>NW_022639494.1:54595-64089 GCF_010583005.1 Odontomachus brunneus | reverse complement strand
CTCTCTCTCTCTCTCTCTCTCTCTCTCTCTCTCTCTTTCACACTTTCTCTTTTCCAACAATCGATCGCGAGATCGACCGCTCCTAAAGACGTTTCCCTACGAGACACCAACCTGTTACTTGTCGGCAGCGCGAGTTTCCAAGAAGGGAGTGAAGAGGTGCGCGCGAGCCCCTCGAGCGCGCTCTTCGGCTACCTCTCGCACGGATGCACGTGCTCCCACGATACGTCCTGGCACGGGGCACCGGGCCAACTTCTTTCCCCTGACAAAGACCTCTCGCGAGCCCGGAAGGGGTGTGCGCGCCACGAGCGCCCGGAGGGCGCAGGATGGAAGACGATATTCCCGCGTCGAGACGATATCCCGTATTGGTTTGCAGCGAAAAAAGGGGGATGGTTCACCGCGACCTAACCCGGAGCGACCGTATCGTCGGGTAGGCAACCCGGCTTGCACTGCCCGGGTCTGCCGTTTCTCCCACCGGAGGACCGCCGCCACCAACTCACCCCCTATCCCTCTCTCACTCTCTTCCTCGCTCTCGCTATCCTGTTTTCTCGCTCGTGCTGCCTCCCTCTTGTCAATGCGCCGCGACAACCGGCACCCCGCAGCCCCGTGTTCCGTAGCGAACGAACGCGTTCTCCCCCGAAAAAGCCTCTCACCTCTCAACCCCACCTGACGTTGCTCCGTTTTCTCCATCTCGCCGCGCATCCCTCTCCGCAGCCTACAACCGCTCGACGAGCAGCTCAGGGCGCAAGCTCGCGCTCCTTACTCCCTTTGAGGGTTAGGGGCAAGGAGCTTTCGTCTCGCGGCCAATGCAGGACGAAAGGACATCGCGAAGACGTAAGCGTGCGTCGGCCTCTTCAGCCTCCGCGTCTTCAGGTGGACGCACACACAGAAAAACATCGTTTTACTGTTAAGAAAAGCGCGATTACTGTGTTTACTTTCTTTCTTCCAAGTTATCTTTTCAACAAAAAATATTTTTTTGATAATAGTCTTGTGATGTCCTCATCAGGAATTTTGGAAAAGCTCGTTGTGTATTCAAGAAAAGAATTTATTCCCTTTTACAAAAATATTATAAAACTTTATCAAAGAAACAACAAAAACAATAGATTCGATTGCACGGAGTAAGCGAACTGAATTTTTTAAATTTAATATATTCTGGATTAAAATATTAAATTTTCTAGAATACAGAATATATTTTTAAAAAACTTGATATTTATGATGAAGTGAGATGATAAATTTGCGGATATTATGAAATATAACTTACAGCTTAAATGTAACTTTAAATATAAAAACTTGAGATATGTATTTGAATGCAGTGCAAATTTTTCCGTGTGCACGTCGCGTCGAAGGGACTTGGGAAAACTCGCACATCCACCTCGCAATAATTCGCATTGGCGTTCCCGCATTTCGCATTCGATTTCCGAGCGACCTTCGAACTTCCAAGCTTTAATATTGCATTTTGGAATTTAAGCTGTGATTGATTATAAATGCAAAATTGCATTCGTTAATCTCGAGTTGGCTGATCCTTCATTCGAATATAACAAACGTTTTGCGAAGCTAATGCGTGTAAAATGTGCAATTTTATACGTCGCGTTGTTGTTAACTTTGTTTTCGATCATCGATCTCCCTCATCGACGCGAATCTTTGTACGAATAGAAAGCTCGTGCGACTGTAAAATAAAAGTATACTGAAAAAACAGTTTTGTAATATTTACCAAATGCGTTTTACCATACCATTTGGTAAATAGTAACTAATATGGTAAATGTTATCAAATGTTTGGTAATAATTACAAAATTGTAGTAACATTAACTTTCATATAGTAATATTCACCTCTTATGTTTAGTTGATACTATTTCACTAAATGAAGTAATTATAACAGAGGCTGGATAATTATTAACAGAAATTTTTCTCAGTATACCAATGCCTGTGTAGACATGTACCTAATCCTAAACATTCTTATTGTTTTGGTCTTAAAAAATATTAATATTTAAACCTTAGAAAAATATAAATATTTAAATCTTAGACATAAAATATACGTATACAAGTATTGAACATGTATACATCCTGTGTTGAAATGTTCGTATTTAAAGACCAAAGTAATAAGAATGTTCAGGATCAGGAAATTGGTATATTTACTTTAATACTTTTCCATATTTCGTGTGCTCGCGTGTTCACGGCTTTCACGCAATTTATCAGTTATAGCGACACGCGAATGCTCATTTGGGGAACGAGTGAACGGGCGGAGAACATAAATCCGCGTTATCGCTTGAGGCTCAAGAAGACACGTAATCTCTTCGCCGAATTGGAGCGAGGAGAATGCACAAAGAGGAGAGCGACACGCGTAGACGCGGGCTGGAGTAGAGGCGATGTATATAAATCACGAAATTTCGACAACGCCGGAGCATCGAATCGAGTTCCGCATTATTGCCGGATGTGTATGCGAGTCGCGTATGTGAATAGACAACTTGGGCTTCGGGCCGGCGCGCTTAATCGGGACACGGGGAATCGAGTTGCGTCGCTGAATCTTAACTTTATTCGCGATAAATCGCGACATGTCGCGCGCGCTATATGATCCGAGACAGCGGAGTATAATGCTCTTAAAGGCGCAGCTTGCAAATATATCTCTTCGGGCGTAATTCCGTCGAGATAAATCCGCTGCATCGCGGCACAATCGTAGTGAAAACTACATGAGAACGTAGGCAAACGCATCGGGCTGATTAGCCGATTGCGAAAGGGAGCTTTGTGCCCGAGAAAAAAATTCTGCTACGCGCAAGCTCGTCCTCGACAAGTCCTAATCCTCTGGACAAGTTTCCAGTCGAGGTCGCGACGTCCCGAAGAGATACGCGACGTTTTAATCCGCGTTATTGAAATTTTAAACGAATGTCAAAAGTGTCCAGCAATTAGGAACTTCCTCCCGGTATTGTTATTAAAGAAAAACATCTTTCATAATCCGTGTTGCGCTTTTCAAAAACGGGCTTCTTACGTTCGAAATAAATCTCTCCTGAAAAATTTGATCGAACAAACGCCGCTCTCTCCGCAACATTTCCCAGACTCTCATCGAATTGAAGATCACATGAAATCGGGTGAAGGGAACAAGATTTTCTTTCTGTTTACATCACTAAACTTCAATTGACAAGGAGCTGTCCACTTTCCACCTCTCAGAACTACCGGCGAGAAAATATCACCGTCAGATCTATCAAGGGATCCTCTTCCCTCCCCTATCGTCGGACGACGCGCTACACCCTCTGTTATAATCCTCGCGCGTTCCGGCCTCATTATCCACATGAGGACCGCAGGAGAGCCTCAAAGCGGATCATGACGGGACATCGTCAGGACTTGATCGATTTGGCGCGCGCGGAGAGGAAAGCTTTCCTGGCGAAAGCTCAGGTCGGGCTCGTGCCTCGCCAGTGTCTCTGCCCCTCCATTGTCCTGCAGAGCCCCTCCGGTGTCTCCCTCCTCATCCTGCGGCCTCGTCCGAAGGGGTTGCGGCGAGGTCCCCGCGATGCGCAGGCGGCGAACCGCGCGAGTGTTTCGGGACACTTCGGTTATTATAGTCGGAGTGTCAGAATGGAGTGACTTCCGGCTGCGCACGGGAGGGTAGTCGAGGCAGGGAGCGTTTCCAGTGGGAGGGGGTGGGAGAGGGTGTTGTACGGGCGCGGAAAGTTCTGTGGTGAAGGTCCAAGTGAGAGGTTGGCGAAGCGAGCGGCGAGAGAAGTAGACCAACGACGACGACGACGATGATGCTTGTTAACCGGCACAACAAATCGCGGGGGTGTGTGCGAACAGCCGCTCTCTTCTCTCATCGTGTGTGGTAATAGGCAACACGCGACCCTTGCTTCCGTGTACGTTTGGAGCGATCTCAGGCAGATTTCGAGTGGACGGAGCTCTCGGTCTTTACACGGGGTCTGCCCGCATCGTGGAGAGAAATTCACCGTGTATTTCCCGATTTTCGTCAAGCACTCTCGTTCGAATTTCCCGGCAAAATTGGAGCGTATTTTGCGGCAAATTTAAAATGAATTTTTTCGTCGGCTTCTCCGCGTTTCTCTCGAGCGCAAATCGCTTCAAAGCTCTTGGAACCTAGGATCAATGACGTCAGAAGCGGAAGAACGCATGCTGCCACTTTTAAATAAGAAAATACTTGTGTGAAAGAATACTTCACAGATCAGAATGCTCCGAAAACTATCCTTTTCCCTGGATAGTCAATAAATAACCTGAAAATTAACGTGACATGCAACCTTACTGTTTGACCTACCTTTCCTCATGATTTTTCCACGTTAATTTTCAGGCTATTTATCGACTGTCAAGGGAAACAGATGGTTTTCATATTATTCTACAGATCGCTCAGACGATCTCGAGTGTTTCTTTTGTACAGGTATTTTTGTATTTGAGAATGACATGCAAGAATTATTACCGTGAATTTTCTCGCCTCTGACGTCATCAATCCAGGGCTCCGCGGCAATGGCACCAGGAGCTTTAAACGCGAGCGTTTTTTGCAGCAAATATCGCAAAGAATTATTCATCGAGAGGACGTCGAATCGTCGTTTGTCGACCCGCAAATTTACCTTACTCGCGAGAACGCCAGTTAGACGTTCGATTAAACATTCCAAGTCGGCGATTCTTTTTCTTCCTTTTAACATCAGGCGCAGATTGTGCAAGCAGTTTCGCTTCGCGCATACTTTGAGATATTGAAGAACAATCAACTTCTTTAAGAGCGGCACGAAACTCGAAGCGCTCATGGTTCGCGATAGTCTTACTGACCGCCGCTAGTACTTGATCGCGGGAGGAATTTCCATCGAGAAGAATTTCCGGCTTTGCGCCACCTCGGATATATTCACTGCTCAAGTAATTGGGACGGTGCGAGTAATTGTGTTTTTAACAATTTATCCTCCCAACAACTGATAAACGCATGTCGGGGCATCCTACTTTTCGCTACCCCGCGCAAAATTCGCCGGAAAGAACCCGCGCGCTTCAGTCCCTTCATTGTTTCTTGAATTCTGGCTGCGCTGTTAAATTCTTATAATGCGAGATCGCCTTTGAAGTGTTATGAAAACACGGTCATTATTCAACCCGCGAAATCTCACTCAGGAATTTCAAGCCGAAATGCAAACACGCCCGACTTGCTTGTCTTACAGAATACATTTCACGCTCCTCTCGCGCTCCACGCGCGTGCATCCGTTTCGTTATTCGCGAAACGTAGATGGAACCTACGTTTGTTCTATCTACGTAGAGTTCCGGAAAAATTCGCCAAAATAACATTAGATGCGGGGAAAACTTTACGGCCGCACGCGAGCCGTACCTGGGAAACTTCCGAACAGACGACAGTGCGACGCGAGGCGATAAATAATTCCCGCCACGTAAACTGCGGTTATCTTAACGGCACACACATACACAGGGCGAGAGAGCGCATACACGTTTTGCGTCCTCTCGGTCTTTATCTTCGCGCGCGTTAAACACCGCTCTCCATTAATAGAGGAGGCTATTAATCATTGTTCCCCGGGATACACGTAACGTATCGCGCTTTCTGACTGCGAGAGTCCACAATGGACCGACCCCGGTGACGCTCGTGAATTAATCCCCCGTGCGCGGGACTTACGCGAAATGCAGGGCAGTTTATTCGAGCACGCGGTGGCTTTTGTGAGCTCCTCGCGCCGAAGGTAGAAGCGCACTCGATACGCCAACGGATCTCCCGGTACTCGAGAACATACGGTAATAGCTCAACTACGCGCATCGATGCACACGGGACGGACAACGGGCGATTAGCGACACTTACGGCGAGCACGATCGACGCGATCCGCTCTCTGGATGGAGGAAACGGGCCATTGTTTCGCCACTTGCCAGCGCGATCCGCGATCGTGTAAACGTTCGACGACGCGCGGCCGTCCACCATTCACCCACGCAATTCGTCCCGTTAATCAGGGATAACTTCCCGCTGGCCCGTTTGATTTCTCTTCTTCCTCGGGTCAGCGAGACTCGACTTTTGGCAGAAACAATTTTCCCCGGCGCTGGAACTTTTTCCATTAATTCGACGCTACCCGATGGCACGACTTCATCGGTCTTTGATGGAAACCACCGATATTCCAACTTTCAAGGACGCGCATTATCGACAGGAGTCGCGAATAAGCGTTCTTGGAAGCCTTTTCTCGCCACTCGATCGTGGCGATCGTAGTGGCGATCGCGTATTGCGCGTGTTCTCACAAAATCGGCCAAGATATGACGGAGCGCGCTTTCTCGTGCCCGAGTCGACATTTTAGTCCTACACTGAGGGAAAAATGTATGATACTTGGAACTATAAGGCATAGTAAAAAGATTATAGTTAGGAATATTATTTTTATAGTAAATTTCAGCATAATGTTTATAATATTTACAATATAAGCATAGTATAACTGACCCATGTAAAACTTTTACCAAGAATTATAATCATTTGAAATAAAAAATATAATAAGGTTGCAAATATTGAATAGTAAGAGAAATTAACTATTTTATATAGTCAATACAATTGGAATATTTGGAAAATATAGGTACATGTAACTATATTCCCAAAGCGTGCTTTACTATATACACAGAATAATAAGATAGTGACTATAAATCTGTTTTAATTCTGCTATATCTTTATGTTTAGATGAACTATAAATATATGTTTGAGGCCAAAACGAACTGTAAAATATAGTGAGATTATAGTTATTCCAACTATTTTCTTCTCTCAGTGACTTTTGACTTAAACTCTCTAATATCTGATATATATCCTGAAGGATCGGTGTATGCATTTGATATACACGAAAACTGAAGTTTACTCGGAAAAAAAAGATTTGCTAATATATGGACAACTAAAAATATTAGCTGCAGGAGCAAATTTTCTTGCTTTCACAGCAAAGTTATTTAGTTGTAATAGCTAAAAGATTTGCTAATATATATATTTGCTAATATTTTTAGTTGTCCATATATTAACAAATCTTTTTTTCCCGTGAAGCGTCTCCAAATGATAGACAATGCACAAAATGTCACTTGTAGCTTCTAAAGAAGGTCTGTCAGCAAAACTAGTACACGGAAAAGAAAGGCATGATATACCAGAATATTTAGTTGCAAGCGGCATAATTGCGTCGGTTATCTTTATGTGCCCAAGTAGGAATCGTATACGTTTCGCCAGTACGGAAAAATGGCCCGATACTGGGTCGATACCGAAAAGCGGATGTCCGGTTTTGGTACTGGCTCAATACTGAGCCTAATATAAAAAAACTGTATTATTGGTACTGGCTCCATACTAAGGTTAGGTACTAGATAATCGTACCGTACGTATACTGGGGCGTTACCGAAAAGTGTTTGTCGTTTTTGGTAGTGGCCCAGTATTAAAAAGGCTGTATTATTGGTAATACAATACAAATACAATATAAAGCTAATACAATATAAGGCTGTATTATTGGCCCTGTTCGTAGAATCAGTATCAGATACCCAAATAAGAATCGTATACAATCTGCCAATAAAGGATATTGGGCCAGTATTGTGTCGGTACCAAAAAACGGACGATACCAATGTCCTTTATGAGAAAATGGAAGAAATTATTAACGCGAAACTTAAATAGCTTAGTGGTAAGAACGCTTGCCTTGACAAGCGGAAGACTCGAGTTCGATTCCAGCCGTCGCCCCAAAGATTTTTTTTCTCATATGACTATTAAAAATAGACAAAATATAGGTACAAAGATAGTACAGGTACAAAAGAGAGACAGCCCGGCCATGGTCTGATCTTTCTTTCCGTACTATATAGTTGTAATATTAACAATTGTACAAATAATAAAAATCACTAGTAATCGATACTGGCCCAGTACTGGGAATAGGTACTTCCCCAGTGCTAGGAATCAATAGTTTTTTTATACTGATACAGTACTAATTTTCGGTACTGTGACAGTATTGTTTTCCGATACTGGCCCTTTTCTATCATCCCTGTATTACACCAATACTAAACCTGTACTGGTACTATGCCAGTAACGTTTATTATAAATCGGTATTAAGCCACTTTGATGCCAGTAGTAAATTCCTACTTGGGTTAATATGGCTTCTATGATTGATATGGCTCAGTTACTTTAATACATCAATGTAGTTACGCGTGAATCTGGTTGTGACAACCAGAAATCGATTGGACTGACCTTTACTATGGATGGATATATTCTGACTGGAGCAACCAAATATCGTCGTTATTTCTCAGCAATTGCTTTGTCGTGGTTACAGCAATCACACAACTAGTTGTCCCGTATTTCATTATTAATCTGATTGGCACAATCAAATTTATGTATGGGCCAACTATACTGTTTTTTCCGTGTTTTAAGTGGAATCAAAAGAAGTTTTCAGTCTTCAGATGATAAGAATATACGTCGAGTGGAATATTGAAGTTGAAAGGGTCGTAAGTGGGATCAAAATTTCGAAGCAAAGTCAATCGCGAATTCGATTCGATGCACGGGTTAGCGCGAAGTGTAACTTCGTCGGAGGCACCTCAGTACCGAGAGAGAAAGAGAGAGAGAGAGAGAGAGATCCACGTCGTCGACTCAGCAGTTATATAACAATTTCAGCGGGATCGGCGTGATGATCCGCGCGAGATTACGCGGACAGAAGACGCGTGGGCGATCCTCGGAAATTTAATCGGAAAATTCGGCCTCGTCGTTTTCCTTTAATCCTCGTGCAAACTGATCGCAAAACTTCGTACGTGCTTCACAGCGAATTTTCCAGGCATGCGCGCGTGCGCACTGCCGGAAGACGGAGTTACGTATTATCGTCGTCGCGAATTAATTATACACGCTTGACGATTATGTGCGAGCGCAACCTCGCCGGGCGCTTATTAATATTTGAATAGAATTTTGCAGTTAAATATTATTCCGGCTACGTACGCTTGGTTTATTTTGCCTGAATTATTTCATAATTATGTTACGCTAGTGTAACTTCCTAGTCTCCCTCTCTGTCGCTCTATCTGTCTCTCTATGTCCTCTTCTCTCTCTCTCTCTCTCTCTTTCTATGTGTATATATGTGTATCCTGTCCACTATGCAAATTCAACTGCGAGCTTCAAAACGCGACGGCGACTATTTATTCCACGTCTAAAAGCTCCCGATATTCCCGCGTGTGCGTTCACAGGCACACGTATGCATTTTATACACAACGACACGGCCGACCTTTTCACGCAGCGACGGCGACGGCAGAGGACCGAATTTTTTTCCCGACCGACTCCGCCAAGTCTGTTTTCAGCGAACCCGTGCCTCGGCTCGTGCAACCGGCATTTTTTTCACGCACCGACGATGCGAGTGCATCACGGAGAAGGAACGAGGGGATACGACGTGTGTGCGCGGTACGTAAATAAAATATGAATAAAGGACACACGCGGGCGCGAACAGCTTGGCGTTCCCCGTACGGTAATCAGGCAATTTCGACGGCTCGGCAAATATAACGCCGGAGATAATGGAGACGCGCGTGAGGGCGCATACACGCGAGGTGATTCAATTCAATCTCCCCCCCCCCCCCCC